>NC_133007.1:30631264-30931680 GCF_048564905.1 Vicugna pacos | reverse complement strand
TTTATAACAGGAAGCCTTTGATTTCAGAGCCTTCATGGTTTTGAAGTCTTCCAAAGCGGGGCTGCAAAACAACAGGCTTGGCTGAAAGGAAAGTCACATGCTCCACGCGGGGGCTGCCACTGTGCTTTCCTTAGGGTGGGAGGGGGCGTCTCTGTGCCCAGAGCAAGGAAGCGCCCGCCCTGTGGAGGAAGTGGGGGCTGAGGTGAAGGCCCCTCACAGCCCAGCACTGTCCCTGCTCCCCGACTCCAGCTGATGGGGGAGGGGAAGCCTGGAGGGGCCTGGGGGTCCCTGTCCTCAGCCAGCCGGTGATGTTTGAGGCCACCTGCAATGGTGACATACCCGTTCAGGTCTGGGACCCTTCCCTAGATCCTCACTCTTCCATCCCCAATCACCACTGACTGTGAGGTGCTCATCAGTTTGATAACTGCCTTTATCGCAGAGAAGGGCAGGAAAGGGCATCCTGTCACACATGGGTATCGGTCAGAAGAGGCTCTCTGACTTCAAAGATGCTAAAATGTGATCAGTGTACAGCTTAGAATTGAGGAACCGAGATAAACGGGATCTGGGTCTTCCAAGGGCTCCAGATCTACCCAGAGGGCTGTCAGCACCTCTAGCCCAGACCCCCTGCCCCCCTGAGAGAGATGGCCATCCCATCTTCCCCTTGGAGGTCCAGTTCCAACCCCTACGTACAGCCCCGGGGAACCTCATCTATTCTTGCTGTAACGGCCCACGAGGCCCACACTTATCCCTGTCTACACACAGGAGCCCGGGCTCGGGGCAGCTGGGGAGTGGTACGGGGTTGCTATGGCGATGCTGGACTCTCTCTTTCTCTCTCTCTCTCTCCAGTGCTGACAGCCTTTCGCGCACACTCACATGCTTGTTTCATTCTCTCCCATCCTGGGTGCTGAAGAGGGTCCTTCTGCCTCCAGCAGTGCAGAGCTGAGTAGTTGGGATGGAGACAGTATTGCCAGCTCAACTTAAAACATTTTGCAGAAGAGGAAACGGCTTCAGAGAGGTTGAACGACATGTGCAGAACCACACACAGTAGATGGGGGAAGCTGGGACTCCAGTTCTGACCAGAACAAGCCTCAGTCTAGGTCAGGGGTCAGCAAACAATGGCCCACTGCTTGTTTTTGTAAATAGCGTTTTATTGGGGCACAGCCGTGTTCATGTGCTCATTCATTTAAACACTGTGGCCGCTTTGGTGCAACAGAGTGGAGCAGTCAGGACAGGGCCTGTGTGCCCACGGAGGCTCAGATGTTACTCTCTGGCCCTTCTTGGAAAAGCCTGCCAATCCCTAATGGAGACAAATTAGAGTCCATTTCAAAGTAGTGGCCACAGCAGAATTACGTGGATAGAACAGGGGCCCCAACTGCGACAAGACGGTCACTGGGTTAAGTGGGTCTACGGCAGGTGCTCGAGGTTTTCTTGCGGGGAGCTGGGACCTCGAGATGGTGCTGGAGGGGCTGGGCGAGTGCGCTCGCGCCACGGACAGCTCCCTGTGGGCCACGCCCGCTTCCTCCCACCTCCTGGCCTGGGCGCTGGCAGGTCCCTCGCTGAGACCCACCCCCTGCAAGCCCCCCCCCCCCGTCTCCTCGCAGGGCCCAGGGTCCAGTTTCTGTGCTTATCAGGAAGACAGCCCACACCGCCCTGCCACACCACGGGTCTGCTGACCGTTCTGCCCCTGAGACCGAAGGCGTCTTCCAAAGATGGCTGATGGGATGGCTCCCATCCCACATGTGACTGCACGCCCTTCCCCTTAACGGGTGGAGCTACATCCCCGGCCCTTGAAACTCAGCAGGTGTCGGTTGGTCACCGTTTTGGCCATCGGAGGGTGCAGAAGTGGCGCTTGGTGACTTCACAAGCGAGGTCCTAAAAGGGGAGGCAGCCCTCTGGGTGCTCCCTGGGGCACTGGCTCTTGAAGCTTTCGGCAGCCATGCTGTGAGGAAGCCCACGCTCCCCGCACGGGGAGACACCGGAGAGGACCTGAGGCTGTGTCAGGGAGGGCCTCTGCCACACACCTCCCCCGCCACCTGCCTGCAGCCGCACACGGGGCCCTGAGCCATGGCCGTCAGCTGAGCCCTCCTGAGGTCCTGACCCTAGACCCATGGGAGCTGGTACTGGCTGAACTGTGTCCTCTGAAAAAGCTGTGTTGGAGTCCTGACCCCCAGTACCTCAGGATGTGACCCTATTCAGAGATGGGGCTTTTATAGGTGTCATCAAGGCAAAATTTGGTCATTGGGCTGGGCTCTAATCTGTGCCTATAAGAAGAGGAAAATGGGACACAGACACAGGGAGACACCAGGAGAAGAAGACAGAGGTCAAGATGATGCCTGGAAGCCAAGGAGTGCCACAGAAGATCACCAGCAGGAGGTAGGAGGCGGGGCCGGAACAGACTGTCCCTGAGAATCCTCAGGAGGAACCAGTCCTACCCACACCTTGATCTCGGACCTCCGGCCTCCAGGCTGCGGGAGAGGACGTATCTGTTGTCTAAGCTATCTGGCGTGTGGCCCTTTGTTATGGCCACCCTAGCAAACAAATATAGGAGATAGTAAAATGATTGTTTTTAGTAGTTTCAGCCAAAACTAAGTTTGGGGCTGATTTGTTATGCAGTACTAGCTAGCTGGAATGTTCTCCCGAAAAGGTCGACTCTCCCTGAAGGCGGGAATCCTGGCACATGGTGTGCACATATTAAATGAGCACCGGGGGGACGATTGGATGGTTGGTTGCCATTGCCCGCAGATAAGCCCCTGGGCAGCCCCACAGTTCAAGTCCATTTTCCAGAGAATGAAGATCTGGGCGCAGTGAGCTGGGGCTCTGAACTCAGAGCCGAGGTGAGCGTCTGTCGTCTGCCTGGGAGCCGGTCTGCAAACCCCTATGGTGATGCATTTCCTGAGAGAGCCCTGCCTGGGAAAACAGGAAGGTTAGTGCCTATGCATTTTTATGGGCACCCAACGTGAGATTTTGGAGGACGGAGGCCCAGGAGGCAAACAATATGTGTGAGCTGTTGTGAAGAAGCCAGCGGGAAGGCCATATGCTTTTGCATTCAAGCGGCACTCACTCTGATGATAAAGGACTCAGCCTCGAGTTCTGGACTGTCCCCCACACAGTGCAGAGCCCCCTGGGGATCAACGAGCGAGGACCTAGGATTGTAGACTGTTAGGAGACGTGAGGGTCGTGACATCCAACCCGCTGCCTCCAGGCAAGTAGGTGCCTGCCATCCAAAATGGAAGGATTCCTTTCTTATTTTTAATTTTTTTTCAAAGGCACCATAAAGTGTTAAGGTTGAGAGTTGAAAGGTCTCAAGCCATCCGTCCATAACAGGTACTCGGGTAATGGAATGAGCTGTCATGTGAAGGGAGCTGTAAGTATAAGGAGGTGGAAGGCTGGCGATGAGGGCCGCTTCCCCAAGACCACGCAGCTCGAGGGGTCGAGCTGGGCTCTGAGCCGCGATCCTAACTACTAGCGGTGCCCGTGGGCACTGCAGCTCCGCGGGCGGGCGGGGGGGGGTACACCTGACGCTGGACATTGAGGAAGAACAGCCTTTGGCTGCCTGCTGGTCCATGGGGTCACTTCCGGGCCGGGGGACCACCCGTCCAACCATCTCCGCTTGTCCATTGACGGTATAGGTTTTATTTACTTTATTCAGTATCCTTAAACCACGTGGAGAAAGTTGTATCAGTAGCTCCTAAACTTAACATTGATAATGGCCCTCTAACCGTGCTGCCGCGAAAAGCCAGCCTTTGATTCTCACTCTTCTGCTTCCGCACATCCTCTGTAGACGCCGTTGTAAGTTTTTAGTGAACACAGATGCCTTTTCCCCTTATTAAATCACAAGCGCTGCCTTGTTCTTTTGTTTTCTGCGTCAAGTCGATGACGTAGCACATCTGCTGCTGGAGCTTTTAAGGCTCCTCTCTCTTTTCTATTCTAAAACCATTGGCATGAACATTTTCACACCCAGATCCTTCTTCTTTTCTTATTTGCTTATTTATTTGGCATGAATTTCTAGGAGTGAGTTATTTTTTTTTACTAAATCAAAGTGTATGACTGTTTTCTATGGTTCTTAATGTCTATTTTAAAGCTGTTTCCCAAGGGACTGTAAGAATTCACACCCCGTTGGTGACATGGCAGGTTCCAGATTCGCCAGACGTTGGCAGCTCCATGTGGGATTGTTGCCTGAAACCACTGTGAATGCAGCAGGTGTAAAAGCCTGAAGATCTGCAGCCAGGACCTGTATCTATGCAGGGAATATGTGTGTGTATATGTATTTTGTGTGTGTGTGTGTGTGTGTGTGTGTGTGTGTGTGTGTGTTGGTGAGGAGATCGGGCAAGACACTGAAGCCCAGGGTCCACATCTTACTGAAACCACACCAACCTGATGATTAAACTCATTCTCTTCACTCGTGTTTATTTATTTATTTTTCTGTGCAAGAAATGCTTTTCTTCAGCTCAACAGAACAGGAAAGTCTGAAAAAAAAACAACCCTACCTTCTGCAGAGGATGTGAGCTGGCTCACGGCCAGGCTGGACTTCACCCTCGTAAATACCTCCCTTTCCCGTCAGGGGCCGGAGATAAGACGTCAGGGTTCTGCCTGGACAGCCGGTACCCCTTCCATGTGCAGAAGAGCGAGGCCCCGGATCAGCCGCGGGCCCAGGCCCCCAGGCCCCAGGGGTAGCCCCGGTGAAAGGATGTCCATCCATCACCAGGCCCAGCATGGGATGTTCCACAAAGGTTGCCCAAGGAAAATCTTTCCCATTTTCTTTCGTTTTCCAGACCACAGGCAGGGTGGGTTCTGGTGCAGCCCTGCGCTAGCCTTGTGCGCTCTCCCCTTGTCCTGCCCACCCTCCCAGCCTCCCCATGAAGTCCCAGGCCCCAGGGCCTCCCCTGTGTGTGCTGTGTCCTGGTGACATGCGAGCAGATGCAGAGGCATCCGTGTTGCCAGTCCCCAGGAGACTAGCATCCATGGTGTTGTCAGAGAGTGGGCGCCAACTGCATACCTCAGCTCCGACGCACCCCACCCTCCTGCCCCGGGTGGAGGTGCTTTTAGTACACGTGGAAACAAGAGGACAAGGTCAAGGACACGCCTACTGTGTGTGGGTTACTTTGCAGGGAAGGGCAGTGTCAGGGAGCGGCTCAAATCCAGAAGAGGGGGAGGGGATGGAGCCAGAAACAAGGTCCTGGGACGGGGGTGGGCAGGACCGGTGTGCAGGGGTGTGTGGGGGGGTGTGGGGGGGGGCATGAGCGTGCCCTCCACCACTCACAAGTTCCCACCTGACCTGCCTGTACCTCTCCTTTTCCCCGACTGCCTCCCTGACCTGGGGCCCACCATCATCAGCAGCCGCCCTAGTCTTGGTCAGTTCCCTCAGGGCCTCTACGCTCCTGCCCTCGGGCCGCTGCTCATGCCGCCAGAGGCCTTCCCTGACCCCCCTGCAGGCCCCCCACTCACACGTTCATTTGCTCACACATCTTCTGACACACACCCCCATCTGCCCTTTCTCCCAGGTCAGGGCCCCCAGCTGTCTTCCTCCTTGGAACCCCGCCCGGCCACAAGGTGGGCACTCAAGACACACATGTTGAGTGAAGAGTGACTTGTTTATTTTTAATTAATTAATTATGCTTTTAACCTTAAATTCCACTGCACATTGACTCTGGGAGGCATTTGTCATTAAAAGATCTCAGGACTAACTTTTCAACCCGACGCCGGGGGCGGTGGGGGCTCAGAAGTGAGTCTCTGTGGAAGTCCCGACTCCAGCTGCTCCGGGTGCTCAGCTGGGCTCAGCGGCCGATCTGGGCCTGTTTCTCAGTTAACACTGATGTTTCCAGAACAGGCTCAGCCTGGGGGCAGGGTGTTCCTGCCATTTGGGGGGGAATAGTGTGTCGCTGTGTTCTAGCAAGCTTCTTCCCCGATGGAAAGACCCATTCTGAGAGGTGGCATGTGCATGTTTCCCAGATGAAATGAAAGCCAGCCGTTTTCAAAGGAAAATGAGCTGCCTGGACTGAGGTTGGGGTTCGCAGTGGGGACACAGTGATTTGGGGTACCTTTCGCTTGGGTGAGCATCAGGTTTCCAAAGCTTAGCCTTCCTGTGGCTGAGACAGTCTGGCCAGCATCACGCCCCATGAGCTGACTACCCCTGGACTGCGGTGCCAGGAGGGAAGCAGGACGTGGGGTCCCTGGGCCTCGAGTGGTGTCAGCTCGAGGGGTTGGGGCTCTGAGCGTTCCCTGTAGCCCTTGGTGGTGGCTGTGAAATCCTGACCCTGGGCTTGAACAAAAGAGGCCCTGGGAGGTCTCTGCAGAGGAAGGAAAGTCATACTCAGATGAGCCACCCCTGACGCTCAAAGCCTCGACAGGGGAGTGCCAGGGAGCACGGCCGTCCTTCCTGGAGAGTCAGGCTGCTCCAGCTGCCTGCCTCCGCCCCGACTGCACTGGGGAGGCAGCTCTGCTCTGTCTGCTGGGCCTGGTCAGGCCTGCCTCCTGACGCCTGTGTCCAGGAGGACAAGACTCTAGGGGCCTCCTTGCAGGAGTGGCCAGGCCACTCCTCTGCCAGTCAGCAGCCTGTACTACAAGGCCGAGCAGATCTTCTAGACAAGAGGGCATCAGGAGATGGCAGAGCTAGCCCTGGCTGTCACCCTCAGTGTCTGGGCTCCCCAGGCTATGTGAAGCCCAACTTCCCTGAGCATCTCCAGGGCTTCTCAGCTGGGGGCCGTGTCTGGATTTGGCAATGTCTAGACTTAGTACATTTGATTAACTGTGTTAAACCAGGATGGATGAGGGCATGGATGTGAAAGTACTTGCAGTGAAATTGGTACGAGAAGTGTCCAACACGATGCTCTGGGCACTGGCCACAGATTTGGTTCTGAGTTCTCTCATCCTCCCTGCCCCTCACGGTTAGAGGGAAACGGAATGATACTGAAATTTGCAGTACCTATAAAATAAAAATACAGCCATTGCTCAGAGGGTTTGAGCTATTTCTGATACCTAGAAAGTTCTCCCTTCTACAGGTAGCTTGTAGAGGCTTTTATCATGAAAGAGTGTTGAAGTCTGTCAGACACCTTTTCTGCGTCTATTGAGGTGATCATGTGCTTCTCCCTCCTCTTAACGCGGTGTGTAATGTTAACTGATTTGCACGTGTTGAACCGCCCTTGCATCCCAGGGACGTAGCCTGCTTGGTCTTGGTGTGTGATCCGCCTAATGTGCTGCTGAATTTAGTTTGATAGGATTTTGTTGAGGATTTCTGCATCTGTGTCCATCTGGAACATTGGCCCATGATTTTCTTTTCTTGTCGTGTCCTCATCTGGCTTTAGTATCAGGGCAACGTTGACCTTGTAAAATTAGTTTGGAAGTATTTTCTCTTCTTCGGAAATGTGCCTCGACGTAAGAAAGACCGTATGCGAAAAGCCCGCAGTTAACATCACACTCAGTGGAGAAACACTGAAAGCGTTTCCTTTAAGATCAGGACCACTGTTGCCATGTATATTCCGCACGGTCCTGGAAGTCCTAGCCAGAGCAATTAAGCAAGAACAGGAAATAAAAGGCATCCAAACAGGAAAGAAAAAAGTAAAATTATCTATTTGTAGATTAGATGGCATGATCTTATATGTAAAAACCCTAAAGACTCCACACAAAAATAACTAATAAACTCATTCAGCACAGTTGTGGGATAAAAAATTCAACATATAAAATTAGTTGCATTTCTATACACTAACAATGAACTCTCCAAAAGGGAAATGAGGAAAACAATCTCATTCACAATAGCATCAAAATAGAATAAAATGCTTAGGAATAAACTTAAGGAAGGGGGTGAAAGGCTGAAAACTATAAAACATTAATGAAAGACATCAAAGAGGACACAAGCAAGTGGGAGGAGAGCTCATGCACACGGGCTGGAAGAATTAACCTGTTCACATGTTCACGCTGTCCAAGGTGATCTCCAGATTCAGCGCAAGCCCTTTCCTAGTTCTAAAGACATTTTTCACAGAAATAGAAAAGACAATTCTAAAATTCTTATGGAACCACAAAAGACCCTGAATAGCCAAAGCAATCCTGAGCAAAAATAAAGCTAGAAGCATCACACTTCCTGCTTTTAAAATATGTTACAAAGCTAAGGTAATCAGGAAAGTGTGGCACTGGCATAGAAACAGGCATACAGACCAATGGAACAGAATCGAGAGCCTAGAAATATATTCACTCATTTACGGTCAGCTGATCTTTGACAAAAGTGCCAAGAGTACACAATGAGGAAAGGATAGTCTCTTCAATAAACAGCGTGGAGAAAGCTGGATAGCTCCACGCAGAAGAATCAGGCGGGACTACTTCCCCGCACCACGTTCACAAATAGGCTAAAAACGAATTAAAGATAAACACAAGCTCTGAAACTATAAAACTACCAGAAGGAGACGTAGGGAGAAGCCTCTTGGCTTTGGTCTGGGCAGGGATTTTTTTTTTTTTTTGATATGACCCCCCAAAACACTGGCAAGTAAAAGCTAAAACAGACAGATGGGGTTGCCTCAAACTAAAAGCTTCTGCTCGGTAAGGAAAACAAACAACAGAATAAAAGGGCAGCCCTTGGAATGGGAGAAATTATTTGCAAGCTGTACCTCTGAAAAGGGGTCACTACCCAAAATAGATAGGGAACACAAACAACTTCATAGCAAGAAAACAGGTAACACCAGTCAAAAATGGGCAAAGGACTTGAATAGGCGTTTCTCAAAAGAAGACATGCAGATGACCTACAGGCAAAGGAAGGGGTTCAACAGCACGAGTCCTCAGGGAAGCGCCAGTCAGAACCACAGAGGACTAGCTCCTCACACCTGTCAGCATGACTGTTACCAGAAAGATAAAAGGGCAGGTGCTGGCGAGGGTGTGTGGAAAAAGGAGCTCTCGTACACGGCTGGTGGGAATGTGCATTTGTACAGCCATTCTGGAAGACAGTACAGAGGTTCCTCAGAAAATTAGAAACAGAACTGCTCTGTGACCCAGCAGTCTCATTTCTGGATATTTACCAGAAGGCACTGAAATCAGGATCTCCAAGAAGTATCTGTACTCCTGTGTTCATTGCAGAATATTTACAACAGCCAAGATACGGAAACAATCTGAGTGTCCATCAACGGATGAATGGTTAAAGAAAACGTGCTGTCTGTACAGTGGAATATTATTCATCCTTTAAAAAGAAGGAAATCCTGCCATTTGCGAGACATGGATCAATCTTATAGACATCATATTAAGTGAAATAATCCAGATGCAGAAAGACAAATACTGTATGATTTCACTTATATGTGAAATCTAAAAAAGTCAAACTCAAAGAAGCAGAGTAAGAATGGTGGTTGTCGGGACGTCGGGGGAAGGGGGGGAGTTAGTGTCCAACAGGTGTAAAGTTTCAGTTTTCCAAGGACAGCAAGTTCTAGAGAAGCCATGCAACATCGTACCCATAGTTAGCAACACTGTATCATGCAAGTACGAATTTGATAAGAGGTGGGAGGGTATAGCTCAAGTGGTAGAGCACATGCTTAGTATGCACGAGGTCCTCGGTTCAATCCCCAGGACCTCCTCCAAATATAAATAAATAAGTAAACTTAATTACGTCCCCCTCATAAAACAAACACAAAAAAGCAAAACATGTGAAAAAAAAAGAATTTGGTAAGAGGGTAGGTCTCTCATGTTCTTACAGCAATCAAAAAAGAAAAGAAAAATAGAAATTCCTTTCATGAGATTTATTAAGATGATAAAAACCTGAAATTTGACATGTCAACAATAGGAGTGTGGTTAAGGAAATTAAGTTAGAGCAACCTGATGAATTATCATGAGGCTTTTAAATTATCATTAAGATTTAAATGATGTTTACATTAAAAAGTAAAGAAACATACGTAAGATGTTTGGGTGCCAGGATGACAGCACCAAACGCTTTAAGGTAAAAATCACATTTTGCACTTTTCCAGAATGGTCTTTGCTGTTTGTGGAAGTTTATTTTTTCATGTGAATTTTAGAAAACGTACTTGTCAATTTCTTCCAAAGATGCCGCTGGAACCTTGCCTAGCTCCTCGCGGGGTACAGAGTTAATTTGGGGGGAATGCAGCTCTCCCGCCATCCCCCTCCCGCACAGGGGTCGCTCTTCTTTTGTTCAGGCCTTCTTTTGCATCTTAGGAAAGTTTTCAGTTTTTCCATAAAAGTCCTGCAGGTTCTTTCAAAGGGAATTCCTGAGGTGCCGGCTCATCGTGTGCTTTGCCTGCTCTTTGCTTCCCAGGCATGGCTGTGGATTTGTGTGTGCTGGGCACACGCACCTCGCATCACTTGGTTGTGGGTCTCTGCTCATCCTTCCAGAACAGACTTACGCCTGCACAGACATAAAAAGGTGTGCTCTGCTCCTCCCCCCGGCCCCATGGGCGGCTCACTGGAGCAGGTGCCCTTGACCAGTGATGGATGGTGGCCCCAGCTTTCCCGTCTTGCAGCTGGGAAGACTCCGCGGCCCGTCTACAAGCCTTCTGGAGGTTTCCAGCAGGGCAGGGCTCCGGGTGCAGACGGGGTGTACCTTTTCTGCAGTGCCTTCCCCTCCCTGTCTTACTTCTCCGCTCTCCTGTGGTGATTTCCTGGGACGATCTTCCACGTGGACTGTTCTCATTCCTTGCCTTGGGGTCTGTTTTTGGGGGGTTCATCTGAATCATCATCCTTGTGAATACCTCGCCGGACAGGGAGCTGAGGGGTTGGGGCAGTGCATCGGTTTCTTTCTGCTCAGTATCTTGTTCCCAGTGCTCAACAGCACTGGGCCTGTGTCTGATGCTTGATAATCCTGTAGTCAGTGCAGGGATGCGATGGGTGGATGGATGAGCAGCCGGAAGGAGGGATGGGTGGATGACGGACAGATGGATCATGGAAGGACGCAGGTGGCTGTGAAGAGGTGGGCAGAACCGAGGTCTCCTCAGATCAAGGTCCGTCAAGGCTGAGGGCACTTTCTGGTAAAGTGTTTTGTGTTCCTCCCCCCGCCACCGACATTCCACATCCTTCTCTGAAAGTTTCTCTGCTTGCTCCAAAGATAGCTGCTCCTACCACACCCTTCCCAAGAATCAGCGCACCAGGCCTTCATCCTCCTAAGGACCTTGTGGGAAATGAGCAAATCAGAAAACCACACAGCCAGGCTGGGGTGCATATTATGGGCTTTCAGTTTGGCGGGGAGAGAAGGCTGAAGGCATCTCTGCCATCTGGTGACTCAAACCCAAGCGCCTGGCAGGACACAGCATCCGGGGAGGGGGCGTCCACCTGGGCTCCTCAGGGAGGGCGCCCGGCTCCTGCACCGGCCGCTGCCTGCCGGCTCGGACCCGAGCCTCTGTCCCGGGAAGCTGTGTTGCCTGCACCTACCGTGAGAGCTCAGGCTGAGCCAGCAACGCCCCAGGGCAGGGCAAGGTGACCTGGTGGCTTACTTATCTGACTGATACTAGATCTTTTCCCGAAAGGGGAAGAGAGGGGAGGGGAGTCAGCGTGTGGCCATGGGTTTTTGAAGCTAGGAAGTGACGTAAGAACTTTGAAGGGACAAAGGAAAAGAGCCTGCGCAGGAACAGGGTGAGTTAGTAAATTCTGATAGCCTTGCAACTGGTTGAACAGCGAATTCAAACAGCAAAAGTAATAACTGAGGCTTGAGCGTTTGCCATGCGCGAGCGGTGTCCGGCACCTCATCGAACAACTTTGTTAGAATCCGCTCAACAACTTTGCTGGGTAGGTTCCATGACTAGCCCTCTTTTATAAAAGAGGACCTGAGGCACAGAGAGGTTAAGTCGCTTGCCCCAAGTCACACAGCTAGTTAGCAGAGGAGCCGGTTCCAACTCTGTCTATGTGCTTTGCCATAGCATTATTGCTTTTCTGCTCAATGTCCATTAGACTCAGACTATTATTGGATAGGACTGATTGGTCTCTTTGATCACTGCCTCCCCCAAAAGTTCCATTTGTTTTTCCCCTGGAAGAGACAGCGCGGTGCTGTGAAGACCCTTGTCCGTCCACAGTGCCTTAGAAAGGGGATATGAGATTGGGAGGTTGGAGGACTAACCCTCGGCACTCCAGTGATCAAGTAGGTCATGGGTCCTCTCTGAACTTCAGTCTCTTCATCTATCAATTGGAGGTGGCCTACTTCATGATGGCAAGAGTTCTTTTTAGCACTAAAATTCCAGCGAGCTTCCCCTCATTTGCTGACTGTGTGACCTTGTAAATGCTGCCACCTCTAGTGCCTCAGTGTCTGCAGCTTTCCAGTTTTAATCCTGATTGTACTTTGTGACCACTCAGTGAGACAGTGCACAGACATGTACTTCATCACACTCATGAGGATGGTCTTGCTGCTGCAACGCGCAGCCCCCGTGCTTTAGCGGCTCAGCGCTGGAGGGCCGCTTCTCGCTCACGCAGCGGTGCACCGCTGGCCCTCCCGGTGGGGTGTCCCTCCTGGGGAGCTTCGCTCTTTCCGTCCTCTGGCTCTGCTTCTCCAGGTCTTGGGGTCTCTCCACTCAGCAGTGGGTGGAGAAGGAGAATGGGGAAGGTTGCAGACCCGCGTTTTTTGGATCAGGCTTGGAGGGGTCCACATCGCCGTTGTCACGCCCCGTTGCTCCCCCCGGCTCCCCGCTGCGAGGGAGGCAGGGGGATGATTTCGAGGACAATGCATCCTTCTCTGCCACAGAAACGATAGTTTCCATGATCACTGAAGGCCCTGTTGATCATTTTATGGACGGAAAGGAGAAAGCCATCGACTCACCAGGAGAAAGTTTCAAGATTAGCACCATCGCAATATGTGTAAGTGTGTGTATGAGTGTGTGTTCCCCAGAAAACAAAATCTGAGGCAAGGCTCACATGCCACTACCCCACTGGGAGGTGCAACCCCAGGGGGCAGAAGTCGGGGCAAGGAGAGCCCACAAGAGGGATCAGTCTGAACTGACCGGCACTTGGTACTAAGAGCAGGTGATGCCTCAGTTCTGGGGGACCCTCTTCCTAAAGTCCACAGAAGCAGTTGCTTCTCAGGACAGCCCATCCAAGGAGGAGGAAGGAGGGACATTTATCCACTGGCTTCGTTGGCCGACGTTTCATCCCACGAGCCTGAGCGCTTTCTCGGTCGTGCATGGACAGGCTCTGGGCAAACCCTGCAGCATCTATGGCCCCTGAGGCCACAGAAATTCTCCAGAGCAGGATGTGGAAAGAGCCCAGTGTGGATGTCCAGGAAGGCGCCTGCAGAATCCGGTTGGGACCGTGAAAAGGGACCTGGGGCAGGTATCACGTTTGCCAAGCTCACAGAAACCAGAATGGAAGGCACCGAAATCCAGAGACACGTTGGCGCCCGGCACCTGGTTAGCCCACAGCAGCATCCCCCCCAAAGCAGAGCGTGGTTCTGCCTTGCACTGCATCTGACCTCTGGGGAGTTTGAGTGTTTGCTGAAAAAAAAAAAGGCCCGTGCACACATGATTCTCTGAGGCCGAGGCCCTGTCATCCTTCACCAGAATGAGCCCTTCAACAAATGTAAATACGTTCCACGTTCTCCCGGAGGCCCGTCCTAGCAAGGCCTCGCCGGGCTCCTCGTAATCCCTGGGATTGCTGGAGCTTTTAGGTTTAACGGAGTGATGTGTAAGGCGGCCCCACTCGCAGCCAGCCCTGTGGGGACTTGCCTGTTCTCCCCAGCAGCTCAGAGAAGCCAGCGCTGGACTTGCTCAGCGCAGGTGAATAGCTCTGCCAACCCGAGACATGGAGACCTGTGAATCTGAGTCTCATAATCATGCTGAGAAACACCGACAGTGACAAAGCACTGCATCTCATGCCCCTGCCTGTCCCCTCCCACCACGTCCAGCCTGGCCCCTGAAATTTCCACCATCTTCCATGATTTCTCTTCCCTGCCCACTGAATAGATGCTGGGGTCCAGTGGGAGACACCAAGACCTAGGAAAACGGGGCTTGTGGAATGACTGCACGGAGCCAGCCCCGGGCCCACATCCTGTGCTGGGCTGTGGAGAGAGAGGGCTCCGTGTGGAGTTAAGCTCCTGGCATTTGGGGATGTTTGTTCCAGCTGCTATCTGTGCTGACTGACACATGCTCATGAAGTGAATCCAACCTCTTTGAGTCCGTTTTCTCCATCTTGCAAAAGGGGACAAGATACCCATCTTGCTCAGCCACCAGGATTGCCATGAGCTCTAACAGGGTAGCTGTAACTCTGGCCTAGAGTGAGACAGGTGCCCAGGCTGCAGCCCATCAGCGTGTCTCTGAGGCTGCCCCAAGGGTATGGTCAAAGATGGACAAGGTCATGTGGGAAAAGCCTCTGGAGGGCGCCCAGCAGCCCACAGCAGGAGCCCCACCAGTGTCCACGTCCGGCCCCCAGGGCTGGTGTTTGCTCGTGGCTGCACTCATCCCCAGCCTCTGGGTCCCTCTCTGATGCCGAGAGACAGCGCACCTGGGCTCCCTCATCCTCTCTCTGCCCTGCTTTAGGTTCAGCCAGGGGAGGCGGCAGGTGGCTGATGGGCAGGTTGAGAGACGTGCCAGGTACATCCTCCTCCTGGCCCTTTGCAGCATTGGGGCAGCACCGTGTGCCCCCTCACCATTGTCTCCTGCAGCCCCGGGGCTCTGCTGGCTCCAGACCACTGTGTCCTCTCTGCGCCCCCTCAGACCTGAGCATGTCCGTGGCTGCCTGGGTTTGCTGATCCCATCTGCCCACACCTCTGCGAACAGCCTCTCCATACAAGCACCTTCAGACCCCTGGCCGAGCGTGCGATCTCTTTCCTGGGGACACCCAGACTCTTGCCCCTGTTGACATCACTCTGGGTTCTCGAACAGAACAAGGTACTCACTCTGCCTGACTGGGCAGCAGAGGCACTTAGAAAGGAGTATTAGCAAGCCTGCAGAATTTCCAGGAGGCTGTGAGATGTGGAAATGGGAGCCTTGGAAATCAAATCCTAGAACCAGGCTGGTGGTGCCGTGCCCACACTCACGGAGCCTTGCCTCCAGGCTGGCGTCTTGGGGCACACAGCATCTCAGGGGCTGAGCTGGGCCACAAGGGGCCTGCACAGGCGCTCTGGGACGTCTGTGCGTCGCAGGCAGCGCAGACCCTGGGGGGACACCTCCCACCATCCTTGCCTCCCTCCTCTGCTCTGCCCGCGGAGGCTGTCACACGTGATACCCTGCAGGGTACTCGCCCGGCCCCCCTGCCCTCGCTCTCAGTGGAGTCCAGCCACAGAAAAACTCCAGCAAGAGGTCAGAGGGGAGAGGGAAGAGAATGTGGGCTGGGCCTCTGGCCGCAGGGGCCCACTGACCCCGGGTGAATGCAGTGGGCCCACACAGCCCCGCGTGAGTGTGGGCTTGGAGCCAGGTCTGACTGGAGGTCCAGCTCCCTGTCGTACTGACTGTGACCTTGGGCCAGTTCTCAGCCGCCTCTCATATAGCTAGGGGAGTAGTCATACCCACGTCATGAGATGGCTTTGAGGATCGCAGGTAACGATGTGGGAGCCCGGGGCACAGTGCCTGCCGCATGACGAGCACTCAGTAACCACCCCACCCTGGATGGAGAGCGTGTCCGCTGGTCGGTGGTTCTGAGCCAGCCCAGGGTGACGTGGCGAGGGGCTTCTGCCCCAGCCCCTGGGTGAGAGGGGCCTTCTTGGGGGCTGCAGCGCCTAGACTGAGGCTTGCAGGGAGAGGAGGCGGCAGCTGTAATCTACTCAGAAACAAGCCGGAGCAGGAGAGGAGCGTGGAGGGGCCTGGAAGAGGGAAGGAGCCACGTGCAGGTCTCTCCTCCGGCTCTGGCTGTGTGACCTCAGGGCCATCAATGACCTTTCCTGAGCTACAGTCACCACGGCCAGTTGGGGCTATTAGGAACACGTCCAAGGCTGACCAGGCTGGTCTCCTTAGACCCTTCTGTGGCAGGAACTGTTAACGTCCCCAGTATCCACGCTCCACCTCTTCCTTAGTGTCCTGCTGCCCACATGGTACCCTGAATGGAGACGTGTCTCCCAGCCTCTCCTGCAGCTGCGCGCAGCCATGTGACCAGTTCTGGCCAATGAAAAGGAAGAGGATGGGTCCTGCGATACCTCTGGGAAGTCTCCCTAAAAGGGAGGGGAGTGAGCTGTCTGTCACGGCCAAGAGGAGCCTAAGGGGACATGATGACTAAGTGCAAAGTGTAAGAACCCTGGATGGATGCCTAGAGTAGAAAAAGGACGTTAGGTAAAAACCTGAATGAAGTTTGGACTTTTGTTAGTGGTCCTGTATCAATACTGGCTCACTAGTTATGACAAATGTGGCATACTAATGTAAGGCTCTAGTGACAGGGGAAGCAGGGCATGGGGTAGATGGGGACTCTCTGTGCTGTATTCGCCAGTTTTCTATAAATCTAAAATTGCTCTAAAAACTAATGTCTATTTTTAAAAAGAAGGAAGGCATGGACTTCCTTCTCTCCTTCCATCCTGTCATCAGAAACTTGGATGTGATGGCCAGAGCTCAGGCAGCCATCTTGGACCATGAGGAGGGGGGGGGCACCCTGTAGGGAGGCTGAGAGGATCTTGTCCCCTGCTAAACTCAAAGAAGCACCATACCAGCCCTGGAATGCCCCTGACATCTTCCTTTATGCTAAATAATAAAGCACTGTATGTTTAAGCCACCATTCATTGCTCAGTTTTGTTTGTTTATTTTGTCCTACTCATTGGAGCCTGATCCCAGTGGAGACATCATCTGTCTCTTACAGTGACATCAGACCTCAACAAAATTCCATGTGGGAAGCTTTCCCATATGATGCGACCTTAGAAACAAGTAGCATTTCTCTCCTTGGGTCCTCCCGAAGTTCTCTTGTTAAGTGTTTGGTGGCGGGTCCACTAGACACTGATTCATGGCTCCCTGGGTGGATGGGACAAGACAAATATGTTCCATTCCAACTCCTTACAAACTGGCCAGACCAACTCCATGGCATTTTGGTGATTTTCCACTTTGCAGGAGTTAAAATTTATGTCCTGTTCATCAAGATAATGCCAAGGGCAGAGGGGCTGCTTTCGGCCGTCGCGTTGGCACGAAGCTGCTGTGGGCAGCGCACGGTAGAATGAAATACGTATAAGCAGCATGGTGTGATTTACTCTCGTCCTGCTGTCCCGACACTTAAACAGACGTCAGATGAGTAGAGAACACGGCGGGAGGAGCACATTAGGGTAAATTATTGCATCTGAAAAGAGGGAGTATCGTAAAAATGTTAAAAGAGAAAGTAAGTATTTATGACCCGAGTCCCTGGTAATTTTATCTCCCGTTTGCCTCCTTGTGTGAGGTGATTAGAGCCCCTTCCACGGAGAAAGCGCTGGTTCCCGCGGGCTTGGGTGGGAAGACGTGCGTCCCCGCCGCCGAGCTAGCGTGCGCCTCGGGCGGTTTTCTCTGGTGTGGGCGGGGAGAAGGGGCTGCGGGTCCTAGGAATAGGGTCACTAGTGGTGGACACGTGGCACCGTGTTTCAGCGGCATCATCTCCCTGGATCCCAACTGTGTGAGGACCACTGCGCCCACTTTACAGATGAAGAGACCGAGGCCCAAAGTGAGGTTCTGGCTAAGAAGTGGCAGAGCCCACCCTGTGGTTCTGTCTCCTGAGCCGTCTCTTCCTCTGCCTTCCACTCTGTTGGGCATCAAAGCCAAGTTGAAAGAGTTGGTCCCATTGGCCTGCCAAATTGTGGTGGCGAAGTAGAGATCTGCCTGCCTCCTGCAGTCCACTCACCTGGCGGGTGCGATGCCACGTAGGGTCCCAGGCCACACCCGGACCGTCAGGCTCAGCACACCTGCAGGGCCAGGGCCTGGAACCTGTGCTGTGATATCTGCCCAGGGAAACGCCTTCTGAACGAAGCATGGAGACGCAGCAGCAGAAAGATTAAGAACGCTGCTCCTGGAGCTGGTGGCTGCCACACGTCGCAGAATAGCACGCAGCCCTGAGATGAGCTTTCTGCAGGTGGGCTCAAGCCCGGCCTTGCTGCTCACACCCCGTGTGGCCTCGGCCCGGCTGCTCCATCTCTCCAGGGCTTGGCTTGCTCGCCCGTGAAGCAGCAGCACCTGCGTCTGTTCCACAGATGGTGCCGGGCCCAAAGGCTCCTCGCTCCGCCCCGGTCTTTGCGCGGGCGGTCTGCTCGCCCGTGGAAAATGCGCCGTCCACCGGGTTTTCCCGGAGGAAGCTGCGCAGTGCAGCCTGTGCGCCTCACGAAGGAGCCAGAGCCCCTGTCCTTAGGAGTGGCCACAGGCTCTTTAGCCAGGCGCTCCCAGGCCCTAATCAAGCTCTGGAGACACTTTAATCCGTTCAGTGGGGCTTGCCGGTTGACAGTTAACCACATGCGATGTCCCTAATTCGCCGTCTCAGGACACAAGGACACGTACCTCACAAACTACGCCCCCCCCCATACATATTCCTAGACTCCAGGGGCTGCCTGTGTCACACATTTGAACACACAGAGCCACCGTCCTCAGCACCACCATTGCTGTGGACCGAATGTCTTGTTCCCGCAAAATGCACATGTTGAATCCTAACCCTGTGTTCTGAGTATTAGAAGGTGCGGCCTTTGGGGGGTGATTAGGTCATGGGGGCGGGGCCTTATGAATGGGATTAGCAAAGGGACCCCAGAGAGCTCCCTCCCCTTCTGCCATGTGAGGACGCCTGGAGAAGATGGCCTTCCAAGAGCCAGGAAGGGCGCCCTCAGCAGACTCCAAATCTACCAGCACTTTAGTCTTGGAACCCCCAGCCTCCAAAACTAGAAGAAATACATGTTTAGAAGCCACCCAGTCTAAGGTGTAATGCTGTAACAGTCCCAGTGGACTGAGATAATCATCGTAAACATCACTGCTGCCACCACCACCTTCATCCTCACGCCGTCTTCATAACCGTCAGGGTCATCCTCACCACTGTCATCCTCGTAACCAACTCAGGTCGGGCCACCTGCGTGCCCGGCCCTGTTCCAGGTGATTTACAAGCAGACCTCATTTCACTGTGTTTTGCTTTGTAGCACAATGCAGATACTGCTGTTTTGTATGAAGTGGAGGTTTGTGGCAGCCCTGTGTCCAGCAGGTCTGCCTGCGCTGTTTTTCCAGCAGCATTTGCTCGCTTCACGTCTCTGTGTTACATTTTGGCAATTCTGGCAATATTTCAAACTTTTATTATCATTATTGTATTTGTTATGGTGATCTGTGGTCAGCATCAGGGATTGAATCCAGGACCTCGTGCATGCTAGGCACGCGCTCAACCACTTGAGCTCTACCTTCCCCCATGTTATAGCATTTTTTAACAATAAAGTAGTTTTAATTAAGGTATGTACTTTTTTTTGGATGTAATGCTGTTGCACACTCAGTAGACTGCAGTATAGGGTGAACATAACTTCTTGTTGAAGCATAGTTGATTTGCAATACTATAGTAGTTTCACGTGTACAGTATAACTTCTATATGCCCTGGGAAATTTTAAAAATTTGTGTAACTTGCTTTATTGCCGTGGTGTGGATCTGATCCCACAGTATCTCCAAAGTGTGCCTGTACTTGCATTAATTCAACACAACAACTTGATTGGATAGAGAATACTATTACAGTTACACCCTCTCTCATTTTACAGATGGAGAAACTGAGGCACAGAGAGGTTAAGAAATCTGCCCGAGAGCCTCCATGCAGGCAGCCACAAGGCCTGACAGTTGAGCTTTCCAGTTCTTGCTCTTAACATGTTCCCCAAATTGCCGTGCAGTTGGAAGGGCCAGAAAAGAAAATTCCATCTCACTCCCAGCAGAACCTTTTCAGGGTGGTGGAACCCACTCTGATTTCTTTTAGTAATGTAGAACTTTTTAATCTGCATTTAAAAAATAAACTCCTCAAATTATGGGGGAAGCAACCCTTGTAGGCAGAAGTGTGCATGCTGAGTTGATGTGTGTGTGTGTGTGTCTGCTGGCTGGTGCTCTTCAGATTAGCCTGTAGGTCCCACAGGACGAGAATCAGTCTACATACTCCGCCAAGTCAGGTGGGCTCGTGGCCGAGGGCACTGGCATGGCCTTCCTGGGGAGGTCTGCTTAAGCATCCTTTCAGAACACAGCATTTTAATTTTCCCCAACTCTGCAGCAGAAGTCTTCCCTGCGAAGTACCCTTCTTGCCTTAAAGGTGTGTTGAAAGCCGGCTTCTGCTCCCGAGCCTCAGTTCTGCTGCCTAAAATAATACTGCAGGATGCTGGCAAGGGAATAGCACACTTCCTGCGAGGGTTCACTTCACATTCTCCCCAAAATGACACGGAGACTGTTAACACCTGCACTTTCCAACGTTTCCTCGCTCACAACAGGGAGATTAATGGGTTCCATTCAGAGTGGACCTCTCTGACCTCATCTGTGAAGTCGGGGAACTCAGGAAATTGCTCGCTAATCCAAATCTTGATAATCCCAGCATTCTGACATTCTTTTTTCCCTCCCCCTTTGCAGCCCTGAAATGCCCCCATCTGAACTGAATTACAGCTTTCAAAGCTCTGATAAGATACTAAGCAGATTATTCCCCACAAATAACTCCTAACATGGTTTGTGTGGATTTGTCGAGTGCAGAGATCAAAAATGATGCAGTTTAACAGAATGAAAAGTGGTCTGATTAACCCCAGAGCATGGGTCCATTAGCAGAGAGAAGGAAATCGGGGGGGGGGGGGGAGAGAAGAGGGAGGCCTCCCAGGGGCAGCCCTTCACCCCATTGCCAATGTCTTCTGGGAAAGTGGAGACACGCACCTGGTTTCCACGTGTGCGGTGTCTTCTGGGCCAACAGATTCCAGTTCAATCCACCCTCGGCCACACTGGTGCAGCGGGTCCTCTCTGTCACCTTCTACAGTGGGTGTTTGGAGGCCCATTTTACAGGTGAGGCAAATGAGGATACAAGGGAGAGACAGGATTTGAACTCGCATCTCCTGGCTTTCTCCCCTGTTGGCTGTGAGCTCCTGGAGGGAAGGGCTGGTCTTATTGAACCGCGAATGTCCATTGCAGAGCCCACACCTGGTGCACAGTAGGTGCTCCTTAAATGCACGTTGGAAGTCAAGTGGCCTGCAGTGGTCCTCCTCCCTCACCTGGCGGGGTGTGGACTCTACGGGTTACCTGGGACTTAAGCTTACCTTGTGTGTTAACTCTCAGAGACGCACTTTTTAAACATTTCAGTTTTTGTTTGGGCAATAGAGGCCCAAGGAAAATATTCACATGTTTAAAAGGGCTTGCGGAGGGAAGTCCTCCTCCCGCCAAGGCCTGTCCCCAGGAGGGCAGTGGGACTAGTGCTGCTCAGAGGCTCCCTGCCTCCAGGCACACGTAGATTCGCGTCTCCTGGCCCTTCCTGGGGCTGGGGCATCACGTAGCAAGTGCTGACCAAGGGCTCGAGAGCAGCAGTGACATCTGTGACGTGCAGGCTGGAGTTCAGTGTCAGCTCAAGGCGTGCAGAGCTCTCTCTGTCGAAGACCAGGGATGTTTGGGATGGTGGTGCCGTCGGCCTCTGCCCCTGAGTGATTTACGAGCAGAGAACCCCTGTTGTCCCCGGATGCTCTTGAACGGGTGGAAGACCAACTTCTGGTACGTAAGCCACTTAGATTTGGGGGCCTGTTTGTTACCGCGGCCCGCGCACGCCTCTCCTGACAACACACCCAGCCTCTCGGCTCCCCTTTGGGAAGCACGCCGTCCTACCACTTTCTTGGTGTCCCTCCAGGTATAATCAGAACGTAGGCCAGAAAATACATAACAACACGATGCGTGCTGTTTTCTCTCTTGCTTTCTTCTTTCACTCAGTATATCTTGGAGATACTTCCACATCAGCACATAAATATCTGCCTTATTCCTTCTGAACAGCTACACTGCAGTCTACTCAAAGTATTACCATAGTTTATCGAAGCAGGGCCTGCCTGTCGGACACCGAGCTTCCGATCTTTTGCTCCTCCAGTGCTGCCATGAGTAACGTTGCGTGCGATTATATCGCAGGCCGTTACACCTCTGTTGTTTCATGTATAAAATGGAAACACTAATAGGTCCGACCTCAAGAGGTTGCTGTGTGTGGGTCAAAGGTCCTAGTACAGGTGAAGTGCTTCAGCAGGTAGCAATGCTTTATGAATGAACAGATGAATAAATATGTAAAAAATATAAATAACTATTATTTTTATGACTGACTTTTGGGTAAATTAGCGATTTCTAAATAGACCAAGCATAGTTCCTAAATGGACTCACATTCAGTGAAAAAGGGGGCTGAAAATGTCTGTGTTGCGTTATTATAAGGATATGTGCGTTGTCGGTAAACAAGCCCCACACAGCAGAATTTCCTTCCTCTGTCCATCCACTTGTTCATTCTCTCATTTGACGGACTTGATTTCTGGAGCATCTACTGTGCGTTACCCGCGATGCTGGCGGCGGGGAGTAAATACCAAGGTGAACTGCACACCAAAGCTCATGCTTCTTTTTTTTCTTCACCTGAAAGTCAAAAATAAAAATAACGTTATTTTGGGTATCACCCAAGAGTTTCTTCCACATTGCTGCTTCTTACAGATGTGTACAAATATCACGACAGTCAATTTAGAACCTTGCATCACCTCAGAAAGAAATCCTGTACCCATTCCTACTTCCCTGCCCCCCAGCCTGGTCAGCCACTAATCTCCTTTCTGTCTCTATGGATGTGTCTCTTCTGGACGTATAAGTGGAACCATGCAATCATCATACAGTGTGGCCTTCTGTATCTGGCTTCTTTCACTCAGCATAGTGTTTATGACATAGCAGGTGTCAAGGCTTCATTCCTTTTTATGACTGAATAATATTCCATTGTATGGATGGACCCTGTTTTGTTTATCCATTCACCTTTTGGTGGGCATTTGAGTTGTTTCCACTTTTTGGCTCTGATGAATAAGGCTGCTGTAGTCATTTGTGTACAGGTGTTTGTGTGGGCATATGTTTTCAGTTCTCTGGGGTGTATACTTACAAGTGAACTGCTGGGTCATAGGGTGACTGTGTATTTCATTGTTTGGGGAACCACCAGCTTCCTCCCAGCAGCCGTACCATCTTCCGTTCCATAAACCAGCCATATACGAGGCTTCCGGCTTCTCTACACCTTTACCGACACTTGTTATTATCTGACTTTTTAGAGTGATTTCTCTTTCCTGCCCTGAGTCCTGAGGGAAACAGTATCCAAATGAGGACAGAGCCTCATACTTACAAAGCCTGCTCCTCACATAATACTCCTACAAGATGTTTCCATTTCTATAAGGTGTGACAGCTTGCAAAGCATCTACAGATACAGAAACTCATGGGACCTTCCCAAGATCTCTGGGAGTCAGGTCAGGGAGGTGTTATCATCCCCGTTTTATAGATGAGGAAACTGAGGCCCAGGCAGGTTCTGCGAGTGTCCTCAGTCCTCACAGCAGGAGCAGAAGCCCAGGTTTTCTGACCCCCAGTCCAGGCTCCTCTCCATTACACCCCCAGGGAGCCCTGTTCCAGGCATTTCATCCAATACACTGGCCAGGTCGACCGGTTGCTCTGTAATTAAGCATTCAGAGGAAGTAAGAACAGCCCAAGGGCGCCTCTGTAGACACTGGCCTAATCAAAAGTTTTAAATTCGTTCTGAACAATTTGGTTGCAAAAGCGGGCTTGAGCTTTTTGTAGTGATTTCCAGCAGCGAGGGAAGAGGTCGTGCCACCGAGGCTCTATTGTTCAGCGTCTCAGGGCCCCAGCTCGTCACAGGAAATCCACAGCAAGGTGAAGGCTGTGCTTGCCAAGTCTTTGAAAGCAGTTCCTCCTGCCGGAGAGTTCCGTACAGAAGCCACAGTCCACCCCGACTTCCCGGGGCACTTTCTGCAGAACAAAGAAAAAAAAATGTTGTTTTGGACCAAACGCGGCGCCAAGCTTGGTGTTCTGCAGCAGAGCTAAGGGCTCCAGTGATGCTCGGGCTCTGAAAACAAGCCGAGTAACACTGGACACAGCAGGGACAGCCCTCCAGAGTGCTGGTTAGTAAAACAGGGCCCCCTGATTAGGTGCACCCAAGCACCTACTGAACGGCCCTGCACTGGAAGGTGCTCGCGGCCAGGAAGAATGCGTGTGGCCTCCGAGGGGGTGAAGCAGGCAGGGTGCTGTGCAGCCCTGGTTCTCAACTGGGCTGCAATGTCCAGGGCCAGTTGCCAGTATCCAGAGACATTTTTGGTTGCTGTCACCCAGGTGTGGCACTGGCATGTGCAGGGCAGCAGGTGCCACCAGCCGTCCTGCACTGCACGGGGCAGCCCCTTGCAACAAGCAACTATCCACCCGAGTGACAGTCGTGCCGAGGTTGAGGAACCCTTCACAGAGTGTGTGTCACCGATGATGCCCCTTCTTGTCACATGAAAATGTTGGTTATGATCAGAAGAAGGCACACCAGATATTCAGTTGTTTTCTTTGTGGATGCGGGAAAGGTAGACGCTGTGAAATTCCGAGGCTCTTCTGTAGTTCCCCATCTCTACAAACAAAAGCCCGGGTCACTTTGCAATCAGTTAGGAGGTAAAAGTAAATCACACAGTGAGGATGACAGACGGGGGAGGCCCGGTCGCTGAGAAGCGGCTCGCCTCCCGTTTCTCAAGCTCGGCCCCTGGGTCACAACCCGCCTGTGGTCTGCGTCTGCGTCACGTGCTCTCTCCGCGCCTCGGTGTCCTCTCCTGAGAGCTGCCTTCTCATGTTTGCATTCCGCCTCTTCACGCTATCATTTTTCTTCCCTCCTCAAGTTCCATTTAGCAAACATCAGTTACGTTTCTGCAAGGCGGAAGCCGTGTCCTAGGGACGGAGGGCTCTAGGGATGAAGGAGGTGTGTGGCGGGGGCCCTGGTGAGCCCCGGAGTGACGACCAACCCCGGGCGGGGGCGGCGCGTCCACGCAGGCCCTTCAGCTGCAACAAAGGTGCCGCTCGGGTGGGGGTGCTGGCGACGAGGGAGGCTGTGCCCTGAGTGGGGGCTGCCAGGCACGGGAGAGCTGTGGGCGAGAGGCTCAGCTTCTGCATCTGGGAACCAGGTCTGACCACAGTGGTGCACCTCAAGGGCTTGTTGGGGAGGATTAAGGGACAAACGTGGAGAAGTGTCTGCGCATATTAGGCCCGCAACAAATGGTATCTTGTTCCCCTTAAGGGTATCGTACGACATTCCAGGACAGTTCTTACTTTCGTTATTGTTTAATTCATGGACTCACTCATTCATGCGCTCGCTCATCGAATACTAATTTGAACGCTTGCTGTGTACCTGGTACCATCCTGGCCGCTGACAGGCCAGCAGTGAGGAAACAGCATTCCCGCCGGCTCACTTTCCTCTCACGGTGCGACAAACTACCCCAGACTTAGTGGCTCAAAGCAACAAACGCTGATTATGCCGACCTCTCTGAGGGTCGGGAACAGCCGAGCTGGGTGGTTTCGTGAGGATGCCATTGGAACGCGGCAGGGCTGCCGTCGTGTCTGAAAGCCCAACCAGGGCTGGAGGAGCCGGCTCCAAGGCGGCCCTGTGGCGCGGCTGCTGGTGGGAGGCCTGGGCGCGCCACCTCGAGGGCCTCTCCGGGCGGCTGCTCGGCGTCCTCACGGCGGGGCAGCTGGCTCCCTCAGAGGGAGTGACCCGAGAGAGACCAAAATAGAAGCCGCAGTGTCCTTAATGACCAGGCCTCTGGAGCCACCCCGTCACTTCCGCTTATTCTGTCCGTCAGGGGTGCGCCGCCAAGCCTGGCCCAACCTCACGGGGCCCACGGGGGGGGTCCATCTCCACAAGTGCCAGCACAATTCGCCCACACTGAGGGCGCAGCTCGGCGGGCGTGGCGGTGGGGCGCCGTCACGTGACCGCCGTCGGGACCAGGACGCACAGCACCCGTCGCCCAGGGCCCCCTCCCCGGCCCCGGCCCCCGCCGCCGGCCTTCTTCCGCCGTCAGCCGGGCGAAGCCGAGCCGCGCGCCCGCCTGCGCGTCCGGGTTCTCCCGCTGAGCGCGCCGCTTCACGGGGCGCCTGTGCTGCCAGCAGGCGCCCCTGGTTTCGGGTTTTGTTCTTTAAGCTGCCGAGTGGCGGCGCCCCGCACGGGCGTGCCGCCGTTAGTTACCCGCCTGCCCCCTCTCTTCGTACCTGCTTTCTGTGACTTCTGCCTTCCTCTGTCCCGCTGTCAGCTCAGAGCAGGCTTTCTGTAACTGAGCCAGACCCCCGGTTTCCCCACGTGGCAGTGATGCCGCGAAGCCCCCCGAGGAGCTGGAGGGGAGGGGTGACGCGGCCCGGTGCCCCTCTCCTGCCCAGCCCTTACCGCTCGAGGCATCAGGGACTTAAAGCATCGACCTTTCTCTCCTCCCGGCTGACGGAGAGCGTGAGGGAGGTGGCCACTGAGGTGCTCCAGGCATTTCCTGACCTGCGGGATGGGTGGTGGGTCCCTGCCCGATAAACACTGCCGTGTGCTGGAGACTCAGGAGCTCGCACGGTGAGGCCCGTGACCAGCAGCGCCGACCCGCCAGTTGCCGGGCCTCCACCATCTGGGCCTGGGCCTCCCTGGCGCGCAGGAGAGCTTTCAGCCGCTGTGTGGGAGGGAGGGGCCGGCACGGGCTGCCCGGATTTTGTCTTCAAGCCATGGGCTTTGGGGGCCGCCTCCTGAATCCGAGAGATGGACGAACTCCATGTTTTTTCTCGTAGCTGGCTGCAGCTTTTGGTGGGCCATGGGTTCTCCAGGACATAAGTCATGGGACACGGGAGGTTTTCTTGGGTGCCCTGTCAACGTCTGTGCTGGTAGCTGGTGGGGAGGGGTGCCATCTGTGGGGGGGGCTTGGGCTGTGCAGCTGTGGTCACGGAGGCCTCGGCCCGACCTCAGAGGAGCTACCTGAATTCAAGGTTTGGCTAGTCTCTGGATGCGGGCTGCTCGCAGCAGGTGAGCGGGACTTCTCAGCTGTGAGCCACCAGTAGCCAGGTCCCCTGGACCCTGGGAGAAGGAACACCTGGGGGCTAGAGGGGACCGGGACTGCTCATCGCACGTGACTCGGCAAACCCCGGGAGGCCGCCTGGCCTTTAAGTAACAGGGACGTTTCGCTGAAGGTTTGAGAAGTTGCGACAGGAACCGTGTGACCAGGAAGCGGAAGGCGTTTACCTTCTGGCCCTTTAAGGAGAAGTTTGCCGCTCCCAGACCTACAGAAGTTTACTGCATCAAGACCAGCCTTTAAAAAAAAATGAGGGAGGATAAAAATGATCAGGGTGCAGGGCTCAGTTGCCTGCTGAGCCTCTGCTCCGGGTCCTGTGTGAGACACAAATGTCTGTCTTAGGGGGCGGGTCGCCATCACTAAAGTCTAGAGCCCCTGCCGCGTGGGAATGACCCCCCCCAACCTGGTCACCGGTGGGTGCCGCGCCAGGGAGCGCCCCCCGGCTGCAGAAAGCAGGCTCTGAGTAAAGCACGCAGGAGGCTGGCCTGCTGAACCCACTTGGCCAAGTCCTAAACATCCGTCTGGAGTAAATGGAGCGCTGAAAGCTGCAAGGTCTCTGGGTGGTGTGGTCGGGGGCCCTCGGCCAGGCCGAGCCCTGGGAGCCCTGGTTCTCTGGTTTTGCTTCTAAGCGGCTCCTGCTCAGTGTGAGCGGGGGCAGCTCCGTGACGTGTGGGCGGCGGTTCTCACATCTGGGGGAGCATCAGATCCCCCTGTGGGGCTGGTGAAGCACGGTTGGTGGGCCCACTTGGGGTGGGGGCAGTTCTGATTTCAAGGGGCTGGGCTGGGATCTGAGACAGATTTCTTGCAGGCCCCCGGGGCACCCCTCTTTGAGAACCACTGCTTTAGACCATAGAATTCTAGAATGTCTGACATCAGAGTCCAGGGCGACTTCTTCACAACCTTGCCTGAATTCTTCATTGTTTTGTGTATTTATTTACCTTCACTTCTCTTTTGCTTTTTTTTTTTTTGCCCTCAGTTTACTTAACCTTAATAGTTTATGTTCAGCATGTTTTTCAATGTTGTTTTTTTTAATTCTATTTTTCTTGTTTTTTGTTTTGTTTTTGTGTTTTGGTGGGGGAGGTAATTAGGTTTATTTACTCATTTATTTAATGGAGGTACCGGGGATGGAACCCAGGACCTCGTGCCTGCTAGCCCGTGCTCTACCTCTGAGCTACACTCTCCCCCGCAGTCCTTTTTTTTTAATTGAGGTCTAGTCAGTTTACCGTTCACAGTGTTGTGTCAGTTTCTAGTGTACAGCATAAGGCTCCAGTCATACAGGTACATGCGTATATTCCTTTCCATATTCTCTCTTTTGCTTTTTAAATGCATTGATTTTAAAAGGAAACTCTGTATCTCTGGTATAAACCTGAAACCACAGGCAGCACTGTGAGCCCGGCTAGTCGCCACCTCAGCCCGCCTGCCCTCGGCCAGAGGGGCGGGGCGGGGCCCGGTGGTCGCCGCTGGGCAGAGAGGGGCCGCGCTTCCACGGGCCGCTTTCTGCAGACTCAGTCAGAAGGGTCGGAAGAAGCATTCTCTTTGGGGGAAGGAAGCGCGTGTTTTGGTGTGGGCTGGCTTGATTCAGCGCTGCAGTTGTGTACTCCCTAACGTCAGTGGTGGGACCACCGCACGTGGGCCAGTGCTGACCTGGGAGGGGGCCACTCTGCGTGTCCGCTTCGGGACAGCGGTCACAGCCAGTAGAGATCTCATTGGTTTGTTTCTTTGCATCTTGACTCTGCCTGGCCTGCTGGACTGAACGCTTCGCTAGGGAAGCAGACATACCTGCCTGTTTGCTGGGGCAGCCTCAGTGCCGCCGAGTGAATTAAAGCATCTCCCATCTGATGGGGGTGACCCTGGGCTCGTGGTACTTCTCTGTGGAACACTGCCCAGTGTCCCCAGTGACTTCTGAGCAGGGCCCTGGAACCCTTGGGTTGCTCCGATTTCTTGGTGGGCACGAGGCCCTGGGCCCACCCTGCACGTGTCTCTGTATCTGACCGTCTCCCCACTGGACTGTAGCCCTCGTGCCAGGCAGGCCTTGGCAGCACAGAGGGAACATCTGATGGGGAACTGCGGGAAGGTGCTAAAGGGCAAGGGGGCAGGGCCCGTAGAAACGGACGGCTGCCTCGCGTAGCTACCACAAGCCCCAGCGCGCGAGCGGCCACGCTGCAGGTGAGCAGGGCTCCCTCTCGGCGCTGCCGGTGATGCTGCTTCTCTTGCTTTTGCTTATCTGTATCTTCTCATTTTTCTCCACTTAACTTGTTTTATTCAGATACTTTCTTTTTTAACAAACAGATCTGTACCATTAAAAAGAAAGTGTGTCAGAACGTGCAAGGGAGAGTGACGTTGCGAGAGGGACAGTAAATCAAGTCCAACTGATAAAGCGAGAGACAAGCCATTTATAAACTAGGTCTCATTGGTAAAATTTATAAAATCCTGATTTGTAAATCAGATCTAACTTACAAAGCAAGGAGTCAGTCATTTATAAATTAGATCTAATTTATAAAATTTGTAAAATCCTAATAAATCAGGTCTATTGATAAAGCAAGGACTGAATCATCTACATATTTCAGGAATTCCAAAACCTTAGCAATTCTTTCTAGCAAATTCTTTGTGACTCGCCAAGCAGGGATCCCAACTCATCTGTGTGTCAGAAATTGTGGCTGAGAATTTTGGATGGACAGGAAGGACCCTCCGGGAGGAGAAGGCAAGCACGGGAGAGGCCAGCTAGTCCGGATCCGAATTAGAAATAATAATATTCATAATAGCAGCTAGAATTTTCTGAGCTTTTGCTTTATGACAGTCATAGTTCTTAAAAACTTTTCAGGGATTAGCTGCTTTCACCAAGTAGCAATGCTCTGAGGAAGTCACTCTGGTTATCCCATTTTACAGAGGGGAAACTGAAGCTCAGAAAGGGTAAGGGGCCAGGTGTCAGTGGCAGAGCCCTGGCCGGGACTCAGGCCACCTGGCCCCAGATCCTGTGTCCTTTGCCGTCCCAGGGGAGCAGATGGCCTGGGCACCACTCTAGATCTGCTCTCGGGGATCTCGCCTCGCTCTCCATGGGACTTTTAAGGTTTCTGGGTCCCAAACTTGGACGCGGGTCCATGTTTAATGAGCCCTGCACTCCATGGAACTTACCTCAAGAATTCTTGGAAGTGTGTACAATTTTCTGTCTTCTTTCCAAGCTATAAAAGTTCAGCTAATGGAAAGCGTGGACCCAAAGAATTAAAAAACCCAGCAACCTCAGAGAAACTAACTAGTGTTGCTGCCTTGCCTTCCTGACAGAGGTTCCTGGAGTTTGTAACATGTCACCTGGGTGTCAAACAGCACACATCAAACCGCAGGGGCCTCCGCCAAATGGAGCAGTCCGGGAACAGTCATGGAAGAAGGGAAGGTGGAGAAGCAATTGATTGAGACCCGGCCGATGCCAGGGTCTCTGCAAAGCGCTTAATAGTTACAGTCTTCCCTTCATCTGCCCACACACTGGATTAGGTGAGAAACATCATCCTCACTTCCCCGTGTACTGAGGGTGAAGAAAGTGAGGCTCAGAGAAGCTGAGTAACGCACTTCAGGTCACACAGCCGGTGCCTCAGTCAGCTCAGAATAGAGCCAGCCTCACTTACCTTTCCATCAAGCCACAGAAGGCACGGCGGACGTCCTCCTAGGATAGAAACAAAATCCTTTCAGGATGAGGACAGTTCCCCAGGAGGCGGAGCACGCAGGCTGAGGCTCAGCCGCTAGGACAAAGAGACCCCCCTCTGACACTGCCCAGGTTTCCAGCCAGCTGACTGCCTGCTGAGACACTCCCATCCTCTGTGCTAGCCTCCTGCTTGGGGGGCCGCGGGTGGGGGGCTGGTGGTTAAACAACAAACGCTTACTTCCTGCAGCTCTGGAGGCTGGAAGTCCAAGGTCCAGGCACTGGCAGGGCCGGATCCCGGTGAGGACTCCTGCTGGCTTGTGGACGGCCACCTTCTCCCCGGGTCCTCCTGTTGTGGACAGAGATGACCTCTCTCTCTGCTACTTACGGAGCCGCTAATCCCAGCATGAGGATCCCACCTCTGTGATCTCAGCTCACCCTAATCAGTTCCCAAAGGCCCCACCTCCAAACACCAGCACTGCGGGGGTTAGGAGGGCAACAGCTGAATTGGGGGGGAGGGGGACCCAACTCAGTCCATAGCAATGAGACCATATGAATCTCCTGGCATCCAGCCCCCTGCCCATGGAGCCGGCTCTGCCAGGATCCTACGAACACACGACACGACTCTATTGTTCCTTGCAGATTACTTGCTGTTTACATGATTGATTACATAGGCAAGGGAGAGGAATGGGAGCCAGCAACCCCAGGGAGGGGACCAAATTCCATGCTGGTTGATGAATAAGCCTCCTTTTCAAGCCCAGCCCGGAGGAGCTGATGTAGAGGAATGCAAATTTGTTATAAGCCAATGAGCATCTCCTCGCCAGTTCCAAATATCTCCAGGGCTTCCCAGCCCCTTCCTACATCCCACTGCCAAATCAAACACAGGCATCCACTTGGTAAACGTGCACCCAGACGGTCAAGGGTGCAAAAATAGAAAAGAACCTAAGTGGGACCTGCTCTCACAGAGCAGCCTCTCCCGGGCAGCCGGGAGCCGGCTCAGGAAGCCCAGGGCTGTGTGAAATGGCCTTCGTGGCTCCACCTCTGACAGGCCTTGCGAACCTATTTTGGGGGATAAACGGCCGCTCAGAAAGGTTCCACTCCTCTGTTTAAATGTGATTTCACACTCTACTCAGAACACCCCCCGGGAACTTGCAACAAAAAACGGGCGCTCAGAGGGGCCCCCTCAATGAACAGCTCCTTGTGCCTCGCTGACCAGCCACTTGGAAGAGTCACCTTTCTTGTCCTCCGACCGAGCTGAACACACTCTTGCAGCCGAATGGCCGACGCACTGATCATCATCCCTCCTTGGCTCGTGTCATCACGGGTGCTCGCTCTCCTTGCTGCTCCAGAATCCTTTCCTATTTAAACCTATCTGCCTTCCCAGCCCAAGTCGAGTGCCGCCTCCTTCAGGAAGCCCTCTGAGACTACCCATTCAGCCCCATTCTCACCTCTCATCCATGTCTCGTATTGTCCTTGCTGTCCCATACCAGCCAGACTGTTTGACCAATGTTCTCTGAACACCTGGGAGAGACACCTGTGCAGACTTACTTATAATAACTGTGGAACTTAGGCTGAGCTTATCATTAGCTGTGTTACCGTGAGCAAGTCATAAGCCTCTCTGTGCCTCAGCTTTTCTGCTGCTGAAAGAGTTGGTAGATGGGGAGGTACTGAGTTGGTGCCTGCCCCAAGCTCGCAGTGTCTATGTGTCAGCTGCTTAGGCGGCCTCTCCTGCCTCTGTCCTGGGAGTGAGAGCCCCAGGGGAGAACGTGGGGGAGGATGAGGCAGGAGGGGTGTGGGGACTGGGGCCCGGTCTCTCAAGGGTGGAGTCCAGGTTAAGGACTTAGGGTGTTATTCCAGGGAGCTGGGTGGGGATTTGGGCGGGGGAGTGACACGCTCAGAGCCACAGTTTGGAGGTGGGTGGGAGGGACGGCGGCCATGAGGATGGAGCACAGGACTGAATGCAGAGCAACAGGCAGCCCCCCTCCCGGCCTTGCTGCGCCGTGCACTGGGGCTCACTCCCCCTGACGCTGAGCAGACCCTCCTCACACATCTGCTCTGTGGACAGGAACAGAAGGCCCTGCGTTCCGAGAGCCCGGGAGGAACGCGGCTGGCTCCCAGCCAGGAGGCAATGCCAGGCTCCTGCTGGAGCCTTCCTGGAAGCAAAGTCTGCGCCACTCCTGGCGCAGAAGATAGAACCTTGACATTCGCTCGGCATGCGTCCAGGAACTCAGGGAGTCTCTGAATCTGAGAATGCCACCATTTTCAGGACCTGTGGCTTCAGCGAGGTCCAGGGTGGAGAGACAGGCAGTCAGCCCTGACTGCTCAACCTGGGTGAGACTGTGTGGCCTGCAGTGAGTCACTCAACCTCTCTGGGCCTCTTCATCTTAATTTGTTTCTCCTCGAAGCTGATCCTGCAATGAAGACTCCAGTGAGGAGTTTACTGGGGAAGTGGATGCGGGAAGAACACGCAGAGGGTGGAGAAGGAAGACCAGGAGGCAGGAGCTGATGTAGGAATGTTGTTAAGGCAGTTACTCTGTTACTTGTTACCCGTTGGAGCTTAAACCATCTAGAGCAGGAAGGGAGCGGAGGTATTTATACCCTTGTTTCCATAATCATCAGTGGGAACAGTGTCTGCAGGAGGTTGGTCCTCAGCTCTCCCTCCTGCCTTGTGGAATCAAGACCAACTTGGCATGGAGCTGGCATGGAGCCTGAGTCACAGCAGGCAGGCGCTGGCTCCGGAGGTCAGGTCAGGGAGCAGGGGAGGGGTCAGGGTGAGGGCTAGGAGTGGGGCACCAGCTGTATCTGCCACAAACGGGGTAAAGTAGGGTCATTCTCAGGAGTACTGTGAGCGTAAGTGAGATGTTACGTGAAGTGTTAATAAGATGCTTGACGCTGAGATGTTAGCTCGTCCTAATGTTGAGAGTTGGGGCACTTCCAGCGGATGATGGAAGGAGGGAGGAGAGAGGCAGGGTGTTCATCCCCCAAGCTCTCCCTGATGGTCACCGGGGGTTGCAGGCGGCTGCTCCTGCGGGGTGACCCTCTGCAGACACTATTCTCCTAGATTTTTAGTAGCCCTGCCTTCTTCCCCTCCAGGGCCGGACTCTGCTTCATCTGTGGTTTCCCTGACGCACCTTGTAAGGAGTCTCCTTTTATTAAACTCTCCTGAACTGTCTCCTGCCAGGCTCTGGCTGACCACTAGCTCACCTCTGTATGTAGTGACCGCTTGTCACCCGGCACTCTACCCGTGTTCAGGGAACCTTCCTCCTTTTGTGTTGTGACGGGAGCAGGCAGAGCCCAGGATGGAAACAGGAATTCCAGGCGGTCCCTGTGCCAGCCTCCCTGTAGCTGGAAGCCTGGGCTCCACCAGCCAGACACGCCTGCCCTGGCCAGGAGCTTGTGGCCCCAGGAAGCAGGAGCTGCGGCTGGCCCTCTCGGATGGGGTGGCCGGGGAGAGGTGGGCGCTGGGGCGCTCTGCCCAGATCCCTCTCCGGGAACAACTTACTCCCCAGGCACCGAGGGGGCGTCCAGCAGACACGCTGTCTTTGGGGATGACCGGTGTCTTGGGGTGTAGTCTCACACCCTCACCCGGCCTGAAAGACGCTCCCCGCACAGGGGCTGAGTCCTTGGCTGGGACTTCCTTACAGCCCGCCTTCCCCCCACCTGTTCTGCTCTCTCCTCCTCCCTCTCAAGACCGCTCCCTGGCACCCCGTCTCGGAGCCTCTTCCCAGGGCTCCCAGCCTCGGCGGAGGTTGGCGGCAGCGTCCGGTGCAGCAGCAGAGGCGGGCAGGCCCGGTGGGCCGGCACCATGTGTGTTTTATCGGTTCTGTCCGCGGACTTTCCAAGTCTTAGTCTCCAGCCCCCTTAGCAGTGATCAGCCACAGCCAGTTTCTCTAATAAATTCCTTTTCTCTTCTTCTCAGCCGGAGGTGGTCTCTGTTGCTTTCCGCTAGTAACTCTGACTGCTGGTTCATACCAGTTAAATTCTCGAATGCTGAGCGATGTGTGTCCAGCGGGATTTTCACAGATGCCCATAAATGGGTTTTGGGAAAGCAGGTAATCCTCCCCAAGTAGAAACACGATCTTATTTATGCAAATTACGCACATAATCTCTGGCACGTGGTCCGCAGCTTTGAGTCATATTCCCATAGGGCATTCTGACTGCCACAGTGTCCACGCCAGTGCCCCTCCCATGTCCTGTGTGGGGCACTCTGTTCCACTCAAGGCCGTTCCTGTGCCTTGGACACAATGTACGGGCAGAGTCAAGCGTCTTGCATTTCTTGCGCACTTAACAGTCCAATGTGGATGGGTCATGGTGGTCACTCAAGAGCCCTTCCACCCTGTGACTCTGTCCCCCCACCCCAGAAGCTGAGTTCTCTGCATCTAGCATGTGGGGAGGAAAGAGAACACGGCTGGATGACGGGTGCTTCTTCAACAACAGGGACCCCGCGTCCCTTCTGCCCACAGCCCACTAACAAGGACTGTCCACTAAGTCACCAGCTCCTACCTGCTTGCCCGGTGGGCTAGGAAGTGCAGGCCCTTGCTGGGCAGCCACCTCCCAGCAGCAGCCTGAGCACGGTAGGGGTGACATGCATCTTGGTGGACAATGAGCTGCCTGGGCCACACCCGGGCCAATAATAACAGAGCCAGAACCCAAGGACAGGGTGCAGGGTCCACACGATACCCGACACAGGGAATTAATTATCCAGCTGGGGCTCAGTACAGGCCTGTTCACCAAGGAGATGAGGGAATAAAGGAATGAATGAAAAACGCCACCAGACTCTGTTAAGTCCAGGGACTGTTTCCAGGTTGTTCTGGCTCTTTGGAAAGCATTCTCAGATTGGTTCTCCAGTTGAAAAGGAAAAAAGAATTGGCTGGATAGGGGTGCCATTTTTCTCTAAGACAGTGGAAGCAAGCGTGCGGACTAGTGTCCAGGATATCCGGAGCCGGGCGGATGGATTCCTGTCCCGGCCAGGCCTCCCTCCCTGAGGCTGTGTGTTTACTTGGAAGAGGTCTGTTCCTGCCGGAGGACAGGTGTTCCGCGCCGCCGGTGGGACGCGCCCGGAGACCCACTGGCTCGGCCGCCTGGGAATTGATGGCCTTTCTTACTTTTCTGGTGGGAACTGGGGGTTTCCCAGCAAAAAGCAGTGCAGCCTGTGAGCTGTTATTTCCTGAGAAGCGCTGGATTTCCCCCCATATTAGTCACCATAGAATGTGTATTACTGTGGCTCTCACACTCAGACTGGGCTTCAGAGCACCGGAGGCAGAATGGAAAATTGCTGGTGGGGCCGGTGGCCGACGACTTGAGAAGGGGGCAGCTCTTTTCCTCTTTTACAGGAGACGTGAGGCTCCCTGAAGGCACCGACCAGCCTCTTCCAGGTCAGGGGCTTGGCGACTTTTCGGAAGTGGTGTCCCAGCCCGCCATTTCTTGTGGGTGGGATGGGGGTGGAGTAGAGGGAGGCGGTCACACGGTGCCTGGTTCACAGAGGTGCCCGGAAGGTTTAGTGGGCTCGTGTAATGACCACCTGTTCTGTTCCAGCCACAGGTGATGTCCGGGGATGGGGTGGGTAGGTCGACCGCTCAGCTCTGGGTGGTAGGAGACACAGAAATTCACACACCCAGAGGAAGTGGTGACGCATTCCTTGTAGAAGGGGCGGATCCCCCAGGATGTGGGGAGTTTTCTAGACAAGAACAAGGCTTCAGGATCAGTGCGAGCCAGGGCCCGGGGGCCGGAGGGGGCAAGTGTCCTTGCGGCCCTGGAACTGTGCCCTGGCCCCTTGCCCCCCAGTCTCCTGCTGCAGCCCTCTGAGGCCGGCCAAGCTGCTGGCGGCCTTGGTGGGAGGCCCTGGGCAGCTGCTCCGCAGCAGTGGTGCAGGCTGGGAAAAGGCAGTGAACTTGAGTGTCCCCCCTTATCTGTGGGAGAACGTCAGGAAGATTCAAGGAAAGGCAGAAGGCAGCAGGGGGCTATTGGAGGTGACCCCGCTGCTGCTGGATGGTTACCAGCTGTGGGAGCAGCTAAGTGCCGTCCTGCTAGGGTCCCTCCAGTCCTCCGAGCCCACTTCCAATCGGTAGGGGCCCTGGGGAGGCTGTGAGCAGACGTCATCCTCTGGACACCTGCCTGGTGGCATCTGGGAAAATCCTGTTGGTGACTGACAGGCAGGTGAGGCTTGCAGGGTGTTGGAGGGAGGGCGTTGGAGCCCGACTGCTGGAATTCAAGGAGCCAAGTCTCGCCCTGTCACCTCCTAGCTGCTGGTCCTTGAGTTAGACCCCTGTGAGGCTTAGTTCCCCGTTTGTAGCACAGGGAGGACAGCCGCATCTCCCTGACAGAATTACTCAGGCTACGTCGGAGGCACATCTGAGCCGTGGTTTCAGGCTTCAGTGAGCTGATATTTTGGGATCTCGCTTCCATGTCAGGGTCCTCTTTTTCTCTTCACTGCCCCTCTTCTCTACTTATCTCTTCTCTCCTCTTTCTTCTCCAGTTCTGTCTCCTCGCATCCTGAACTTAGGAGCCCAATCTGTTTGAACGTCCTCTCTTGGAGGAGCTAGCGACAATGTTCAGTGTTGCTGCCACCCCCACCCCGTTCCCTGGTCAGAGCAGAGAAGAAGTCTGGAGGAGGGGCTCAGCTGGCCTCAGGGGCCATTCATGCCCTTCACGCTTGTCTGCTGCACTGCTGCTCAGTTCTAAAGGCCCCAATCAAAAACCCCCTCCTCCAGGAAGTCCTCTCAGACTTCCCCTAGCAGACACTGGCTGCCTCTCCTGCTCCCCTACAACACTGGACGTCAGTGTGGATGGCTCACCCCAGAGATTCCAGCCCAGTTAGGCTCCTGCCTTCTCTTTCTGTGGCGGAGACACGGGCAGCCCTCAGATAGTCTGCTGCTTGATTAAAACTCTGGTTGAAGGTGGGGCCACAAGCTCCCGCTCCCTCTGCAACCTGTGTGGGTGGAACACTGGAGACTAGATTAAAATAACTACATGAATATTAAGGGAGGCAACCAGGTGAGTGAACCAGGGACACAGCAGACATGAGGGTCCTGCACGAGGGTTTGGGTCTGTTGTCTCCTGCCCGCTCTTCTGCGTCCCAGCCGCGTGTCAGACCAGACCCTCTCTGAGCGACTGCTTCCAGGGCCAGCGCCTCCTGTCCCTTCTTCCTTCCGCTGCCAGTATTTCCCTTGCCACTCTGTTCTCTTTTCCCCTTGGAAAGGTCTTCAGGTACAATGAGCTGCAGGCTAAGTGGTTTACACCCCTAACCCTGGGAGCAGAAAGTGTCCTCTGGCTACGGAAGGGTACCCAGGAAAAGGAACCCTACCTTTTATTCAGGGGTCAGCCAACTGTTTCTACGGAGGGGCAGGGAGGACCGATTTGGGGTCTCTGTCACGTGCACTGAACGCTGCCTTTACAGCTCGTAAGTGGACAGGCATGGCTGGGCTCCAAGAAAGCTTTCTGCGCACAAGCAGATGGTGGCTTGCTGGCTCCTGCTATACGTGCGTCTTTTTAGGTCCATCACCTGGATGCCAGCCCCCCCTCAACAGCAGTGCATCTCATAAAACACCCTTCCTGTAGTCGGACTCTCCTGGGAGCTGCCCACAGGCGAGACCCCAGCCCTCCGCCCAGCCCAGCCCGCATGGCTTTCCTTCTGCATGTCTCTCTCACCCTTTTCCCGGCCTTCTTAACGCAGAGCAGGCGGCCCGGCTGGCTGGCCTCTCCCGTCTGTCCCTCTCCCTCACACCTGCGGGCGAGAATGGCGCTGGGGGAGGACAGGGGAGGGCTGGGCACCAACAGGTTAACACATCTTGTCCTCATCACTGCTTGTTCCATCTACGGCTCTCAGTTGCCTCGTGACCTGGAAGACGATTGCCGTCCAGGTGGTGGCAGGTTCCACTTCTTGCTCGAAGCCGGGCTGTGAGTAAACGCTGGGACTGGCATCCAGGTCGGGTCCGCAGGGCGCCAAACTCCTGCTCCTGGTGTACCTCATTCAGATCTCCCGCCTTCTGCCTGTGGCCCCATCCCCTCTTTCTCTTGCTCCACTTCCTATGTCCGCTCAGGGAGTTTGCATCTGGGACCAAAGCATGGGTGTCAGGGATAGTCAAGACCCAGATTCCTCCTGGGACCCCCGGCGGTATCTCACACAGGACACCTCTACCCCACGGCAGACGGGCAGCCAGAGGCTGAGGAGTTATGTCTGGATGGAGTGGGTAGTGAGAGCATGTGGGACCAAGCGGGCCAGCTGGCAGGCCCTAGGTGCCGTGCGCTGAGAATCCTAACTGCTTCTTTGTGCTCGCGTTTGCCATGTGTGAGCCCTGTACGCGGGAAGGTCCTCGCAAGCGCCTGGGCAGTGGCTCTGTGACTCTGTCTTAGGGATCAGGCCCGAGGAGGCTCAGAGATGCTAAGTAACCTTCTCAACACTGCAGAGCGGGGTTCCGACCCGCCACACACACTGCCTTTGGTTGCTCTACTGGGTTGGATGGGGTCCCCCCGAAGTTCACGTCCTCCCCGGGGCTGTGACCCTATTTGGAAGGATTGCCGTAGACGTGAGTAGGTGAGATCACACTGGAGTAGCTGAGCCCTTAATCCGGCATGACTGGTATCCTTGTAAGAAGAGAAGAGACAGAGAGACACACCGAGGGAAGACGGCCAAGAGACCTGGGTGATGCGTCCACCAGCCGGGAGCGCCGAGCGTGGCTGGAAGCGGGGAGAAAGGCACGGAACAGACTCTGCCCTGGAGCCTTCAGAGGGAGTGCGGCCCTGCTGGCACCTTGATTTCGGACTTCTGGCCCCAGAACCGTGAGAGAGTACACTTCTGTTGTCCTAAGCACCCCTGTGTGCAATAGTTCATCAGTGACAGTCCTCAGAGGTGAATGCAGGTACTGAGCCCCACTGTGCGGGATCTGGTGACTCCAAACTCTGGTCCACGGTCAGTCCAGCCTCCAGAGTTGAAGCCTCCAAGGCCCCAGTGGAGGCCAAGGAGACAAACAGAGCCTGGAAGGGCCACGCAAGGGCCAGTGGAGGAGGTTCTTCCCCAAGTCCTTGCAGGCTTCGGTCTCCTGAGTACTCTGGAGACCCCGTTGTCACTCCAGGACTGAGGCTTTGTCCAGAATCAGCACAGGACTCCTCTGAGGGCCCCAAAGGACCTGACAGGTGGACGGCGTGGCCTGAGCTCTGCTACATCCTTTGGGCCCGATGTGGCTCCGGAGGGGAGCCCAAAGTTTGGGGTCTTCAGCCTCTCCTGGCGGCCTCTCCATGGTTGATCATGAGACTGAAAAAGAACCAGAGAAAATAGGGAATAAAGATAGGAGGCAGGCGGGAGACAGAGATGGGAGAGAGAGATGGAAAGATGCGAGAGGGAGACACAGAGAGAGACGGGGGGAGAGGCAGCTGGGAGAAAACAACAGGGAAAGAGAAGACAGGTTGAGAGAGAGGCTGGAAAGATGGACAGAAACGCAGACAAGTAGCAGATGTTGACAAGGAGGCAGAGGAGAGTCAGAGAGAGGAAGAGGTAGGGAAATGGGCAGAGAGGGGAGTTGGAGAGACAGACGAACCGCATGCAAGAGGGGAGACGGGAGGGGAGAGAACGAAGGGGAAGGAGGCCAAGGTGGGAGAGGGGCCGTGCTGCGGGCCCGGAGCGGCCCTCCTGCCCATTGGCTGGGCTCAGCGTTCTGCACCATGGAGATGGCCCCTCCTGCGTCCACATGGTGCCCAGGTGGAGCACGCCTGCACACCCAGCCCTGAGAGTGCAGGGTGGGCGTGAGACGGCCCCCAGGACAAAGGGCACTCTGAGCCCCAGCCCCCAGAACCGGGTTCTGTGCTTTCCTGGCGGGGCGACGTGAACTCCCCACCCGACAGCAGGACGTGGTTAATGTTCTCAAGTCCATGGGCCTCAGCCCTCGATTTTAATTAGGCATTTAACTGGAAGGGGCCGAGGACTTCCCACTTCCCCAGAGATCCAGCTGCCAGCTTTATCGTGATCCCCTGCAGGACACTGCAAAGAGATGGCTTGAATGAAAGCAGAGGAGGTGGGCGTGTCAGAGTCGCTGGGTCCCCAGCCCTGGTCTTACGGGGCTAGAAAAAGTATCTCCGCTCGAGGGGCTCCTGGGGGGTGGGCTTTACACTGACCAGAATTTAACCTTCCAGAAGCTTCCTCGATTACTTCTCTGACACACAGGGACCTCGAGGGAGCGAGTCACTGTGTCAGTGCAGCCTTGGCTGCTTGCAGATGTCAGGAAGCCCACCTCAACCTGGCTGGGTTAAAAACAGAAAACTGGCTCAGCTGCCTGAGAAGTCTGGGGCAGTTCAGCTTCAGGCTCAGCTGTATCCAGGTGTTGTGATTTGATCAACAAGGTGTCCTCCTCTCCTACCCTCGTCTCTGAGTCTATCTTGACACAAAGTGCTGGGATCCTCCTCCTCCACCCACCTGGGATGTGCATTCGAGGGGACATGGCTGAGACATGGGGTGGGAGGTGTCAGGGTCGCACTATGTTTCCCGTCTCTGCCTTGCCCACTCTCTCCTCCCCTCATTCTGAACCGTCCAGCGCCAGGGAACCGAGACTCGCAGCTTCTCCCGCCGGACTGTCCCTTCTGTGGGCTGGGCCAGGGTTGGGGAAAGCCCCCGGTGACACAGCTAACGCAGGAATAACAACGGCAGTGCTACTTGGCTGTTGCTTCATCATCTGTGTTGTTTCCAGTCGTTTCTGACAGACTGATTCCCCTTCTCGTTATGGACACTGTTTTCCTAACTTCGCATATGGGAAGATTCTGGAGTAGGTGCCAGGTATCGTGGACCTTACCTTGCTGGGCGCCAGATATGTTTGTGTTCCTATAAATATGCATGAGCTTTGTTCTGGGACACAGCAGAGCCACCTGGGAGCCTGGCTGGGTGCGGTCCCAAAGGCAACAACTGCAATGGTCGTTGGAGCATCTAAGATGTATACAATCCGGCTAGATTTTTTTTGTGAAGAAGGTAGGCTGTCAGCTCATGTTTTGAGACCACTGTGTGTGTGATTCTGAGCGGAGTTATCTGCAGGCCGAGCTGTCAGCCCAGGGTGGGCATCTTCTGAGCGCTGACTGAGCTCGTGATGTGGGGATAACGTCTTTTATGGTCAACCAGTAAACCGAGCCACCGCCATGCTCCTCCCGCCTGCTCTGGGCATGATGCCACAGCCATTTTCTTACCTGTCCCTGAGCCGGCACCCACAGCCATCTTTGGGGGCCTCCTCTGTGCAGGGCACTTGCGTGCCTCTAAGGCATGGTTCTTCCCCGAGAGGCGGATGGGATGGTTGGCCCCGGCCCTGGCACAGAATGCTGCCAGATGGTGGAAGATGTCTGACAGGTGCTTTTGAACAGGGCTTCAGAGACGGAGAGTTTACATCCACTCTGAGAAAGGTGGGATCCCTTGTCGCTCTGGGGTGGTCCCAGCAGTGCTGCGTGTAAAGCATTTATCACAGCCCTGACGCATTTCCTCGCCCAGAAGTCTGCTTGAATCTCACAGGGGCCTTCTTTCCCTAAGCTAGCAACTTCTTCCCCCGTCTGTGACTCGTGACTTAATTCACGCCCTGCCACCTCCCTAGCCACCCACTGTTCTTACGGTCGCCGTTGGGCAGAGAAGGCAGGTTCAGGGATGCGACCCGCTGGCCGGGGGCAGAGGCAAGACGGGAGTGTGTCTGCCTCCAGGGCCCTCTCTCTCCTCCACCCTCATCCTGCCTCTTTTCAAAGTGAGTCACCAGGAAGCCGGCCGCAGAGAGCCGGAGAGGTGGGAGAGCCTTGGCCCCAGCTGCGCGTTCATCAGATGCAGCGCTGTAAAAGATCACTTGGCAAAAGATGAGCAATAAATCAAAGTGCTCAGAGCACACACACTGCAATCAAAAGCGTTGTCTCGGAGAGGCACAGCGTTCGCCTCTCCCAGCCGGGCTCAGCGATCGATAGGCCTTAAGGAGATGCCGACAGCCTGGGCTCAGGACCCCAAACACAACTAGGGGCCACCTCCCAGGCCTTGCCTCCTCCCCAGCCCCTCCTGTGATGGTGGCCCCTGGCCTCGGCTCTGGGGGGCCCGCGAGAAGGAGGCCTGGTTCAAACGACACCCTGCCCGGAGACCACAAGTTTATGAATCCCAGAAGTTTTGCTCTCTCAGGTCAGGAGCAGAGCTTGGCTGGAGTTAGAGAAGACATTTTTCTCTGTCAGGCAACAGAACGCAGCACAAAGACGCCAGCTGTGAGGCCTCAGAGCCCAAGTCTCTAATTAAAACAGTGGAAAATTAGATAACTTCACAAATTCATCACTGCTGCCACCAGCTGTCAGAGGAAAGGCTTCAGGGGCGACCCCCACCTCCAGCTTATGTGCTGACGGGGTCCCTCCACTTGGCCTGTGTGTAAGTCTGTGCGTGTGTGCGTGTGTGTGTGTGTGCGCGTGTGTGTGCGCGCGCACGTGCACATGTGTGTCCCATTTTCTCTTCCTCTTGTTATAGGCTTTCTGTTTTTTCTTTTCTTTTTCTTTCTTTTTGAGCCCAGTCCATAAAATCTAGAGTCTAGTGGTTGACCAAGAAGAGAGAATTATATCGGACAGTGACCCCCCACCCCGAGCTTGAGGAGATGTTACTCGTCAAGGTGACCACATGTACTGTCTCATTTAACCTCCCAACAGTCGGGAGAGGTGGTCTCATCGACTCTGCTTTACAAAAGCAGAGACCAAGGCTACGTGAGCTTGGTGCCTGGTCCAGGCGACCCAGCTGGGGGCTGAGCTGGGTTTGAACCAAATCCAGGGGATGCACACAGTGGTGGCTGTGAGGACTACCATTCATTGTGCTTCACAAGCAGAGACTGCTTTTCCTTACTCCAAACAGCACAGGTTAGGTAGTATAAATATTCCCATTTTACAGGGAGGGAAACTGAGGCTCAGAGATTGGAGCAGACAAGGTGGGCCAGCTCCTAGCTCCTTAAGCCTTACGATTCCTGGCACCCAGACCTCTCGGCCTGAAGTTTCTTCTGGTTACCGGACTCTACTCTCCCCTAAGTGCTGGGCTCTAGTGTCCCTAGGGCATAAGCACCTAGCTCCCTCATGGCAAGCAGAACAGCTCTGAGGTGTGCTCTGCATGAGTCCACAGGGTTTGCAACCTGGAGGGGTGACTGGCAATAAGGACAGACTGGTGTGAGATACACGCAACGGAGAAGCAGAAAGCACGGCGCGCTGGTGTGTAAGGGGTGGTCAGGGAAGGCCTCTTGGAGGAGGCAGTGACTGGCACACAGGCCGGAAGGGAGCTGGTCTGGGGTGGGACACAGTGGGATGTTTTTAAGGCTTCCCAGATGATTCTGATGTGCAGTCAGGTTTAGGGGCTGCTGCCCCAGGCTGAAACACCTTATAGGCACAATTTCGTTTTAAAATTTCATGCTCACAGAAGCTCTGTAAGGTGGGTTTTCTTATCCATCCCCTTTACAGATGGGAAGACAGGTTGAGAGAGAATAGGGACTTGAGAACGGCCACAAGCCTTCAGTGGTGTGTGTCCATGGGACCCTGGCACTGGCCCTCTTAGCTCTGGCTCCCTGTTGTCACTGAGTTAGCAGGACCTTTGGAGCAAAACGTGTGTCCCCAGCATCCACCCCAGAGCACCTCCACTTCCTGTCCTTGCCCTAAATTAGTATGAGGCCTTCAGAGAAGAGAGACAGCCATGAGAAGCCGTAAAATATACAAAGGTGGCATTATTATTACAGCCATTATTGTGGTCACCGTGGGATGTTAGTACTGGAACCTAGAGGCACAAACAATTACTTTGAAACATTGGGCGTATTCTTTGGAAACAGCACTTACAAATGATTCCTTGGTCTTTTTTTTTCACTTGGGTAAATCCATTATTGACCCCACTTGGTACAACATTCTAAGAAGCGTCTCTACATCTGTTGATTTGCAGCAACCAGACAAGAGGGCTGCCAGTCATTTCCCTAATTTTTTTCAGATGAGCAAACATGAGGCACAGAAAGATTAAGACACTTGCTTAAGGTCACACAGCTAGTGAGTGGCTAAGCCAGAGTAATGCATAAATGTTGACTTCCGGGGACCCCTCACCCCAACTTCCCCACCCTTCTCCTCACACCCACTTTTGAGGGAAAACACAGCCTGGAAGCTAAGGCTCCAGGTCTGTGCAGCGATGAGCTTAGGCAAGTAACTCTCTGAGCCTCAGTTTCTTGGTCTGTAAATGGGGGACGATTTGTGTCCTTCCTCTGCCGTCCTCATATGGTTATTGTGAGGCTAAGTAGGAGCCAGGTGGCCACGCTCCGTAAACTTCCAAGCGCCATGCACATCTCACCGTGTTTCGTCTGGTCGTGTCCATGAATGTGGCCAGGCCTCCTCAGTCCCAGCGCCTCACTCCCTGCTTGGGGCGGGGGGCCTGAAAGCAGCCTGTGGTCTTGAAGAGCCCTCTTGGTTCGTGCCTGTGCTCAGACTGGGGGAGGGTGTCCGCGCCCCAGCATGGTCCCCCATCGCACAGCCACCACTCCCCGCCAGGCTGGATGGCAGGACCAGAGGGCACGGAAGCCGGGGCAGGAGCTGGCTGGGGTTGGAGGCTAGAGATTGGGACAGGAACGGGTCCAGAATTAGAACCCCTGGGACACTGGCTAAAACCACCCGTTCCAGAGCCCAGCACGAGAGAGGCTGTGGAGAAGCTGCGTTAGCAAAGCTCCCCGGGCAATTCTGTGGCCAGCAGAATCGAGAATTTGAGACCCATGAATTTCATGATGGTTTGTTCACCCAACAAACATTGATTGGCCCCTGATCTGTGTGCCGTGCGCCTCGAGCTCTAGCTAGTTCAGGGGCCAGCTCCGGACCGGCAGCGTCGGGGATCACGCCTGGGTCTGTCACGCTTTGGGCAGCTTATTCACCTCTAGTTTGTTCATCAGTAGCAGCAGTGCTGGCTACTGCGTACCGCCTGTCTGCTGAAGGTAGCTCTGGTGGTAGATGCTCAACAACCCAGCTCTCTGGGAAAAAGAAGTCCTGATCCGTAGCATCTGCCAAGTGCCTTGGGGGGGGGTACTCTCCTTGGGGCTCCAGACAGAGTCAGGAGAGCCGCTCAGGAGCTCAATGTTACTTAGCGTGTCCCCCGTGTAGACATTGGACAGACATATGTAACCCAAGGGCAGAGTATAGTAGAAACACAGTAAAATTATTAGGAAGTGATGAGTTTTGAGTATTTATTACCTTTGCTTTTAATACAATTTAATTTTAGGTGTCCCTAACTTAATTTTTAAGAATGGCAAATAGGCAAGTTTTATTAAAATTTAATAGTTAGTGCTTGCAAGCTGGTACAAGCGGGTTCCAGCCCTCCACTGGGTAGCCACTGTGATTATCCCCATTTTGCAGATGAGAACCCCAAAGCACAGAGAGGTTAAGTAACGCGCTCAGAGTCACAGGCTGAGCCAGGATTCAAACCCATTAGTTTGGCTTCAGAGCCTAGCCACCGGGGATACTAACCACACCCATCTCCTAGGGTTATTTTAAAGATTAATGTGTATAACGCACTTAGATGGGTGCCCAGCCCCTAGTACGTGCTCAATGCTGCTGTTCCTGTTACCACAAGCTGGTGATCCAAGAGCATCAAACTCAGTTTCTGTCCTTGATGAACTCACCACACAGGGTGAGACACATACCGGCAAGGCACAACAGAGGCACCTGCCTCCAGCATGTAACCTGCACGGGGACAATGGAGCTGTCGATCAGTTCTGTTTATGGGACAAGGAGGACTTCATGGTGGAAGGAATATTTCAGCTGAGTTTTGAAGGTTGAGTAGGAGTTCACCAAGTAGTTTAATGAGTCAAGTGGATAAGCCAAGTCACCTGTTTGACCAGAGGAGCCTTATCTCCTTTTGCTGCCCCATTCCCCCTGACCTGTCTTGCCACAAAAGTTGATGCAAACTTCATCACCAAATGGAGGCTCAGTCACTCATCTGGAGAGGCAAGTCCCTCATACCCTCAGGTCTAACCTTGCAGGAGATTGCCTGGCTGCATCTCTCAAGAGGGCTTCAAATTGAGGCAGTGAAGCCTGGTGGTTACAAGCGATGGAATCTCTGGGTTTGAATCGTGGCTTCTCCTGGGACTTTGGGATGCTGAGCACATCAAGTAATCTCATTTATCTCAGTTTCCCTATCCATAAACGGGGAGCTGTGATTGCTCCTACCTGGCCAGACCACACGAAAGACGTGAGACAGTGTCTTCCTGCTTAGCACAGGGGAGGGGACCGAGAAAGTGCTCCAAACAACCGGCCTCGGTGGGTGGGCCAGCCCCAGAAACAGCACCGGTCCCCACCGTTGAGCCAGGTGGATGCGTGCGGGGAGCAGGTGGCATCCCAGGAGTTGCCCAGCCCACCCACACCTAGCCCTGCAGGACCCCCTGCCAGATCGGTGTGGGCGTCAGGAAGCCGTGGCCGGGTCGGAGCAGGCTGTCACCGTGCTCCGTCCCACGAGGTAAAGGCATTATGGGTGATGCTGCCGCCTGGCGCCCCCACCTCGCAGCCCTTCCTTTGAACTCTGACAGTAATTTCACATGTGCCTGCGGCTGCCAAGCCAGCGTGTCTGATGTCCTTTCCGGCTTTTGTAATGTCACTTCCCGTTGGGGATGGGGTGATGCGCTATTGATGTAGAAGAGTCACTTGTTGGCATAAAATTCCTGACACGCAGAGAGTCAGCAGGAACGGGCCCCCGCTTTGGGTGTGAGCAGTTCAACTTGCTGGGTTTCTTCGTGTCTTTCTTCTCCTTCTCCGTTGGTCCCTTTGGGGAATCTCCATTTGGAAAGTGTACCTGGGGAAATGGGATCACCGCGGGGAGGGCCGTCGCCTTCTGGAAGCGCCCAGCTCCTTGTAAATTGCTCGTGGGTGGATTCACTTGAGAATCAAGTGTGAAAGAATCCAAGGAATCCTAGACGCACAGGCCTCCGGTCTCGCCATGGGTGGTAGCAGACGCAGTGACCGCGGTTCGCTGTGGCCGCTGTAACGAGCTGAACGTATCACAGTGCCGCGTATTAGAGAACAGGCAACGCGAGCCGTGTGGAGCAGCAGCAAACGTCTTATTTAGTGAAAGACCAGACAATAAATATTTGAGGCTCTGCACAGTGTACCGTCTGTGTCGCAGTTACTCAGCGGTGCCGCCGTCGCAGGGAAGCAGCCTCGGACGATACCCTGGGGGATGGGTGTGGCGGTGTTCCAGTCACACGCTCTGCTCTCATGAGAAATGTCCTGGTTTATGGTGGCGCGAACGCGACCTGGCTGTGGTCACAGTCACCCCTGGCTTGGAGCACTGGCTTGGGAGTCAGGACAAGTTACGCTAGAAACCTGACTTCCCTCACTGCTGTGAGAAGTGAGCCCTCGGGAAGCGCTTTCTCCCCCGGAGCCTCAGTCGTGCGGCAGCACCGCGGGCAGGGACGGTGGGTGGAGCACTGGCTTGAGAAGCGGAAGAGAAGACGCGTGAGGTGCCGAGCACAGTGCGGGGCAGGGCAGAGTGGGTTCCTGGGAGCTGCCCTGGTTGAGGATGACGATGATGATGGAGGGGGAGAGGGCGGGGCCCCATGGGAGGAGCAGGGGCTGGCCCTGTCGGTGCTGACCAGCACGACCCGGGCAAGTCCGTGCCCCACATGGCTTCAGTTTCCTCACCTGGCAGGTAAGGAGGTTGGCCCTGGTGGTACCCCGGCTGCCTTTCCTCCGAACGCCTCTGGGATCTGCAGATCCCTTTGTGATGCCGAATCTCACAGTGGACACTAGAGCGGCGTCGTTTCAGCCACTTCTCCCGCGGGCAGAGCCCCTGGAAGCCTGGACGTGGTGGGAAAGGCCCCACCCCGTGCTCCGCGAGGCTCAGGTTAGACACGCCTTTGTTCACTCGTTCACGGGCTCCTTCAAAAACTCTCAAGCAACTGCTGTGAGTGGTGTGATGCCAAGTTGATGCCCACAGGAATAAGCAGATAAGCTCGCTGCCCATAGGACTCCCGGGCACCTCCTCTGTGGGGAGTAAGTGTGACCTGGTGTGGTCAGGCAGTGGGTTGAATTGAGTCCCCCAAAAGATAAGTCCACATCCAAAAAAAAGGAACAAAACAGACACACGTGATTCAATGGTGGAGCACATGCTTAGCATGCATGAGGCCCTGGGTTCAGTCCCAGTATCTCCATTAAAAAAAGTCCACACCCTAACCCCCGGGCCCTGTGATATGACCTTATTTGGGAGCTGGGTCTTCAGAGATGTAATCAGGTTAAGGGTCTGGAGATGAGAGCACCCTGGGTTTAGGGTGGGCCCTGAGTCCGAGGTCACAGGTGCTCATAAGAGATGGGCGAATGGACACACAGACCCGGGGGGGCCATGAAAAGACGGGGGCAGAGGTGGGAGGGGTGCAGCCACAAGCCAAGGAGCACCCGGGGCCACCAGAAGCTGGACGAGGCGGGACAGGCCCTCCCCTGGAGCCTCCAAAGGGGTCGTGGCCCCGGGACACCTTGATTTTGGACTTTCGGCTTCCAGACTGGGAGAGAATAAACTTCTGTTGCTTGAGGCCCCCAGTTTGTGGTAATCTGTTGTGGCAGCTTCAGGACGTGGATCCCGTCCCTGAGCGAGGGACGGCCGGGGAGAGCTGAGCCTAGACTCCCCCTTGGAGTCAGTGACGCCTCCGTGATGCTCGTGTCCCTTGAGGAAGTGCCATCTCCTGATAAGTGGAAATATTTTTCAGTGGAGACGCTGTGGGTCCAGACTTGTTAATGAGGCTCAGTGTTCTGCTTCGATTCCTGGGTCAGTGCTGGAGCAGAAAGGATGCTTCAGATTCTGCCTGGTGCCGGGGCCAGTGAGTTCAGCCAAGCGTGTGTCACGGCGAGAAGTGATTCCTGTGTGTGTGTAGGGTGGGGAGCGGTGGGAGGGTGGGCACACGTGAATTATTTTTATTTCTTAAGGACCAAAAGGGCATGGAAGCTACATGATGTAATGTAAAATGCAAGGTAACTCTGGAGATTATAATTAACTCCCCATGTCACATCTGTTTGTTCTATTTCTTTGTTCTTGTTTTGGGTTTGGTTTGGGTTTTATCATTTATTCAATTTAGGGCAACAAATTCTTATCATTTGTGTGCAGGGCCTTGGGGGAACCCATCTGATTACTCTGCTTTGGAAAATTAGTTTAGTCTTGTAAGCTTCAGTTTCCTCATTAAAAAAGGGTGCCTGCTCACAGGACCCCGTGCCGTGCCCTCCCACGTAGACGCCCCGTGGTGTCTTCCCTGGTGCTGAGCCTCTGAAGTGATCACCCGTGTGTGCGCTGAAAGCATCCTTCGCCCCCGCTTTTGGGAAAATGAAGCACTTCCCCATGGTTCTTAGATAATCTGATGTTTTCAAAGGATCCCCGTCCTCCAATGCCCTCAAACAAAGCAAAATAAAACCCTCCAACCCACGTTTGATGAGAAGGTTTCTGACCTGGAGACGACACCATCCCAAGCCGAACTCAGAGTGAAAATGGCTTGCCCACAGCTGATGTCGTAGCCTGGTGAGGGCGTTCGGGCAGGAGAGGACACGGGGGAGAGGACCTCGCACCGTGTCCCCGGCCCCTGGGTGGAGAGCCGCACTTTTCGTAAAGGACGAGGCTCCTGACCCAGGGTGATGCGGCTTTGCTCTTAGGCAGGTGTGGGGTCATGGGAGGGTTCACCTTTGGAGCTGGACCCGTGGCAGCTTGGATTTGGGTCCCCGCCTGAGGCAATCCCTTAACTGCTGTGCGCCCCAGGGTCGTCTATGAAGGGCTTCACAGTCAGGACCTCAGGGGCTGACGGAGGGCCTGGACGAGGCAGGAGGCAGTGGATGGTGTGGCCCCTCCCCATCCCCATAGGACTGCCCAGCAATGCCTGCCTGTGCGGTAGTGAGCGCCCCGTCAGGGGAGGCATTCGGGCACGTACGGAGGTGCTGTGAGGAGGACTCACGCACAAGGAAGGGTGTTGACCTGAGGGCCTCGTGGGCCCATCCTTCTGCGATCTCTCTCACATTGTCAGGCTGAGACCAGCTACACACAGAGCCCCCACCTTCCCCCGTCCCTGCTCCATCCATGGGGACAGTGACGCCAGAGCAGAGGCCACAGCCTGCAGCCAGATCCTACCCGTTTACCCTAAGCCTCTTCTAAGCAATGTTCATTACTAGCCCAGAAACAAGCAAGTGATTTTGTAGTTTTTTATTTGGGTCACTTTAAAAACTTGCTAGCCTTGCTTTAAAAGCTCTGAATGCCAGGTCTCTCTGTTTTGACATCCACGGCAGTTCACTGGCAGGGAGGCTCTCGACCTCGGCCCCCCTCGTCATCACACCCCCTTGCATCCCAAGTTTTGAAACTTCTTTTGCTCTCAGATGATAACAGCTTCCTCATTCCTTGCTCATCACACACACTTGTGGCCGCCCCTCAGAGCGTGAGCTAATCGGCCCACCCGGGGCCAGAAGCAGTGAAACTTGACCTGAGAGTCACTCTGATTTTGGTTCACGTACAATTTCTATGAGGTTTGGTGAAATTATGAAAATAGCTCCTGGGTCACCACCAAAATCTGCTCAGAATGATGGAGCGACAGCTGTTTGCTTCCTGCCTCCCTCCCTCCAGCCTCCCTTCCCTCCCTCCCTCTTTCCTTCAGTCAGTCGCCATTCCTTTATCAAGCACTTAAGTGGACAGCCATCCCCTAAGACACCCACTCCTCTTCTCTGGGGGGGACCCTTCGTGCCAGGCCTGTGTCGGCCCCTGGGGATGTGGGCGGCGTCTGCCATGTCCTGTTCTGGCAGGATGCTTTCCCAGGGACAAGGGGAAAGGCTGCCTGTAGCAACCAGCGTTTTCAAAACGATGCGTCGAGGGACACCCTGCGTCCATGGGAGGAGAGTGAGGAGGACTGGTGGTGCAGGGGGGGCTTAAGTGGTTCCCGGAGCACAGCCGAGCCTGTCGGGGCTGATCCAGACGCTGGTGCCGGAGTGGGTGTTGCTCTGACAGAAACCTAGCACGTGCGGCCCTGGCTCAGCGCCCGGACAGCGGGAACCCTCGGTGAGTGTCACTCTGGACGCAGCTGCTGTACCTGGTGAGCCTGCAGCTCTGGGGCAAGAGGTTGGAACCTGGTGCGGAGGACGCGTGTGGTGACTGCGGCTTGGCAGAGCATGACAAACAGAGACAAGCTCAAGAAAGTGGCTCATTGGCAGCAAAAATGAAAGGGAATCAAAGGCTTGCAGGATGGAAAAGACAGATGCTTTTCAACATCCGCGACAACAGAAAAAGCAAAGTCGAAAGAGCTCAGAGAAAGACCCGGGAAAACTTGTGCAACTGATTTTAACTAAGTTCTCTCAGAGCAGAGTGCAGGCAGAGGATGTGGTGCCCAGCAAACCCCGAAGTCAGACAAAATGACTCAGGGCAGAGACCAGTGGGGAGACCTTCCTAGAGAAGCCGCCCTTCCAGGAAGCCCCCTTTCAGCCCAGAGGGAGACGCACAGGAGGGGAGGAGGCCCAGGAGGATGTCTGAGCACCGTGTCCTGAAGGGCTCCGCGGGTGCGCTCACCTGCCCCCGGGACCCTCCGCAGCCGAGCCGGCTTTGATGAGCGGGTATCCTAAGCCTGCTCCCCATGCTCCCAGCCCTGCGTGTCGGGGTGGACGGGGGGCCCGTCCCTTTCACTCAAATGCTCCACCAAGAATCTCCCCAGTCGGTCCTAGGGACCGCCGTGCACCTCCCAGATCCTGGGCTCAGAGCTGGGATAGATTCCTGCCGAGGCTTTCCGGTTGTCTTGTGTGGCGCAGGCTGGCATGTTCGTGTGGGAAGGAGGGAGCAGAATGGGCCTCTGGTGACCCGAGGGGCAGGCTCAGGTGGAGACGGTAGCGGAGCAGCAGCTGACCTGACGGGTGGGGGTTTAGAAGGATCTCTTATTATCGCTGTAGCTCCCTCTTTGGTGGGTCGAGGACTCAGAAAAGATGCAGCGGGTCTGCTTCGTCTTTGCAGCTCGGATGGGAAGACCCGCGCAGCTGGGCTGGGACGGCGGGGGGGCCGGATGGCTCCACCTGTCCCTTTCCACGTGGCGCACGTGGGCTGCTGCAAGCACAGCGGCCTCGGGGAAGCGGGGCGTCTCACTGGCCATTTCAGGGCATCCCGAGGATGGGGGGGGCTTCAGGCCCCGAGAGTCCTCCCGGAACTGGCCCAGGGTCACATGTGGACTCAGTTGTCGAGTCAGAAGGCCACCCGGACTCCAGACGAGGGCCATCGGCCCCACGGTTGGCGGGAAGGGCATCAAAGTGCCGAGCGTCCCACGGGCTCCTCTCCGCTTCCACCCCCGACAGTCAGCTGGTACCTCACGGCTTCCCCGGGCTCTTCCCTGTGGCCGCGGCTCCTGTCCGTGCCGGGCCCCGGGCTGCTCTGCCGGCCCCGCGGCCCTTTATTCCCAGGATCCAGGCAATAAGAGGAAGGAATCGTTGGCACGAGCTCACTCCACGGGTGAACCTTGGCACCACTGCACTGCGTGAGAGAAGCCAGGCAGTGAAACATCCAGGATAGGCAAAGCCACAGAGACAGGGAGATTTGCGCAGTGACTGCTCGGGGAAGGTAGGGTTCTTTCTGTGACGAAACGTTCTGCAGCGGACTGCAGCGATGGTTGCACGTGTGTGAATACCCTAAAACCCCCTGAATTCTGCGAGTTGTGCACTTCCAAACCGCACTGGAGGTGCAACTACTGCTTGATTAATGAAATAAAGGATTGACACTTTAAAAAAAATAGACGAGGTATTGTCCCAACCTCCACCTCATCCTCCCACTGGACAAAGTGAACGTCACGAGAGCCTGGTCTGTGGGGTCAGGACTGCCCCATTCTGGCTGTGTGGCCTTGGGCAAGCTCCTTAACTTCTCTGAGCTTCAGCTGCGCCCGGTAAAACGGGATAAGCGCGCCTGCCTTTTGGGTGCCACCTACAAGGATGAAGTTAAGTAGCCCAGGCCGGTGCTCGGCAGGCCGGGTGGGCGGGGTGCCTGTCAAGCCACGGTTGCTGTGGTGTTTTACGGAGGGGACGTGGAAGTCGAGTCCAGAGAGGCGCGGTGGTTCCCACAGGGCCTCGGACGCCGGCCCCTCCCGGCCCCCCCTTCCGGATCCCGGCTGCAGCTGAGTTGGCGAGCCGGGCCCGACGGGCTGAACCCACTGCCTCTTCCTTGGGGTCCAAGTTGGGCTCAGCCACGGGCCCAGTGCGTCTGCGGTGCCGACCCCAGGTCTTCAGCAGGCCCGCAGTTGTGGTTTGGAGAAATAAGTCACGTGCAGATGACTTAATCCTGCAGCAGCGGGAACTCTCTCTTCTTTGAGGGGCAATGACAAGAAGCTGGCGATGCTGCAGAGCTGGCCACATAAGCATCTGGCTCCTTTCTGGGCGCAGAGGGAGGGGTGAGTGATGACGGAGGATCGGACGGGGGCTTGGGGTGGGGGCCCTGTCCCCCGCGCTCTCCTCCTGGGGACGCAGCTGGCTGTGTTTACCGGCACGGGACCGGTGCAGCAGCGGCGGGAGCAGAGGTGAGCCCTCCGGGGCGGACCCTGCGCATGCTCCATGCAGACCCCAGCCAGCCAGCCCCACACTGCCCTAACTTGTCTCTGGTCCCATCTCACTAATCTGCCACATTCATTGATTGGGGACCAGAAAAATTAGGAACATCCACCTCCCTGCATGGGAATGCGAGTGCAGGGCAGACCCCGGGCTTCTGCTCTGTTCCCCTCACACGGGGCCCCTGGGCTGGCGGATAAGAAAAATAAGAAGAGATCCAGGAGGTGACCCGGGGACCTTGAGCTCCAGCTGTTGGGTCTTGCAGTCATCGGCGATGTGTGTGAAGAGCTGGGCACGCGTCGTTTTGTGGGGTCCCTCCCACCTGTCCTGGAGCCACTCCCACCCCTGCACGCGCTTCCTTGCTCCCCTCCCACCCCCGCCCTCCTGCGCCTCCTACCCCACCAGGCCCAGAACCACCCCGTGCAGAGCACCGCCTCAGGCCCCGGCCGCCAGCCCGCCCAAGCGGGGCAGCCCCCACCCACCCGCAGATGCCTCCTCAGGGCAGCGGTCACACCTGCAAAGAGAATGATTTCTCACGACCTGCCGGGAGGGCAGCGCTGTATCTGCTGTGGGCTCAGCTCGGCTAACCCCTCGCACTCTCCCTGCCGCACACGGCCGGCCAGCGCTGGGAACAGGGGTCCAGTGAACGGGTGGCCTTGGGAATTCGTGTGATAGGCGGCGACTCTCAAAGTGTCTCGAACGTGCCCACTGCGAGAAGTCCACCTGACATGTGACCCAGTTCCCGCAGGTGCGGAGACTTGCAGGAAAGCTCCCCCAACCGTCTTTGCCTTTAGTTATCCTTTCGTTTTCTGTTCTATTCAACGCTATTTCATTTCCTTGAAAAAAAGTGCTGGAGTCGGCCCGCCGCAGTGATGTCGCGACCCGCTGGAGAGACGCGCAGTGTAAAGGATAGCGGGGTGACAGGCAGATGCGTTTAAGTGCCCCCCTCCTTCTAATTTCACGTGGGACTGAGGCCCAGGCTCACAGTGACTTCCCAGGGCCAGAGCTGCTCCGGGGGTCTCCTGAGCCTCCTTCCTGACTCCCCGGGTTGTCCTGTTCTTTCCTTGAACTGGCTGTAGAATCGGAGGCCGGAAGGACTCAGCAACTGTCTCATTTTTCTGGAAGAGGGGGCAGCAGCTCAGAGAGGGTGACTCACTTGTCCAGAGTCACAGCTAGAGAGGATTCAACTGCATGTCGGAGCCCCGGGCCACATTTCCAGAGGCTTGGGCCCCATTCTGCACCTTCGGATCCCTTTGGGGTGGATCTTCAGCCTGGCTCGGGGGCGCTTTGTCTCTCCTGGGCTCTCAAGATCAGGCTCTCCCAGGGCGGTCCCCTCTGACTGCGGGTTCCACCCAGAGCAGCTGGGGGTCTTCTCGGCTGCGAAGGCGGCCGTGTCTGCACAGAGATCTCAGTGTCTCTGACAACCGAAACGCCCGTGCTGATTGACAAATGAGCTGGTACCTGAGTGTCTAGAGCAGAGTAATGACACTGAGTGTCAGCCGGAGGGCCGGCGGGCAGGCCAGATTAAAACAAAAGGCCAGGATGGTCTGGGGGCCACCAGCTGGGCCCCACAGGCTCAGGGTCTTCCTGCAGGACGGGAATCGGTCACTCCTGACGCCGAGTCCGGGCGTGCTGGGTGGTCCCGTGCTGGCCGCTTGTCAACCCCTGCTTTTCCCACACCTTGCTCCCCTTCCTCGAGTCCTGCTGACGTGACAGTTCCCTCCTGCCGGTCACTCAGCAACTCAAGTATTCATTAAGCCAGACATGGCCCCAGGGCTAGCAATAATAACGTCTGCAGCAGGGATAACGGTAATGGCGCAGACTGGCGTTCACCATGCACTTAATCTGCACAACTTTTGAAGTAGATACTGTTTTATCAGTTTGGATAGATGACACAGCTGGGTTACAGGGAGGTGGAGCGGTTCGCCCTCTGCCACAGAGTAAGTGTTGGAGGCGGGATTCATTCACTCATCTCAGCTCATCTGTCTGGCTGTAGACCAACAAGGGGCGCTTGGATGGAAAACACACAGTTCTTACCCTCTAGGCTTTCTTGCTCTTAGAAAGAGATCTGAGGAAGACACAGTTTGTTTTTTCCCGTTGGGTATCAGGGCATCTGTAAGTGACAGCTGGAACTGTGGCAACCAGTTTGTGATAGCGAGGAGGAGGCTGACATGCTGAGGAGGGAAGAGCAGCAAGAGGGTTCTTGGTGAGGACACTGAATTAACCAACCCTAAAGCCTCTGAACCTCCAAACTTTTTACTTCTGTGCGCCTCTCTTCTTGAGCTTGGGAACAACCTGTGACCTGCTTCTAACCAACAGAAGGTGGCAAAGGTAAAGGGATTTGGCAGATGAAATTAAAGTCCTTCATCAGTTGACTTCGAGTTGATCAAAAAAGATGGTTCTCTTGGGTGGGCCTACCTTAATCAGGTGAGAGCCTATAGAAGAGAGACGGAGGCCCTCCTTGATGTTGAAGACTCTCTCCCATTGGTCTCAAAGACTCAAACCATTGTGAGTTCCACAGCTGCAGGAAACAGAATTCTGCCAGATACCTGAGGGAGTTCAGAAGCAAATCCTTCCCCAGTTGAGCCTCTGATGAGGACACAGCCTGACCAACACCCTGATGGCAGCCTCCTGAGACCCTGAGCAGAGAACCCAGTGGAGCAGTGCCCAGACTCCTGACCCCCGCAAGTGTGAGACAGTACATGTGTGCTGTTTTAAGCCACTGAGTTTGTGGTAAATCGTTATACAATGGTAGAAAAAGAACACAGTGCCCCTGGCTGAAAAGCTGAAACAGTACAGAAAGAAATAACATGCAAAATCCAAGTCTGGCCCCTTTCATCCCCCCGAAAATCTCACTGTGGTGTCAGATGCCCCCCTGAAGAACAGCTTTCATGCACGGGGGGCCTCCCTGGTAGGGAGATGAGTTTGTTTTCAAGTGTATGTAAATGACATTCCCTCCCATGCACCCCAACAGAATATGTAGGACACTCTGGCTTAAACAAGCCTTGCTTCTTTTCACTTAACCTGCATCTTACAATCTTTTTTATTAGCCCCCTCAGGCCTCCTGAATTCTCTTTCTCTAATGACAATGGCTCTGGCCAGAACTTTCCCTCCATTCTCTCTGAGATACAGACCATGAGGGAAGCACTCTTCCCTGTCCCAATTTCCGACAAGTGAAGGTTTGGCAGAACCACAGGTAACTTTGACTTTCAGGTCTCTGAGAATGATCAGATCAGCTAATGGGTGCTTAGAGCCTATAAAATTCACGAGGCTGTCAAATCATTTCCAGACTCGGGAGGAGTGCACTACAGAAGGGCTGTGAGCTGTGAGGCTGCCTCAGCGGGGGGTGGGGGTTGGAAGGAAAAGGGTGCTTTGTGGAGGCAGGAGACCAAGGGAGGGAGTGGCCCCGCTCTGCTATTGGGGTATTTCGGCAATTGAATGTATTTTATTGGCATTTTTTTTCATTATAAAAGGGCTATATGATTCTTTAATAAGCCCAACAGTTCAGAAGTAGATAAATAAAGAGATGAGGTAGGAATTCGCCTCAAGATTTCCTGCTTGAATGGACCCCAAGGTGTGTGTTCAGGAGTCCAACAGCAGCATTGCCTGCAACCACCCCCAGACAGAAACCCCCTGGTCCACTGAAGGAGGACCAGTTAAATACAGCATGACACACTCACATGTTAGAACACGGGGCAGCTGTTACAAATGAGGATGTGGTGGTATGTTGATGCAATGAAATATTATATAGCAATAAGAATAAGCCAGAAACAAAAGCACACACACTGTATGATTTTATGTATGACAAGCATAAAAATGGGCAAAGCTAATCCATGCTGCTGGCAGTCGGGTTAGCAGTTATCGCTCGGGGAGAGGGACAGAGAAGGGAGAGTTTCTGGCGGCTGGTGATGTCTGTTTCTTGACTGGGGTGCTGGCTACCCAGGCGTGTTCAGGGTAGAAATTCATCTGGTGTCCACTTAAGGACTTCTGCCCTTTTCTGTAGGTGTGTCAGACTTCAATTTGAGGTTTAAAATGTAGTACCTCTCGTCATGACAAAATGCATATATAGTTCAAACGCAGCACAGTTTTACCGGACAATACATTTAGGAATCCAGTGGTAGTGATTTATGAATGATTCCAAATCAAAAGTGAAATAATGTCATTTGAAGAAGGTTAAGCAGTTTCAGGAGGCCTGAGGAAGCTCATAAAAGAGGGCTTTAGAATGTGCTGTTAAATGAAAACAGCAGAGTTGCACCCTTCTCCTCTGCCCGTCAAGCAGGAAGGGGGGAAGCAGGAGCAAGGAAGAACTGGTTTCCTACCAAGGACCCCAGCTCACTCCTCATTGGTCAGAATGATGTCACATGACTACCTCTAGCTGCAAGAGAGCCTGGGCATTGCAACCTTTGGCTGAGTTCTGTTGGCTGGGGAGAAGGACAGAAGGGATCTTGAGTACACGATGGAAAATTTCTTCCACATCCATCAAGAACAAAATTTACCATATGAGCCCATTTTGCAGGGGGTCCCTGAGGATGAGCAAAGAAGATGCCTTCCGGTTTGAAGACTGGGATCTCTAGGCCCAAGCACACCTCTGCTGACCGTGGCAATATCTGTCGGCTCTGGCAGGAACCTCGGAGGACTGCTTGACTGTTTAGGGTCACTAAGAATTAAGGCAATTACGAGCAATTAAGAAGGAAAGGAAGAGGAAATTGCCACTTCTCAAGTATTTCCCTATGTGAAGCGGGTGCCTCTCTCATGGAGCTGCCCAGCATCCTGAAAAGCAAGGAATTATCTCCCCATTTCACAGGTGAGGCAGCGAGAGGTGAGTGTCCCAGAGTGACAAAGATAACCCTCATCAGGGGGCCTTCTGTGTGCGGTGCCAGGCACACCCATGAGCGCCACCCATAGCCCTCTAACCGCACATAGCTCTGGGGAGTGCTGTTGCTTTGTACAAGGGGAAGGGAAGCCCCGAGAGATTCAGTCGCAGAGAGGGGCTGACCCTGACTCTCTGCCCCCAAACCCCAGCTCTGGCTCCTGCCCCTGCTGCCTCCTGCCAGAGTAATTCGGCAGATCCAGGCCGAGGCCAGCAAGGAGTGCACATGAAGGCTCTGGAAGAAAGTGGGGGCTCTGAGGGGCCGAGGCAGTCGGCCAAAGCCACACAGCTGGAGGGAGGAAGGGCCAGCATGGACGCCCGGGTCTGCCGGACGCCAAAGGGCAGGCTTCCCCCACCACACCCCCTGCGCCCAAGGAGCCAGCGCTTCCTGTCCGTCCACTCCCTCCCTCAGGGCCCCAGTGGAGGCGCTCCGAGCTCTGTGGGCCAGGGAGTCCTGGGCTCTGTGCGGACATGGACTCCAAATTTCTCAACGCAGCAGTCCTCAGATTCAGGGCAGCCCAAACGGCTCTGTCCAAGTTACTGGATTTGCAGCAAGGACATGGTGCCTCGGCCAGGCCTCCCAAGGTCCTCTTGTCGCCGTGGCATGTTCGGTGGTGTGTGGCCATCCACGCGTGTGGCTCCTGCTGCCTGTCCCGGTCCTCAGAGCTGGAAGGACTGCTGAAGCCGGAAGGGCTGGTGTCTGCATCTGCCTGTTGGCCTGTGTTCTGAACATTCCTCGTTAATGAGAAAGCCCAGAAAAGCCTGACCCCCTCACGTCATTATCTTTGCTCCTTCTCCAAGGGATCCGATTTCCCATCGGCGTCCTGCCCGGCCCCTCCCAGGTTGGCGCGGAATACACAGAGGGGACAGCTCTTTCTGGGATGATACGTGGGCCCTTCGCAGGGGGCCCATCTGTCTCCAAGAGAGCCCGCTCCTCGGGCCAGGTACAGCTGGGGTCACGGCCCCAGGCAGGTCGCCGGGGGTCAGGTAAGGACGGTGTTGAGTCTATCAGTGATTCGTCCACGGGACAGAACCCAGGTGATTGGGCTCTGCCTGAGAAATTAGCAAGATTTGTCATGGGGTCATTGAGAGAGGGGAGGGGGTGTTGCTGGCTGAAGTCACAGGGTCACGTTGCCTCAGTGACTGGTGCCTTGAGGGTAGCAGGCATGCCCAGAGCTCCTGCTAAGCTGCCTCGGGTCCCGGGCACACTATGGAACCCAGCCCCAGGCAGCATAAGGAAATTCCGGAGGCAAAGCCTTGAGTTCAAGTCCTCGCACAGTGCCCAGCCAGTAGAAGACGCTCAGTAAATAAGAGCGGAATGAATGTGTGCGTGCACTAGTGAACGAATTTCTATGGTCAGCTGTGCACCTGAGTTGTCTTGGGGCTCCCGGCATCACTGCACCTTGATCAGAGCCCTCAGACTTTGCTTTGGGAGGGGCTATCTCTGTCCTGCCCTCCAGGACATGGGATGGACTCATGCCTCATGCCTTGACAGCGGGCATTTTCCTAGGCTAGAAACTGGGTTGTGCACAGAGGGAAGAGAGGACCGCCGGGGCTGGAGCAGTTCATCGCAGTGGAGATGTCCAGGGAAGCATTTATTGGCTGAAAGCTCACAGAAAGCAGTCATCACCCTGTCCTCGTGGGTTCGAGTGGTGTCTCCTACCCTTGCCCTCTCCCTCTTTGGTCATTTGTTCATTCAACAAACCCTGGTTATGCCCGCTTTTTGCGCCGCCCTCCCCAGGCATTGGTGTCCTGGGATGCCCGGTGGTCTGGGTGGCCGTGGAGATGGGAGGCCGCTGGGGGATCTGGGGTCTTTCCCTCTTGGCCGCTTTCCGCTCCTGCACAATTTCACCTTCATGGGGAGTCTCACCAAAAAGCATCAAGAGGCCCATGGGTGCCAGACCCAAAGTCCCCCCCACCCTCACCCCCCACCCCCCATTTCTGGAAACGGCACAGGAAGTGAGCATTTTTGCATAGCCAGTCCCGCGTGTGCAGGGTGAGCGCCCATGGGAAAGAATTCTCTTTAACTTTTTGTTTTCTTCTGGCATAAGCAGCTCTTTCAAAGGGGATTTTTCTCGGCCACTTTTGTTATGTTCCTGGGGGGGTGTGGGGGAGGGCTAGGTGCTGAGTAATGGGGGCTTTGAACACTTGTTCTCGGTAATTATAAGCCAGCTCCGCGTCCCCTGAGGACCCTGGCACACAATTCTTGGAATCGTCCTGTTTGCTCCACTGTGTTACAGAAAGTGCAACGCCAGAGGCATTTTCTGGAGAATCAAGATCTGAAACCAGCATTATCTTGCTCTCTTATTGTTGGCACGGGAAGGAGTCGGGCCCCTGCCAAGTGAAACATGTCAGACTTCCATCAAGTCCCCGAAGGTCAGAACCTTCGAGAGTGGCGAATTCTGATTTCATCTTAGGAAAAACTCAGCGTGAAATGCCAGGACACAGTGAATATTTTCAGTAACTTTACACGTTAAGTAGAAAACACAAAATAATAATAAAGAAGAAGGAGAGGGCTGCCTCCCCTGACAGGGCGCCGGGGGTGGGGGTGGGGAAGGAAACGCAGAAGGCCCCTCAGAGCCGCTGCCCTCTGTGTCCTCTCGGCCGCGGCCGCCCTGCCTGCTCACAGCACTTCCCCTCTCTGCTCCTCACCGTTTTATTTAATCTCATGAAACCCAGATTAGATGCTCTGAGTCTGGGACACCTTCCTGCCATCTCTGTGGTCCACACTGGTGATTCTCTCCTTTGCAGACGCACACTGTTTTGTTCTGTGTTAGCGGTGCTGAGCGCTACCATCCTGGCCCGACGTTACGGTGGTTATTCACGAGCACTCGCGCCCCCCTGCTAGGCCCGCACGTGCCCTGCTGCAGAAGGACTGCAGGTCTGTGTGGTCTTCCTGGGTACCCGGCATGTTGCCAGGTCCTTGGCAGGAGATCGTTCCCTTAATTGACGAGATAATTAAAAAACTGCCATCTGCCACAGTGATTCCGCGGGCCCCAGGGTCGACTGCCCCAGCCGTGCGTGCAGAGCTCACCCAGCAGCCTCGCTGTGTGTGTATTCCTTTCTGATTTATTAGCCACCAAGTGTGAAAGGGAATCGGAACTGGCCTCCATCTTCGGAACACACCTACACCGTGAGAGTGCACAGCGAAAGGTCGGTCCGAAAACACCGAGGAGGCAGATCGATTTCCAGGAATCTGGAGCGGCTAGGTGTGTAGTTAAACACCAGATTTTACTCTGGACTTCCTGGCAGCCAAGACAAAATGGAAATTATTCAGGATCATCAGCGCCTTCCTGTTATTCAATTCGAGGAGAACTTTAAGGAGTAGGTCCCTATTTAAGGTCGGTGGAAAATGCTTTTGACTTCTATTTTGTTAAAGATACAAAACATTAGTCACATATTCAAATCAGGGGTCATCCAAAGGTGATAGGAAGAGGCCGCGGGGAATGCAGAACCGCGGGGGCAGGGCTCCCGCCCTCCCAGACCAGGCTCCTCACTGGGCTCCTGTAACGGCTGTAACAGCGGCTCGCTGCTGTGGCGGCGCCCCGCACGATCCAGGGCACGAGTCGTGTGCTGGAGGTGTCGGTAGGTCACTGTCTCCCTCCACAAGGTCAGGGACCCAGACTCCTTCGCTCGTGGCCCTGCCACCCCTCGCCTCTGTGGTCCTCCTTCTCCAGCTGGTGGTTGGGGACAAGGAGAAAGAAGCAGCCACACCCACTTCTGAGCCGCTTACACTGGGAACTGACCCCTGTCATGTCCACTGACATGTCACCCTGAGACCTTGTCCTGGGGCCACCTTAGGAAGGGGTGTGCAACTGTATATCAGAAAATCCAAGGAAATATTAAAATTTTTAAAAAATTTTTTAGCAGGGGATGCTAATAAAGTTTTTATTTATTCATTTTTCAACGGAGGTGCTGCGGATCGAACCCAGGACCTTGTGCATGCTGGGCATGCGCTCCACCACTGAGCTGCTCCTCCCTGCTTGGTGGGTCTGGGTGACGTGAGCATGAGGATCTTGAAAGCGTTCTATTCTCTCAGTGATTCTGTTGGGCGTCCGTGAAGGAAGATGCTCCCTGTGAACGCCCTGCCCTCCCCATCTCAACATGCCCTGGACTGGAGAGGGTCCCCCCCAGATCCATACCCTTCTTGGGACCTCAGAGCATGACCTTATTTGGAAACAGAGTCCTTGCAGACGCCATCAAGTTAAACTGAGGTCCTACTGGCGTGGAGTGAGCCCTGCGTCCCAGGTGACCGGTGTCGTAAGAAGAGGAGGAGGAGTCCTGGAGACAGCCGCACACGGAGGAGAAGGCCCTGAGGCCGCGGGAGGAGGCTGCCGGCCAAGGAAGGCGCAGGACGTCCAGCAAAGCCAGAGGCCGGAAGAGGCCAGGAAAGTTCTCCCCGACAGCCTTCAGAGAGAGGACGGCCCTGCCCACACACCAGTTTGGACTTCCGACCTCCAGAACCGTGACAGAGTGCACTTCCGTTGTTTCAAGCACCCCAGTTTGTGGCAAGCCGTGGCAGCGGCCGCAGGAAACCCGTATTGCCCCTGACACCAGGTGATTCCAGATGGACCCAGGAATGAAGATTTGGGAACCTTTGAGACCACATAGGGCAGGACTCACGCAAGGCTTGTGCGGGTTAGCAGGGGCCGGGGGTAGGGGGCTGTGCGTGACCCACCGCCAAACTCCGTCTGGGCCCCACTCTTGCCAGGAGAACCCGTGAGCCCTTTCCCACTTGTGGCTTCCTTTGTCTCTGCTGTGAAATGAAGGGTTCGGCTTGGAAAGAGGGCTCCCCAGATGTGGACCGTGAACCACCTGGGAATCTCGTGGAAGATGCAGATTCCTGGGCTCCACCCAGGCCCTTTGAATGGGCAGCAGAGGTGTGGCCAGGGGGCCAGGTTGTCACAGGAATCTACAAAAGGTGACCCCGGCATCCCCTCGGCAAAGCGTGTCCCGCAGACAAGTCGGGGCGTTGGCGCTCTTCGAGGCTGGCCCACAGCTGTGGGGAAGTGGCTTACGTGGTCAAGAAGCTCAGGGTTCTCCCGTCGTCTGCCTCGGGGCCTGCGCGCTCCTCTGTGTGGCTACGTTTAGAAAGATGCTCTGATTAGGGGGGCCCTGGTGGGCGGGGGAAAGAAACCTCTTACTGTGTCAGAATAACAACCTCAGCTGCTGTGTCAAGCAAATCCGAGAAGGCGTTTTTTCAAACACAGACTCATTATCCGGCAAAGAGAGTCAGTACTAAGTAAAACACACTGAGCCCAGCAGAGTCCAAAAGCCAAGGCAAACTTCGTTTTCTGGAACAGAGGGTATGATGTCGCCTCCTCTGGTTCTCTGGTTCCTGAAGTGGTTTTGCCCAGTCTTAGTATTTTCTCACTTTTTTCCACTTCAGTGGGGAAAATTGCGTTCCCTTCTTTTCTAAGTGTATAGGTAGAGAAAGAAACCACAGAGAAGAAGATGAGCACTTTTGAGTGTGTAGAATCCTTTTATTGATCCATTACAAAATTAGGAAGCAAACAACAAATTGGGGGAAAAATTAGCAACATCTGTGAAAGGCTTTCTAAATGGCCTTCAGAAGACTAAGAAGAAATTAGTTCTTTTACTAGGAATTAAAATTCTTAATATGCAAGTGACACTTGCAAATCAGTAAGATCAAGGCAATTATCCCAACTGGCAAAGGCAACGAGCCACACAAAAGCCACGGGGCTGCAGCGACAGCAGTCCTAGGAGGGGAGCGCACAGCGATACGAGCCTTCCTCAAACAACAAGAGCAATCTGAGTAAGCGACCGAGCCTACCACCTAGAAGAATTCGAAAAAGGAGAACAAACAAAACCTGAAGCCAGCAGAAGGAGAGAAATGATAAAGATCAGGGAGGAAATCAATAAAACAGACATTTAAAAAATTAGAAAAAAAAGCGTTCAAACCAAGAGCTGGATTTTTGAAACAGTAAAAGACAATGGACGTTGTCAAGCAGCTCACACAGGAAGAAATGCAAATGGCCAACCACCCGAGAATTACCCACCTGCACCGCCATCCAAGCAAAGAAACTGAAGCACAGGTGTCCCTCTGTTCTGCCCACCAAACTGGCTCAGGGCTTTAAAAACTGTACTATTCCACATGAGATTTTTTTAGAAAAGTACCCTTACCAGATATTGCTGGTGAGACTGCAAGCTGATACAGCTTTACGGAGGCAAACTGACGAAGGGAACTGAATGCTGTGTGAGTGCACACTTTCCAAGGCAGTCCTTGTATTTGTAGACATCGATTCAAAGGAAATAGTCAGAGATGCTGCAATGCACGGATATCACAACATTTTTTATATATTCCAGGGGGAAATGGCAGTTTCGTAAATGACTGCTAGCCTGGAATCGAGTCAGTAAAAGATGGGGCATGCCCACAAAGAGATGCTTTAAACATAAAGGTATAAGAAATACTTACGAAATACATAGGGCAAATAGATACAAGCCAACACAGGTTACAAGACCCTGCGTATGTCACGATTTAAAAGTTCAGTGTTTCATTTATTGGTTCGGGGTGGAAAAGCACTTGAATTCGAATGTTAGCACGATAGTCTCTGACTTCACATGCTCAGGTTATTAGGAAGGTTTGGGGTCAAGGTCACTGGAAGATCATTGCGGTATGATTTGTGTTTCAATTTAGGTGCTTATCTATGTTTTCCAGGTTTTACATTTTGCACTGACAATGAACATGTATTGCTTTTTTTTTTTATAAAAATATGTGAACCCCTCCCAGCCCCGTCTAGTTCCTTTTTCGCTTTGTTTTGCTTGATGGTTGCGAGCTCAGGTACAGAGCTGGAATGCTGGAAGGCAGACGGTCAAAGACACTAAGAAACAATTGCTGCTTGACGGTGGAGTGAAGAACTGCAAAGGCCCCTTCTGGTTTAACTCACCTCTCCTGGCCAAGGACCAAAGGCACTTCCACACAGTAGCTCCGTGAAGGAGAAGCTTCCGGGCCAGGGCCCGGGCTGGCCTCTGCCCCCCCCCCCACTGGGCTCCATCCGCTTCACCTGTTGGGTTTTCTAGAAATGCATTGGGATAGAGGGCTCTGTGGATTTCAGTAATGTGCTATTGTGATTTATAAGAAGAAATACGTTATTTGGTCTTCCCTTCTATTCAGGTAGCCAGGATCCTCAAAACCTTGGAATTTCCCAAGAGAGGAGAGCCACCGAGGTGTCTTGCTAAGTTAATGAGGTGTCTTTGGGAAAGTCCCTAGGTCACCTAAGGAGGGGCTGGCCACCAGGGGACCCAGCCGTGTGATTAGAGGGTTGGAACCCTCCATCGCACCCCTGACCTCCAGGGAGGGGAGCCTTGGGCCAGAAGTTAAGTTCAGTTGCCAGTGGCCGATGGTCTAATCAATCATGCCTGTGTCATGGAGCCTTCACAAAACCCCAGAGGGGTTCCAGGTCAGTGAGCGCGTAGAAAGGTGAGAGGAGTGGGCACTCAGGGAGCACGGGAGCTGCTCGCCCAACCTCACACCTTGACTTGTGCGACCCGTCCATCTGGCTGTTCTGACTTACATCCTTCTGTAATAAGCAGGCAAATGTTTCTCTGAGTCTGTAAGCCACTCCAGCCAATTAAGCCACCCAGAGCGGGGCGAGGGGGCGGTAGGCACCTCCAATCTGTCTATAGCCAGCCGGTCAGAAGCGCGGGTGACAGCCTGAACTTGTAACTGGCACCTGGAGTTTGGATGAGAAGCCTGCCAGGACTGAGCCCGTAACCTGTGGGGCCCGACGCCGCCTCCAGGCAGGCGGTGTCCGCACTGATCGCGTTGCTTAGTGCTGTCGGGAAAGGTGCATGTTGGGAATCGTCTGGAAAATTTTGCTCCGGGGCACGAACTAATCCACCAAGGCACATGGGGTGGACCCTCTGAGACAGACTTGATGCCAACGGGTTAAGAATCTAGAACCCAGCTGAGGACATGGAAGACGTGGAAGACAGCGCTCCTGGGGCTGAGGTTGCAGGACTGAGCCTGAGGCCGACATCAGGGCCCCTGCTTGTAAGTGGTCTGTTGACTGATGCATATTAGTGGGCGCAGGACCTCTGGGGGTGGTATGGGAGGTGCCACTGGTCCCCAGATGCTGTCACCTGGGTGTGGGCAGATGGCTGAACTTGAGAGCACAGAGCTGTTCCCCAGAATCATGAGTTGGGGTCTTCCTGGGAAGGTGTGGACACCTGCTCACGGGTAGGGGGTTGACTGGCAACCTCTGAAAAGGTGTGTCCATGGCCTTCTATGGAACAAGGGTCTTGGCAGATGTAATTAAGTTAAGGATATCAGGATGAAATGATCCTAGATTATCCTAGTGGGCCCTGAATTCATGGAAACAGTCCTTATAAGAGGCACATAAAGGAGAGACAAGAGGGGAGGCTGTAGGGGGGCAGAGGCAGGGGTTAGAGAGACGCTATCGGGAGCCAGGGACACCTGGAGTCACAGCAGCTGGGAGAGGCAGGAAGGCCCCTCCCCCAGAGGCATCCGAGGGGCCCTGGCCCCGCCCACACCCTGATTCCAGACCCCTGGCCTCCAGAACTGTGAGAAAACTGGCTTTGGTTGTTTTAAGCCCCATAGCTTGTGGCCCCGGGTCCTGGCAGCCCCAGGACACAGATACAGAAGGAGACGCTTGGAGCTGGCGGGGAACAGTCTGCAGGCTGACGCCAGCCGAGTCGTCCTGCGCGGGCTCCACGAGGCGGTGCTCCCCGAGTGCTGGCCGGGACCTAGAAATAGCTCTGGCCACAGCGCCCTTTTTTGGTTAATGGATTGTCTTGCGGTGCCTGCCACTTAAATAGCTTCACCCGCCGGGAGGGGAGGCCGCAGGGAGCCTGGCTCCGTCCCTCCCGCCCCGTCTTATCATGATGGATTGCTGCTCCAGAGTGAGATGGAAACTTAAAAATGCCTCGCTCTGCACAGCTCCGGGCAATGCCTTGCTGGTTTTATTCGCAAATCCAGGGTCATAAACTTTTAAAAATAGGCACAGGGCTGCCAGTCTCGTTAAAGGAGACTCTGATTTATCGAGGTGCCCTGTCATGCTTGTGGATGGTTCTGGAACTTGCCGGAAAGACCCTCTGGGTTGTGACAGTCATCTCTTTCTCCTAGTGCTCTTCCTGTTCCTCCTTGGCTGTTACTTTTCTTCCCCAAAAAGAGATGGTGGTATCCCTGAGGCATTTCTGGGTCCCCTCTGTGGAAGGCGAGCATCTGTGGCTGTGTAAACACTTCCCTGATGGTTTGGGCTGAGAGTGATCGCTGCTCTTTCGGGGCGGCTAAGAGGAGCCAGTTGGACCAAGGAGAAAGCAACTGTCTTGAATCGCGTTTTTACTGAGTGTGTCAGAATGAAAGCCTCCGAAAAAGGGGATTTTCCAAAAAAAAAGGAGGTGGGACCTGCGCCACCCTGAGAACATTGCTGTTAAAAGTAGATTTAGCCGATTCCATTTGGATAATAGTGGAAAATGAAATTTGCCAGGACTCAGCTGACCCCTTTACAGCTGAAATCAGATCTGCCGAGTGAGAGGCAGAGGGGCTTCCTAGCTGCCCTTAATTTTTCTTTTATGGAGGCAAGAAAATGTGCAGGCAGACAGTAAGGAGGAGGTGTCACTTACAACCCCTCCGCTGCAGGCAAGCCCTGCTGTGCTCTGGGCATAACCCCCGCTTCCCTGCCCTGCATCCCGTGCAGATCCTTAAAAGTCTGTGTCCGCCCGGCTGCTGGCAGCCCTTCTCCCCACTAGGAATATTGCGAACCTTCTGGCACGCATCGCATATTCCATAGCGTTGGTTTAAAGGCGTAAGGTTCTGTTGCACGGATATGCCTTCCTTCGCTTGACCAGCCCCCTCTTGCTGCATACTTGGTGTGGTAATCTGATTAAGGACTAATTTTTGATGCAGGGGGTGGAGCAAGAGACAGACTCTCCTATAATTCACCGTCTTTGTGCTGAGTACCCGGGCCATGGCGGATGCCAGTTTTGTCCTCCTGAGGAGATGAGATGTGGTCGACAGGGAATGTTTCCTCACCAAAGTGGTAAGCTAAAGGCTGTCATTTCAGGCCTCTCCAGGCAGGGTTTGGGGCTTGCAGATGACAGAGAGGGACATGGAGTCAGCCCAGCAGCCTGCGGGTCTCCAGAAGGCTGGCGCATTCTTTATCTGATTAGAGGAAGAAGAACATTTCTGAACATGGGTTTCTCTGGTTGCAGCAAAAGCCCCAAACGGGGTCTGTCCCCGAGAACTGGCCGTCAGGAACAACCCCCAGTGGAGTGTATCATTCAGGAATCGCATCTGGCGCTACTCACAGAAATCCCCCAAATGGTGTCTTAAACACACGTGGTATATTACTTTTCTCAAGTGTTGAGAATTCCCAAGGTGGCAGCAACATTGTTCAATCCAAGACTGTCAGAGTTGAGATCTTTTCCCTTTTTTTGGAGATTCTTTTATTGCTGTCTCATGGCATCAAGATGATTGCCCCATCTCCACCATTGCATCTATGTTCCCAGCAGAAAGAAAGGGGAAACGGAAGGTCAAATAGACAGATTCCATCTGAGTCTACTGGGACTCTTCTTGCAACTTACTGGGCCAAACTCTGTTGCCTAATTACACCCATCTGCAAAAGAGCTGTTTCTACAGCTGTGTCTGCAGGAAAACCCAGAGCATCCCTTGTGCACGCTATGACACCCTGCTTGTGGCCAGAAAATCAATGGTATCAAAAACGACCAAACCAAACCAAAACAAGAAGAGTAGCTTTTTCCAGAGCTCTCCCTCCATGGAAACAGGGCCCTCTCTGATTTCAGCTAGAGGTTCTCTGCAGGGTCACGTCGTCAGGGGCTGGGCGGGCAGGCAGCTGTGGGCTGGGGCGGTGGAGAGGTGAGCCCTCAGGCAGACCTGCGGCCAGCCCTTTCCTCCACACCTCACAGGAGAGCCAGTTGCTTTGCCTCTCCATACTTAAGTGTCTTTGTCCAGGAAATGTGTTCCAGAGCCCCGTCCATCAAACCCCTAATCCCATCCCTGCTCATCCCCGGACACCAGAACTTCCCAGACCCCCGCACCCTGCAGGCCCCCTTCACAGTTCTCGGCCTGTAGTACCTCTATCAATATTTTTGTTTAAATGCATTCAACTTGTACTGAAATAGGTTTATTTTATTTTTTAATTTTATTTTTACTTATTTTAAAAATTTTATACAATTTTTAAAGATTGCATTCCATTTATAGTTATTACAAAATATTGGCTCTGTTCCCCGTGTTGTCCGTAGGGCCTTGAGCCGCTCTCACACCCGGCAGCTTGCGCCTCCCACGCCCTCTCCCGCCTCTGACAGCTCTAGTGTGCTCTCTATGCCTGTGACTCCGCTTCTTTTTTGTTATATTCACTACTTTGTTGTAGTTTTTAGATTCCACATGTAAGTGATGTCATACGGTCTATCTTTCTCTGTCTGGCCTCTTTCACTTAGCAGAATGCCCTCCAAGTCCATCCATGCTGCTGCAAATGGCAAGATTTCATTCTTTTTTATGGCCGAGTACTATTCCATTGTACATGTAAACCACATCTTCTTTATCCAGTCATCTGTCGATGGACATTTAGGCTGTTTCCATGTCTTGGCTATTGTAAATAGTGCTGCTGTGAACATTGGGGTGCAGGTGTCTTTTCAAATTAGAGTTTTCTCTGGGTATATGCCCAGGAGTGGGATTGCTGGATCAAACGATAAAAGTCTTTTTTTAGTTTTTTAAGGATTCTCCATGCTGTTTTCCACAGTGGCTGCAAGAAATAGATTTACTTTTAAAAGGAGTTATAAACAAACTGGCACACAGCTCACTGGGGACACCTGGCAGAGGTGGGCCGGTAACTCTCAGGAGTAAACATGTCAGGATCCACACGCCATCCGAGGACACCCACTGGGTGTGGATGCCCGCTGGGTGCCAGGTCCGTGCTGTCGCTGGCACCATATGAGGTCTAAGACCCTGAGGCTTCTCTGTCCAGGAGGCAAGACCACGCACAGACAAGGGGAAGGTGCTTTGTAGGCCAAGGAGATTTAGCATCACGCCACCTGGGAATCAGGGCACCCACACCAGCTGCCCCTCTGAAGACCTCCCTGTAGGAAAGTGGTCTTTCCTTGAGTAATTTGTTCCTCCAAACAATTGCACTTCCTTCAACTCCAGGCTCTCCTGGGAGCTGCAGCCTGTTCCCTCCTGTTCCCCAGTCGCCCTTGGCCTCTAGATGTCTGACTCTGTTCTACGTAAGAGAAGGCTTTGGAAACACAGGGTGTGCGCATTCCTGTGACCCCCTCCCCCAGTTTAACACCTATTCCTGCAAGAGATGATGCTCTGACCCAATGCCCGGCCCCTCTAGAGGTTTGCGTTTCAGAGCCCCTGCTGTACATGATAGACAGTCTTCAGAAGGCACTGCAGGTGTGCACAAGGACCCACGGCGTCAGTGCCCCCCATGCCATGGGACTGTCCTTGCAGACCTCTCCGGGCACGGCTTGGGGAGTGCTAGCCCCCTCCCACATGCCAAGCCCACGGCACAGCTGTTTCGTTCTCACTCTCAGCCACCCTCTCTGATCCCCACTCAAGAGCAGAGGCTGATGACCATCCACTGAGGGCGGCCTCTCAAACTGGCATGGAAGGGGGTGACAAGGAGGGCCCCGTGCTAGTCTGCTAGCCGCCTTAACAAGTTACCACAAGCTGGGGTCAAGTCCAACAGCAGAACTTCCTTCTCCTACAGTCAGAGGCCAGAAGTCCGAGACCAGGACATTGGCAGAGCTAGTTCCTTCAGCGGCCATGAGGAACTGTCCATTCCAGGCCTGTCCTCCAGCCCCTGGGGGTTTGCTGGCCATCTTTGGTCTCTGTCTTCATCCTTACATGGCATCTCCTTGTGTGTCCCTGTGTCCAAATGTGCTCTTTTTATAAGGACACCAGTTATATTGGACTAGGGGCCCACTGACCCCAGCAGGACCTAATCTTAGCCTAACTAATTACACCTGCAACAGCCCCGCCTCCAAATAAGGTCACATCCCGAGGTCCTGGGGGCTATACCTCCAGCCCACCTGCCAGACTGGGGAGTCATGGAAGTCAACGTCCAGCCTGCAAGATGGGAGGAGGCAGCACAGCTAAAGAAGAGGTGAGCCATGCTCCAGGCAGAAGGGGCAGCACGTGCAAAGGTCCTGGGGACACAGAGTAGACAAGAAGTGCCTTCTGGAATGAGCAGGGACAGAAATGCTTTCGGGGTGGGGGGCAGCTGAAACTGAAGCGGTAACCAGGGTACATAAGATATGCACGGGGTGAGATCTTGTTTTGTAAATTCACAGACACAATCACATATGCTCAGGGCAAAATAGCAGAAGAGATCCCAGCGTGTTCCCGGGACCATCCCTAGGCAGCGCAGGGGCTGCTGGGAAGCAGGGGGCCACTCTGGTTCCCTCAGCCATGTCGCTCCCACGAGGGTGCATTTCCCAGTGCACGACGGTCTGGACTGAGCAATTATGAAAACTTTCAAAGGCTTATGCTGCAGCCCCTTCCAGAACGCTTCACTTCAGCCCTCCTCGTAAACAGATTGTAAAGACGCAATCAGCCCAGAGCCCACTCCGCTGTGATAATCTGATGTAAGCCAGGCACTGATTTATATGCGCCAGTCCAAACAAACATACCTGTAGACCATCAAACTGGAATTTCTTCCATACTTTCTTCTTATGCATTAAGGAACTGCTTTTATTTCTCTTTTGCCGGAGGGAAGTGATATATTTATTTGGCGGAAGAAGAAAAACCGTGTGGGAGATGCTAGGTAAAAGCTGTGAGGGAACTGCCGGCCGGGTGGGGGTTCCACCGCCTTTCCACCCAGGCCAGGGCAGAGCTGCGGGGCGGGCCGGGCCTGACATCCTGTTCATTTCATGCTTATGTTTAAAAGCTACTGTTACGTGCCAGGCGTTACTCTGAGAGCTCTGTGAAGGTTAAACTTTAAGACTCTTCCATCCCCTTTTCAGAAGTGGGTAAACTGAGGCATCAGTGATGGTTTTGGTTTTCCCTCTGCCTCACCTCCCGCCCTTCTTGAACTCTCAGGGGTTGGGTCTGGGCTGCCGTTCTCACTCCTGGCTGGTGGAAACATCTGATTCAACATCGTCTTTCGCCCATCCATCCATCTCCTCCTCCTCCTCCTCCCAATAGCATTCCTTCAAGGCTCAGTAGATTCATCAAATCATTGGCTCCAATCCTCCCCACTCCCTGTGTCCATGACTTTGTCACGTGACGCTGTATTTTCCCTGCACCAAAGGGACAGAATGTGTTTCCCCTCCTCTTAACTCTGAGTTCATCCCTGTGACGTTCTTCAGTCAATTGCGCGCCGTAGAGGTAACAGCATGCCAGATCTGAGCCCTAAGTAGATAACTGCTACAATGTTTATTGTAGAAATTTTGCCAACTACAGAGAAGTGTGCAGAAGACAGAGTCATCTGCAGTTTCGCCACCCGGAGATCGTCCCTGGGAACATTTCGGGATCTTTTCTTCCACTCGTTTGCCCTGGGTTTACAGGACTATGCCTGTGGGTTTACAAAATGAGATCTCACTGCATGCACAGCACATACGTTGGTTACCTCATAAGAGTCAGCACCTCCTCCCCAAGATTTTCTGTCCTTGCTTATTCTGGAAAGTATTTCTTGTCTTCTCTTCATCCTCAGGACATTTGCACGTGCTGTTCCTGCTGCCGGGAACACTCCTCTCCTGTTTCTTTAGCTGGATGTCTCCCGCCCACCTCTCCAGTTGTACTCCATGTAGATGTTGCCTCCCTGAGCCTCCAGTCTCCTCCTTGGTGGACCCACAGCACCCCTATCGTCTTGCTTTGCTTAACTGCCCGCCTTGTGTGTGCCTGGGAGCTCTTCCATTCCCTCCCCCAGACTGTGAGCTCTGTGAGGGTGAGACCCCATCTTGCCCAGGGTTTCCAGGGCAGCAACTGGCACACAGTGGGCATGCAGTTAACATCTGTGACAAGGAGTTGTGACCTGAGAATGTAACATTATGCCCACATAACAGGACACTGTGAGCAGCTTTTCCCACGTCATTAAAGTCCAGCTTGCTTTTCCGTGGGAACTTGTCTCAGGCACGGGGAGCTGCTTGGCGTTGTACGCAGCCGGGGGAAGATATTTCTGCCTGTTTTCTTGAGCCGGGGCTGGAGTTTCCTCTAAGATGATGGGGCACTTCCCCAGGTGAGCTCCATGGTGCCGTCCTGCCGCCTCCCGCCCCAGCCATCCCTGTCACCCTCCTGCAGCCTCGAGTACCTCTTCCATCACAGCACTTCCCCTGTTCAATAAACTTCAGTGGCTCCCTAGTTCCCTGGCAGGTGTGCGCTGGGCTGATCACCTGCACAGGAGGTAGCGAAGGAGTCATGGTTAAGCTAGAGACTGGGAGGAGGAGAAATGAGCAGGGCTCTCCGGGCTCCCTTGGCCACTGGCCGCTGGCCTGGTGCCCCGCAGGACTGTGTGCCCCTGACACAGGGAACCGGCCTCCTCCTTCTCCCGCGCCATCAGGAAAGGTGTGGTGACTGTACAAGTGGCTGGCTGCCCCATCAAAGCTCCTGGCCTCTGCTACCTGCCTCGGTGCCAGCGATCCCATTCTGTGCCCAGCGTCATGGCCACAACGCAGCCAGGGCCCAGGTCAGCTCTGGGCCGCCCCCTTTGCACACCTCGGCGAGCCCGCCTCGGGACCTCGCCTGCTTTGCTCTCACCCAACTGACAGCCCCTTAAATCACTGGGTTTGCCTTCCTAGTAGGACAGATGCTGCTCTGACTCCGCTGTGTTGAGAGGTCTTCCTGATTCCTGCATCTCCGAGTGTGGCAGCTCCCGGGGGGCCCCACCCCCACCCCCACCCCTCAGCCTTTCAGTGTGCTCCGGCCAGCTGGTCTCAAACTGTCACATGCATGCCCATCCCCTGGGGAGCTGGTTAAAATGCACATTTCTGTCTGGGGTGGGGCCTGAGACTGCATTTCTGAGGCTGATGCTCCTGGTCCCCAGTCACTCACTGAATCCCGGGCTCTGGCCAACTCCTACTCACCATCATCTGTGTTCCTGGGCTTGGGGGCCTTCCTCCCGACCACGCGAGGCTGCTCTGCCAATACCCCACCGGCAGGCTGGCCCTGGACGACGCGTAGATACTGGGCCCTCCCACCTCTGAGTGGGTGACTGAGGCTTGGGCTTCTCAGCATTTTCCCATCCCCCACAGGAGGGAGCTCTTGTCACCCAGGGGGGCAAATGGATAAAGGACACACCCCTTTATGGGCCGCCTCTACTTCCGTCTCACTGCCTTGTGCCCCCCCCCCAGATAAATTAGAATTCTTCCCTGCTCCTGGAAGAGCTCACTTGGAGATGCTGTTGCAGGTTGAACTGTGTCTCCCAAAAGATGTGCCGAAGTCTCCAGCCCCAGCACCTGTGGGTGTGGCCTTCATTGGAAATAGGGTCTTTGCTGATGTCGTCAGGTTAGGATGAGGTCCTCGTGGATGAGGGGGTCCTGAACCCAATGCCTGGTGTCCTTATAAGAAGAGGGGGATTTGGACACAGACACACAGGGCGAGCCCCACGTGGGATTGGAGTGATGTGTCCACAGAGTGCCAAGGATTGCTGGCAACACCAGGAGCTGGAAGAGGTAAAGAATTATTCCCCTGGGCCCGTCAGAGGGGACACAGCCCTGCCGACACTTTGTTCCACATTTCTAGCCTCCAGAACTGTGAGAGGACGAGTTTCTGGTGTTTTAATGCCCTCGTTTGTGGCCACTTGTTACAATAGCCCCGGGAAGCCAGTACAGACGCCGAGGCGCGTGTCCTCGGGCGAGTGCCTGAACCGCTCCTAGTCGGCGTCTTCTTCTGCTCCTGGGGTTCATACTGACCTCACGGAGGTCAGAGCAGGTGTGGCTCAGAGCTGAGGGGTGTGAAGGACCAAATGGCATTCTTACTTCAAAGTTAAGTGTCAGAAGATCACCCCCCTTGTGACCGTCTTCACTTCCGTGTGGCCCGGCGGTGGCAGGGCTTGGTTTGGTCTCTCGAGTGGCCTGGCCCTGAGGAGTGAAGGATCACTGACCCTCAAAAGGGCATTTTCAAACCCTGCTGGTGGAAGGGTCAGTTGGTTCAGCCTTTCTGGAAAGAAATATAATTATAGGCCTCAATAAAAAGCCTGAAAATGCAACTAGCTTTTGATCCAAAAATCCTTCCTGAGGCATTCATCTAAAGGAAATAATTACATATATCCGCAAAGACTTAGCTGCAAGGAAGCTGTGCGAGTGCCTCTTTGTGCAGGAGACAGTGAGCAGTGCCCCGAGCTGGTTAAGTAGGGGGTGGCTTCGTCTTTTCCGCTAATTCTGGGAACCGTTTTCTGTAAAGGACCAGGTAGTAAATATTTTAGACTTTGGGACCATACAGTTTCTATCACAGCTCTTCAGCTCCACTGCTGTCCTGCAAAGCCTGCCATTGACTGTACGCCGTAAACTAACGGGCTGGCTTTGTGCCAATAAAACTTAATTTACAAACACAGATGGAGGGCCAGATTTGGCCCATAGGCAGTAGAATGCTGACTCCAGTTATAGACAGTATGCTCACAAACCACTGAAAATCATGGCCCAGGACAACCTCACATCACCTGTGGGGAACCACTGGGCCTGAGCCCTGGGGCTGCCTGGGTTTAGGAGCACATCTGCCAGAAGGATTTGAGCACAAGGAGTTTATTCGGGATGTGACCCCGGGAAATAGCAGTGGGGGCCAAGGAAGCGGGACAGGGCAGGGAGGGGCCCATGAAAGAAGCATTACAGAGAAAGGGACCACCGTGGGCACCTGGGTGCCATGTCTGGGCCCCTAGAAGACACAGCAGCCCCAGAGCTGTCTCCTGGGGCAGGCAGGGGTGTCCGTCCTCGAAATCCCTCTCCTTCACTGTTGAGGGCTGCTGTGGTTGGGGTAGGGGGCACGCCAGCACTCCTCCCTGTGCTGGCTCAGACAGAGGGCCGAGGACTCCCCATGGCAGTCGGAGGTGGAGGGGTGAATGCTTAGGGAACCTAGCAGCCCTGGTGGCCATTGATTTGGAGCCACTGGAAAGGCTGGAGGATCTGCATGGACCACAAGGAGGATGTCCACACAAGTCAGTTAGAGAAAAGGGAAGTCTCAGGAAAAGCACACATGGTGTGAGGCTGTTTATGTTCAAATACATAATGCGTGGGTATGTTTGCACCCAAATGGAGGGAGCCGGCGAGGCGGAGCCACACACGCCCCTTAGCGAGCTGGGCTCTACGTGGGGACGGGTCTCTGTCCTGGCTCATTTCTGCATTGATTGAATTGTACATGTTGGCCTTGTAACATAAAAGTCATGGTTCGTGGCACCAAGTTAGTATTAAGTTACTGAAGTGGGTTGTAAAACAGTCTTTGTAGCATAGGGTTCCATTTTTATACCAGTATTTTTGTGTGTCTGTGTGCATGAGTGGATATGCATACATGTATGTACGTATGCTGTTTGTCCGTCCAGCTATATGCATAGCTACCTGTCTTTATCGGTCTGTATCATCTTTCTGTGGCTGTCTGTCTATGTCTGTCTATCCGTCTGTTTCTCCATCTGTGTATCCATCCATCCATCCATCTGTCTGTCTGGCTCTCTATCCATCCATCCATCTGTCTGTCCGTCTAAGGAAGAGGGGAGAACAGGATCTGGATTTGGTAGCACGTGCACCAAATGTGAGCTGTGGTTCTTTGGATTCTTTGGGGGGTTTTGTGCACATTTAGATTTTTCACATTGAACGTGCAATACTTGTACCCTTTTCCGAAGTTTCAGGCCCTCCAGCTCCTGCATTTGGGTGTGTGGGTGTCTGAGAGGCATCTGGGAACACAGGGAGTGAGGGGTCCTCTGGGCCACTTGACCCTGTGGCTCTTGTGGACTGTGCGTGCAGTGGCTCCGGCGGAGCGCTGGCTCCCAGCTGGCACCCGGGCTCAGGATGCTCGGGCAGATGCTCGGTACAGCCGGGTTCCTGTCACGGGTCTGTCCTCCCCGAGGGTGACAGGACCTGGAGGGGTTGTCAGGGTCTAAACCACACGAAGGAGAAAGACTTTATCGTGGGCGAGCTGGCCCCGTGCTGCACTTCCTGCGCGGGTTCACAGTCGGCCCTGCCCCTGGAACTGCCATCACGAGTTTAGATTGTTCCAGAATCCTACTGCTGACTGTTCAAAAGGCATCCAGCTGCTATCAGGAAATGGCTCAGGAAGGTCTCCGTTAAACACAGAGAAACTGAGATGCAATCAGCCAGGCTGGAATTCAGGAAAGTGCTGGCTCTGGGGCTGGAGGAAGAAAGGACGTATTTCAGGGCAAGAGCAGGCAAGTCTGCCCTCCTTCCACCTGCCGGGCCGGCCGGGCCAGCGCCACTTCTCCGTCCCGTCCTGCCGTCCGAAGCGGGGCGGGGTGGGCCTGCCACCCGGGGCGCCGCGGCCGGCGGGCAGAGACGGGGATCCGGCTGCCTGTGGACAAGAATGTTCTGTGATTGCTACTCCTTCCTGCTTCTTGGCATCAGCCCGTAATCTTTCAGTTGTGGTCTTTAAAGCCAAACATGAACCAGGATTTTCCATTATGGTTGCAATTTTGGCTTGTAATTTTATCACTCGAATCTAAATCCACTTCAGAAATGCCATAAACTAATTGTCACTGAATAAACTGAAACTTTTGAGGAGTTTATAAAAGTGATTTAATGAAAAAAAAAGAAGAAGGAAAATAGGAAACAAATGTTGCCTACAGAACTGTTGGCAAAAAGGTAAAACCTCTCTGCTTCTTTTGAAAGCGTGCCCTGGTCTCGGCCTGCGCCCTGCCCGCCGAGGCCGCAGGGCCCCGCGGCAGGGACGCAGCTTATGCTGGAGCCGGCTGCGCGGATGCCGCTCCTGTGAGGCTGACTCGGGGGTGCCGGGGGCCAGGGCACGGATCAGGTCCGCCGAAAATCAAGGGCCACAGATCGGATCAAACCCTTATCCAGCAGAATGAGCCTCATTTCCTTGATTAAAAATAATAATCATCACAAAGCGAATGTCAGGGTGAAGTCAGTGTGGGCTAATTACTACGCTGTGACCATTTTCACAGCTTCTGAGGCAAAACACTTCAATGCGAGTTGTCAGTTTACGTTAGGCGCTAATTTGAATGACTACCGGGTAGCGGTTTCACTTCATTCATATTAAGAAACAATATACAAAGGGTATAAAGTGATCAGCTCTGTTTATGCTGAGGAGGAGGGTTGTAGCGTCAGCTCCCAGGAGCCGGGCAGGGGGAGAGCTCGTTCCTGGCTTCTGCTGGGCTTCTGCTGATCCTGTACGAGTGAGAATCTTTGGAGAAACTTCCAAAGGCTGACAGTTTGCGGATGGTGAGGCGGGAAGAAGGCCATCAGAGCATTCCCAGCACGAACCCAGTGTGCAGGGGCCGAGAAGTCTTTCCCTGGGGGGGTGTCTGGGGGGTAAGAGAGTGTCTGCAAAACGGACAGGTCCTTCCGGGTAGGAAAGGCCAGCACAGGGATCTATTGAACTCCTGCAGGGAGAATCCAGCTGGGACCCGTGAGGGCTGGACTCCGGCGTTTCCCCCGACTGCTGAGGTGGGGGCTGTAGAACTCTGAGCTTCCAGGCTGGCTGGGGCAAGTGGAATCAGGACAGGGGCCCACTTCCCTCCTCAGCCTCAGAAAAGCCCAAGAACCTCTTGGCCTCAAACCCCAGAAATCTTGGTTCTTCTGTGAAAACAAGAGAGGTTGTTGTCAGAAATCAACCTGGAATCCCAGGAGTGGTGGCCTCTCCCTTTTGGGGTAAAACCTCACAACCAGGGAAAAACCCTGTAAAAAGCAAAAAAAAAAAAAAAAGAAAGAAAGAAAAGAAAAGAAAAGGTTTTCTTTAGTTAAGCCTCTCAGAATGGGACGTAAAAACAGGCAAGGCAACTGTCCATCAACATATGAACCAATAAACAAAACGTGGTCCATCTACACGGTGGAATATTACTCAGCCCTAAAAAGGGAGGGAATTCTGCCACAGGCTACAACATGGATGAACTGAGGACATTAGGCTGAGTGAAACAAGTCACTCACAGAAGGACAAATATTTTATAATTCCACTCATACAAGATCCCTACAGGAGTCAGGTTCACAGAAAGAGAAAGTAGAACAGTGGGGGCCAGGGGCTGGGGGAGGCGGGGAGTGAGTGTTTAATGGGGACAGAGCACCAGTTGGAGAAAACAGAAAAGTTCTGGAGACGGGATGGTGGTGATGGTTGCACAACCACATGAATATACTTAGTGCCACTGAACTGTTCCCTTAAAGATGGCTAAAATGGCAAATTTTAAGTGGTGTGTACTTTACAACAATCAAATAAGAACAATCTGAAAGAGGTGTGAAACTGAGAAGAAAGAATAACTTAGGTTTGGTTGGCAAATCGTAGACATTCACTTAAATATTCATCATCCTCATGGCCAGTGGTACCCATCCCTGCTCGTGAGGTGCTCTGCGAGGGAGACAGGATGCAGGCAGGGCAGAGAACGAACTTCCATCATTGATCTCTAGCGGGATGCTGGGCCCAGAGCTGTTTCACGTAGAAAGACGGCCCACGGGACCCCATGTCTAGTGTGAAATCGATGGACCAGGCCTTTAAAATCAGAGTCTCCGGTGGTCTGAAGTCACAGCTCCTGAAGGGCCTGTGGGGCGTCTGCCACGTTCTCTGTGGCCCAGAGTTGGGCTCCACCAAACCATGTGCTGCCTATTAAAGTCCAGGACCTCCCGGTGTGTCACCTCTTACATTTCAAACGAGCTAGACCGTCGTCCACACCCTCCTGAAATTCCCTTCATGTCACAGCGTCCCCATGACACCACGTGGGACAAGGCGGGAACCGTTTATGGACGAGGGGACAGAGGCAGCAGGTCCTCGCCGGCGAGGCTGCTCCGTCTGCAGCATCCCAGCCGGACAGCGCGGCCCACCTCCCTTCCTGGTTTCTGTCTTGCCCGCCCTGCAGCTGCTTGACGGCCAGGTGTTTTTAGTCAAGGGGCCGCCGATTCTGGCCAATTCTGGCTGGTGCTGTACAAACACAGGGAAGGAGAGAGAGGATGACTTTGCCTTTGAGATGTCCATCTCTCTAATAACATGCCTGTGTCGTGGCGGGTGGGTGCAATTCCTACCGACACCTTTCTCCTAAGAGGCTGGTTTCCCCCAGAACTAGACACACTTCTCCAGGGAGCGGTTAATCTCTCTCTCTCTCTTCCCTTTCCTTTGGCCAGCAAGTAGGTTTTGGGTGGCTGCCAAGGGAGAGACCCAAGGCTGGGCACTGAATCCAACTTCTGTGTTGACTAAGGAGCTGGGGGAGAAAGAATACAAGGTGTTTTTTTCTTTCTTTCTCTCATGTGAAAGCCATCGCTGTGGCTGGGCCATCAAGAAAGGTGCCCGCTTTGCCTACCCCAGAGCCGGCAAAGCCCAGCTTGCTTCCCAGGATTTAAGGGGGTTCCTGGGATGCACTTCGGATGCTAAAACCCAGACAGGCCCAGGCAAGCCGGGCCAGCTGGTCACCTTGGTTCGCAGGCCAGGCTTGATCTTTTCCTCTGGCTTGAAGCAAATCCCTGCAGCCCGTTCAAGTGTGGACTGTCATCGGAGCTCCGTCTGCTCGGACCCCTAATAGGATAGCTGGCAGTTAACGACAGCATCTGATCTTATCGCCCTGTTCTCTGGCGAGCCTGGCTCCACCAAAATAACTTTTATCTGGAAATAAAATAATGCAATTAATGTCCTGACTGTCTGATGCCCTCTCTGGTGATCTCAACTGTAATGATTTAATGGGTGTCCGCCATCTGCTAATTAGCCAGAGCATTTATTCAGTTAAAGGCATTCATTCGGCTCAGAGTTAAAGTTAAAAGCAAGGGCGTGCACCGGGTGAGGACCTTTTGCGAGGACATAGATCCACGTCTTCTCCTTCTCCGTTTGGCTCTGCGGTGGCCCCGCACCCCGCCCCTTCCCGGGGCAGGAAGAGTGCCTGCCCCTCGCGAGTGTCCTGACTGCATTGACGTCACCTAGGAATGTTCCTTTTCTGGCTCTCGCCCTGGCATTGCCCGGCTGAGAGGCTCCAGGAAAGTCGTAAACCGGGCTGAACAGCACCGGGGTAACGGCCTGGCCCACCGGACCACGTTTGTGCTTTTCATCTTGAAATGTCACAATGAACTTGGCCGGGAAACCGGAGCCGCCAGTCGTGTGTGGATTTGGCTTTCTGTGTTTCTGGGGGGGAAACGGGCAGCAGAATGGGGAGGGCTGAGCAGGCTCCCCCTGGGTCCTGGAGAGAGCTGCCCCATCCCCTCCATCTGTGAAGTCAGGCCAGCCCCCTGTGGAATTGCCCCACGGCTCTGGGAGCACCTCCAGAACCTTCTTTCGCACACTGAGGGCTGTGCGTGTCATCCAAGAGGCCTTTGATGAAGATGGAATGAGCCTGGGTCTGCCACTGGGTAGCTGTGTGACCTTGAGGGAGGCACTTCACCTCTCTGAGCCCCAGTTTTGATGTCTGTGAAGTGAGGGGCTGTTGGGCCAGGTGTTTCAGCTTTGTCTCATCCTTGGATCTTGTTTTCTGTGGAAACCTTCCCAGGATGTGCTTTTGTAAAATGGGTTAACGCTGAGATTGGTTTGAGGCAGGCAGTTGGTCCCTCGGTCCCATCTGCCAAGTGCCTGCTGCCACCCTCCTCAAGGGCGCTCAGGGGATCTTGTCACCGTTTGATAAACACACCACAAAAAGCTCCCGGGAGGGAGTTTCAACTTGTGATTCTGTGTTCTCTGATTTGCCAGAATCAGTGTCAGCTTGTCTGTCTGTCCGTCTAGCTAATCTCTCATCTTTCTTTGTCTCTCTGCTCTGAATCCTTCTAACATCGGTCTGCCTGCCCTCTCTCCCCTCCTCTGTCAACTCTCTCCCTGTGTCTCTACGTCTCTTTGATTTATCTTCGTTTGTCCCCAGACTTTAACCCTTCTGAGACCCCCCGGACATCTCATTCAAACACAGATCTCCAGAGTGAAATCTCTGACGCAGAGGCCTGGGGTAGGGGCTGAGTCCCACACGCCTAACACGGATGCAGATGCTGCCGGCCCTGGACCACACCCTGAATATTTAGAATCTTCTTCTGCATGTTAACCAGAGAGTGTCTTCCGTGCTTGATTTCCAAAGCCTCTGAAGAAAGCTGAAACTTTTCAAGCACAAAAATAACAGCCAGTCCCCAACTGACAATGGTTCAACAGACGATTTCCTTGACTTTCAGACGGTGTGAAAGCAACACGCGTTCAGGCGAAATCGTGCTTTGAATTTTGATCTCTTCCTGGGCTAGGGATGTGTGGTTCCGATCCTCTCGCACGGTGGTGCTGGGCAGCGGCATCCACCCGTAGCCCCCCGTCAGCCGTGCCACCACCACGGTGAACCATCGACACTGAGCGTGTTTGGGGTGGGCCGGGCTAAGCAGCGTTGATCGGTAGGTTAGGTGTGTTAGCTGCATCTGTGACTTGCGGTGTTTTCCACTTGCTGAGGGCTTGTCAGGACGTAGCCCCATTGTAACCTGAGGGGGGGCTGTACTGTCTACCTCTTACAGGCAATCAGAGTAACAGTCCACAGCATTCTTGTGTCCAGCTTTGAAGTTACTTTTCTGCCATGTGGGTCTAGAAGCATTTGCATCATAGGAGACTTGCATTTATTACATTATTGACATTCCCCCTTGTGGCTGAGGCATAAAACTCGGACGAGACAGTAGTCAAATCAAGTGCTCACGTCCCATCCTGGGTAAACACCCTGCAGAATTCTCACATACACGCGGTCCACACAGGATGTGCACAGAGATGTCGGCCCAAGGACTGGGGAGTCTGTCCCCGGGATGGCAGCTGCTGCCGTGGGAGGTGCCCACCCCGGAGTGGGAGGCACCACGTAGGGTCAGTGGGTGGAGCCCACCCAGCACCACGAGGGGTATTCATACTGCACTGAGGGGAAGGGGAAGGAGAGTGAGATGTTTAACACAAGACACTCCTGCAGATTGCCCACAAAACTTTGCACGAGGACACACCTGAACACAGGGACACGTTGTAACTGTTGCCTGTGTGACCAGAGGGGACCAAGTGGGAACCCAGACAGAGGGCACTTGAGAAATAAAAGGGGGGGTCCCTGGGGCCAGGGAGGCAAATGACACCCAGCAGCTGAGCTCAGCCCTTGGCCCGGAGCCGGACTGAAGAATAGCACAGACACACGTAGACGGCGGGAAAGTAGAATCGAAGTGCTGGCCCTGGGCGCCCACAGGTAGGATGCCTCCTGTCCCCACAGGCCCCACACCTCTGTGCCTTCTGGGGCCTTCCGCACCACGTGGCGCCCGCCGCCCGGCCGCCCGCTGTGACGGGGGAAGACAGGGAGACAGAGAGCAAGGGCTCCTCTCCCTCTGTTCTCCTCACGCCCGTGCCGATCGGCGGGGGCCTGAGTTTCTCTGTGGAGGTTTAGTGCTCAGACCCTTTGTGGGCGAGCTCTCGACGGAAAGGCAGGCCCTCGGGGGTCCACGCGGCATCACAGTCAACCGAGGCTACTGATTGTTTAAAAACCTGCGTTCCCAGCACCCACAGCACACCAGGCTCTCCCAGACTGGGATTAAGGCATCTGCAGATTCTTTTTAAAAAAAAACACATTTATATAAGTTTTCCAGGTGTTTGGAATGAAACCCAAGTTAGAACAGGGACTGAGCGTGGCGGGAACCTGAGTCTCCAGGTGCTGAGACTGGGCTCCCCTGCGCCCCCTGGTGGCGAGGATGCGAACACGCGGCCGTCCCGGGTGGAGCAGCGCCCAGGGCAGGTGGAAGCAGACAGAAGCCAGGTGCTGGGCTGGTGTCCGGTGGGTGGAGGTGAAGCCACCGCCCTGTCACAGGGACGTCACATCCCTCGATTTTCAGCCTGTCCCAGCATTGAATGCCAAGGCCTTGTCTGCTTCGATCTCATTCATGTTGTCACATGGGCCTTTCTGAGTCCAGAGGAGTGGCTTTGATGGTAGAATTCAAGCCGCTTTGGCCAGGGCTGGAACATCAGGACATCAGGGAGGTGGTTTTCTGGAGACTTTTTTCTTCCTTCCACTCACATCTGTTCAAGTCTACACTCCAGTTGAGTCCCCAACCCCCGTCACTGCTCAGTGGATACCTAAGGACTAGGACATTGATTTTTCCCACATTTTAGCAAATGGGAAAGGCGCTGGCACCAGGCAGCAGGGTGTGAGGGAGAGATTTCTGTCTGTTTCGTCTTGGGGATGAATTGCTACCACTTTGCTATATCCAGCCACAGCGGAGAGCCAGCATGAGCCAGGGTGTGCTGGGGGCTGGTGTACATCAGTGTGTGAACACACATGGCCCCCATCCTCCCGGAACTTAGCGTTTATCAGGAAAGAGAGTGTAAACCCAGTGACCACACACATACTCACTTAGGTTTAGAAGCTCTGATGTCCAGAGTGACAGCTGGGAGAAGAGCACTCAGAGGTGGGAAGAGCATGTGCAAAGGCCCTGTGGCAGGAAAGGGCCTCTCCCACTGAGTGCAGCTGGGGAGGGAGACAGGGCCAGTCCAGCACGTCTTGGAGTCCACGGGAAGGGCTGAGGTTGGTTTCTGTGAGTCCTGAGTGCCATGGGAGGGGTTTCAGCAAGGGATTGACAATCCAGTCTGTGTTTTTTTTTTCCCCTCATGTTAATAGATGCACATGATTAAGAAAAATTAAATAATTCTGGAAACCTTTGAATGGAAAACACTGGTGTCCTGCTCTGCTCGACCTCATCTCCAGTTCCATTCCCCAGAGTAACCATTTTCAGTTTTTCACTTTTGTTCGTCATAAACTTCTGTGCTTTCATCCTGCTCACAGTGGTGGAGAACATCAGCCAGCACTGAGTGAATAAATGAATGAATGAGTGGGTTCCCACCCAAAACACACAGGCCAAACTCAGTCCAAAGGTTTGGAAGTTCAGAGCAGCCAGCAGCCTCTCTTCGCAGCAGATCCAAGCACTGCTGTGGGCATGTTAGAAAGGATTCCTGCTGTATAAATAAGAGTGCTGTGTTCTCTTGGGGGCTGAACACCAAGCAGGATGAGAAGGTGTGGCCAGAGGTGGTGCTTCATCCTCCCTGGGACAGGGAGCGAACCCAGGGGACCTTCCCATGAGGGGTGTGCAGACAGGGGCCATGTGTGTTTTATTACTTCTCTCCCTGCCCCTGTCTTCCCATGAGTGCTCTCCACTGAGCTGTCAGGAGGCTTCCAGAATTCCTAAATGTTGCCGGGTGAGCAGGGAGAGCGCTGAGGGAGGGCATCCTGAGACTGGCGGGAAGATGACACCAAACCTGACAACCGCTTGGCGCCTCCAGTGTGCTGGAAGCAAAGGGCCAAACTTTCCTCTCAGGTGTAGAAGTTCACCAGATTCTAACCCGCCCCTCCTGGCCCCTGGGCCCGCACAACCTCCAGAGCTCTGAGCGCTGCTGGCCAGAAGGCAGGCACTTGCTCCGACACCCTGGGGTCTGCATCTGGCCCCACTCCCCACGGAGAACTCCCCATAAGACTGAGAGGACGTGTGTGCAGGAACCCAGAACCACCGGGCCAGGCCGACTCCCATGTGCAGCCCTGCGCTGCGGCCAGGCCGCTGGGCCCCGGCCCTCCCTCTGTGGCAGGGGGCTATGACCCCTGGAGACTTGGAGCCCAAGAGCAGCTGTGGTGGGGGACATGCAGGAGGACGACCAGGAGGCAGGGGGCTGGGATGAAGGATGAAGAGGGCGGGGACGGAAGCAGGGATGGGTGCAGAGGAAGAGGGGGCACGGCGGGGGAGGGCCCCCAGCCCGCTCCTTCTCCAGAGGACCTTCTCAGAGAACTTCCTGCGGCTCATCCTTCCTCGAAAAAGCCTTGCAAAGAGGTAGTTGGCTCGTTTCAGTTCAGAAGTGTATTCGGAAACTGAGATAAGGTTTTAAAGGGTCACTAGGTCTGGGGGAGTTGCAGGTCCTGTGTGGGTGGAGCTGCGTGTTGGAAGTGACTCTGAGTGTGTGGTGGAGACTTCGTGCCTCAGGGACACCAGCAGCTGGAAATGTGACAGGAAAATGCATATCCCAGGAGAATGTCTATTCACGCTCATTGGAAACGGCCGCGGCTGGCCCAGAAAGCGAGCTGACAGCCGAGTGGAGGAGGCGGGGACAGGATGACTCATTCGTTCATTCACTCACTCATTCATTCAACAAGTACTGCAGGGTCCCTGGCTCTGCCCTCTGCGCTGGAGGGGCCGACCGACACCCCGTCCCTGGGAAGCTTGGGGTCCAGTGTCAGACAGTGAGACACGAGAGACTGCGTGGTGAGCTTGCAGATTCAAGTCTGTGAAGGAAAGTCAAGGAGCTTGAAGGGGGCAGGAGGTGTGGACAGTGCTGTTTCAGTAGGACCGTCCTGCAGCCTCTCTGCTCAGGTGACATCGGACTGGAGGGGGCTGTGGACGCCCAGATCCCTGCCCCCTGGCAGAGGGGAGTGAGAGCAGGGACGGCTCCGTGGCTGGACTGTGTGAGGGGCAGTGGGGGCGGTGAGAGGCTGGGGTGGGGGCAGCAGGTGGGGACAGGGCCTGGCAGTGCGGGGGCCAGTGAGGGGGTCCCCTGGGCCACGGTGAGGGCCTTGCATTGTACTGGGCTGAGGTGGAAGTCACGAGGGGTTTTGACTCAAGGGAGGTTTAAAGAATCATGTAGGCTCTAGTGTGAGAGTCGGCCAGTGTGGTTCCGGTGCAGGCAGGGCTGTGCTCATGGAGTGGGGGAGGGATGGAGGCTCCGGACGGACGGGGAGGGAGCTGGGGAGGAGGGGGTGAAGGTGCCCGGCCAAGGGTGCTGCTAGGGACGTGGACGGGGGGGGGCGGGGGGAGGACAGAGAACGCGGAGAAGGAAGAGAGGACAGTGCCTCTAGGGTTTGGGTCAGAGCCCCGGGAAGGGAAGGATGAAACTGCCGGTCCTCTGCAGCAGGAAGACTCCGGAAGGAGCGGGAGGAGGGAGGTGGGGGCGTGCGGGCAGCCTCGGTGAGCGCTCAGGGGACATCTTGCAACCCTGGGATGACGAGGGAAGGTGTGGGGCATGGCCTGGCCCGGGCAGCGGGGCCCCTTGGTGCTGTCCCCATGGGTCCCCAGACAGAGATGCCAGGTCCACATTCCTGCCTGGGCTCCCGCTGGGAGCTTGCACTTACAGGACAGTGGCTGGAGGGCCCGACAGATGTTGAAATATACAGACAGTCTGTATAAATATAGTTCTATATCAATACACTTATTTCTCTATTATATATAAATATGTAAAATATATCTTATATTACATATAAGATATAAATTATATGCTATGTCAATTATATAATTAATCATAATATAAATATATTTATAGATCACATAATATTTTGTATACATATATTTATAGATCACACATTTTGTATATAAGTAAAATTATAGATTTAACTATTATATTTTATATTATATATTATAAACATTATAGTCTCCATTATAAATATAATATAAATATTATATTCTATAGTATAAATATGATATAAATATTATATTTATATATTTTATAGTCTATGTAATTATAAGTATATAATACACAGCATATAAATATATTTAAATATTTATATGTAATATGTAAACTAGTCTATAAATTATAAATGATAGTTTATAGAATGTAATTTTTTTATAACATGTGATTCAAAAATAAATACAAATACACAAAAATGTATAAAACATGCAACTAAATGTACATAACTTTCAAAAGAGCTCGTTCTGGGCCAGCTGTCTAGCCCCAGGGAGGCAGAGATGGGCCTGTCTTACGGCCAGCGTCGAGACCAGCAAGGCTCTGCTAGGAACTGTCGAGCGGCTAGAAGCCATTTCTTGGGGAGGATGCTGCCACCCCAGGGATGTGGTCCTGGCCCTGGCGGACGCAGGCAGTCCGTGGGTCCATCCCCCACCCGCCCCGCTGGTCCAGTGCAGCGTCTTTCTCAGGGTCCCTGTGAAAGCTGGTGGGAAAAGCACATAAAACGGCCCTCGGGAGGTTTACGAGTGTGGTCGGTTCCTCTGGGCAGTGCCCCGAGATAAGATACCACTGCCATGTAAAGGGGCTCCCTGGGGATGGCCTCCCACCCTGCAGAGGCAGCTCCCGGGCAGGAGGAGCCCCGCGTCCCTCCTCCCAGGCCCTCCGGTCCGGTTCCCAGAGGCTCGCTGTCCATGGCCGGCTGAGTGACCATCTCAGGGCCAGCGCCCGGGGCTGGGGCCAGCCAGCCTGGGAACTCACAGAAGATAAGGCGGGCCCCGCTGCTCCGCTGAGCCCGGGCCTGGCAGCCCCACCGCGTGAAACCGTGTGCTTGCCGCATCTGCTCTGGGAACTTGATAAGCATCAGGAGAGAAAAGAACCACGGCTGCAAAACTTAAAAACACCCATGGAAAAGGTACATGCTGCAATGGCCATACCGTAGGCATGCAGCTTGATGAAGTAAACAGGCCTGGAACCAGCCCCTGCGGCCCCCAGAGCCCCTGTGCCCCTTCCCGCTGTGCCTCCGCCTCCCCCGCCCCCTGATAAGGCTTATCAGGCCTACTCAGGTCAGGGAGGCAGGACTCCCCTGAGTGATGGGGGCTGGCAGATTGATTTTAAGGGACTGGAGTGGGACTTTAGGAAGTGGAGCAGCTGTGGAGGGTCAGAGACGAGTCCTGCCCCAGCCTCCCGGAAGCATCAGTGCTGTGCAGTGGGGCTTGCAGGGGACCCTGGAAAGCAGCTGCGTGGGGGTTGCCAGACTGGAATCGGGCAGGAGGGTCCTCTGTGGAGGAGAGTTGCTTCTGCGACGGGTGGTCCAGGGGTCACTGGCGGGTGGGTGGGAGAGGAGACTGGAGCAGGTGAGACCCGCCGGCCCCTCCGTGCCTCTCCCACCGGGGCAGCCTCGGACTTCGGAGGGGGCGGTGCTGCTCCCCTCTCCCTTCCAGATTGAGTGCACGGCCCACTTTCCACCACCTCCAACCTGGGGCCACGTGGTGAGAAGTGGGCTCAGCCCAGGCAGGTTGACACAGCCCCAAACCCACGTGAGCATGGATCCGGGGTCCCCTGTTGGAATAGGTGTTTGTGCCAACGCTTTGGCTCAGCGTGACGTGAGTGAGATTCACCCACGGGGCTGTGTGCGGCAAGACCGGGTCATTCTCAGTGCTGCATAATAATCCATTGTGTAACTATCCCGTAATTATTGCAGCTGTCGAAAGGCATTTAGCAGTTTCTAGTCATTGCCTGTTACAAACAGTGCTGCCTGCGTATTTGGTGCATGTCCTTTGGTGGACACGCACACACGTTTCTCGTGGGAAGTGCCCAAATGTGGAATCCCTGGGTCTCGGGCTAGGCTTGTACTCAGCTTCTGCAGATACAGCCAGCTTCCCAAAGTGGTCTGTTATTCTGAAGGCTGCTTGTCCTTATCTGATCCGTGTCTTGAGCTCAGATTTTGACTCTGTTACTTACAAGCCGAGCTTGAGCCAGATGCCCTTGGGTTGAGGGGAGGGGCACGTATGGGAGGAGGAATACTGTGCATTACCTGCAAACACACTGATTCTTCGTTTACTCGTTTATGGTCTGCCTTTCGCCCACCCTCACCTCCCACCCCAGACTGAGCTCCGTGCGGTCACAGACTGTGTGAGCAGGATGGTGGCTCCCCAAAGACGCCAGGTCCTAACCCCCAAAACCTGTGAAAATGCTGAAAAGGGCAAACGGCGGTGAGGGTCGCAAATGGAACTGAGGCTGCTAATCAGCTGACCCTGAGCGGGAGATGATCCTGGATGACTTGGGGGCCCGCTGTGATCACAGGTCCTGAAAAGCAGACGAGGGAGGTGGAAGAAGGACTAAAATTGCAGCCTAAGAAGGACTCGTCTGATCTTGCTGACTTCAAAGATGGAGGAAGAGGCCACGAGCCAAGGGACGCAGGTGCCTCTAAAACTGCAAGGAAAAGGATTCTCTCCTAGAGACTCAGGAGACACCAGCCTCGCCAGCACCTCGCCTGAGCCTGTGAGACCGCTGTCGGACTTCCGACCCCCGGCACCGTGAGAAAATACACGTGCGCCACTTCAGCCCTGAGAGGCGTGGTATTTATCACGGTGGCCGCGGGAGACAGATGCTGTTCACTGCCCGCCGTGTCCCCAGGCTCTGGCCCCAGTGGACTCACAGTGAATATTTACCGAATGAATGTAGTGAAGAGAACTCTGCTGAGTGCGTTTGGGATGCCAGTTGCTTAATGCACAGTGAAGGTTGCTGATGCAGCCAAAAAAAAAAACACAGCGTGTCCAGCTAAATTTGATTTTAGATCCACCACAGACCGTCTTTTATAAAAGTATGTCCCATGTCATAGTAAACAAAAATCATTGTCTAATTGCAATTAACATTTACCTGGGCGTCTTGTACTTAGCAGGCCGCCCAGTCACTTCCCAGATGGTGACCGTGCCCCAGAGTCACAGCTGGGTAGGGCAGCCCTGAGGCCCGAGGGCAGCCCGTGACTCCCAGGCCCCCTACTCCTTCCGCCCCGCGCCCGCTGCTGAGCCTCGGAGTGGAGGGGATGGGCACACGCGGCCCCCTGGGGCCCGGCATCCTCTCCCGGCAGGCCCCTGCCTGCTCTGCGGAACTAAGTCCAAGGGGCATCTCTGCGGAGCCAAACCAGGGTGAGTCTCTGGGCCACGTCCTGTCTGGTCCAGGGGGAAGGAGGGGCTGAAGTGGGACCCCCAGCCAGACAGCTAAGGCTCTGTGAGACCTTGGCTGCGTGTCTTCCTGCCAAGCTGGCTTCCCCCTGCGCGGGGGTCGAAGGAAACCTACTGAGGAAGCAGGAGGCGGGGGAAGTCCTTCCCTCCGAGGCGAGAGCTCTCCAGGAGGTAAAGCCACCGGAACGCAAGCTGGACAGGAGCTTGCCTTTCTATTCTGGGGAAAACAGTACAAAAATAGGGTCCACATGGAATTCTTTCCCCCCGAAGTGCACTGCTGGAGGAGGACCGGTCGGTGGCTCACAGGGGCCTCACAATCACCTCCAGGAAACACCTTATCAACACGCTCACCCGCACAAAAATAACCTCTGAACCCAGGACCAAGAATGGATATTGAACTCGCTCTGGCAAAGGGCTTTGCAATTACTTTTATTAGTGAGGACTCCAAACTGCCTCCGATTTTTTGAAGGAAGTGAAAACGCCAGAGATCAAGGGATTTGCCCAAGGTCGTGGAATACAATAGACGCTTCCCTAACCCTCCACTTTTCAGGCCTTTGGATGGCCTCTCCTTTGAGACTTTAAATATAGCCAGCGGTCAAACCTCCCCCTCCCGAGCCCTCCATCCAGGTCACCTGACCTGGGTGTGATGGTTCTGAAATGATGCCAACTTCAAACAGATTTCAGTTTTTGTGAGCTCTCCTGCAAATATGATCTTCCTGGAGGTGGAGAAGCTAATTCTGAATCGTTGCCCCAAATAATAACGTCGGGGTGGCGGGTGATGTGTATTGTCAGGCTTCTGGGAGGAAACCGGACGATGGTAGAGTCAGATTGGGAAATTCGAGGAGAGTCGGACAAAAGGACTATTTACAAAGTTGAGGACCGGTTATGGGGACTGTAATGAACTGTGGTACGTGGGGGTGTTGTTGTGGGGGCTGTTACTACCTCAGGACAAGAAAGAGGGTTTCTGAGAGCTTGGAGAGAGGGGCTGCCTGGCAGGAGCACGGATGGCCGGATGGACGCAGCCAGTGGACCCGGTGGGGAGGGAGCTGTGGAGGGGACACCACAGGAGGCTCATCACTGCTCCCACGTCACAGACCAGGAGGATAGCCGCCATCACACTGGACGCCATGGGGAACCAGAACTCGCCTGTCCCGTTTATTCAGCAAACGCTTCCTAAGCAGACACGCTTCTGTGTCCTCAGCAGAGGCCCGCTGGCCAGTGCCATGGCCAGGCAGCTCTCGGTGCCGCTGACGGGGCAACCACAGCGCCCGTGTTCTTGGCTTCTGGCTTCTCAGCCATCCCCCTTCTTTTCTGCCTGGTATCCAGAGTGTCAAAAGCCAGTGTTTCATAGACCATATAGTTTCTCAATTTTTTGTTTCTGATGCGAGGAGCTATCCCGTCTGTTACTGCGCCTTGATCGTAAGAGGAGCTCACCTGCTATTATTATTAACCTTCTGCAGGAGTCCTCTCCTTCGCTCCTTGTGTTCAGCCTATTGATAAGCCTTGTTCCCTCATGGCATTGGCTGTCACAGGTCCTGGCTTGTCCCAGCTCCACCCCCAAGCCTTCGGCCTGGGGGTCTCACGTCCACCACCATCCACGGCCGTCTCTGTGCCTCTGATGTCATGGCTCCTGAGAGTATCTGATGGGCCTCGCTCACAGCCAGAGGATGAGCTGCCCTCGAGTGTGCAGCCAATCAGCTGTGCCGGTGGGGGCCACAAACATGGCTGCCTCCACGCAGCCCTTGAGCAGCTGCATGAATGGGAGGGAGCTTGCATCCGCAAAGATGTGGGTAGAGTTTTCATTGCCTGAGACGGGACAAAACCCCAGGAACATGTGGCTCCTGCCCTTACAGACTGTCCCTCCCCATCCATGCCCATCGGGGAGTCTCCTTCCATATGGAAGTGCAAATAAGAATTCAAGCACAAGTGGGGTCCAGTTACCACCAGTGCAGGTCTCTGGTAAACCTGATTTGGGACATGCAGCCAGGCCCACTCCCAGATCCACCTTTTGACCAATATCAAGATGCAGAGATATGAGGGACAGCAGCTTTGCGGTACAGGATCTAACCCAGGGCTCAGATGGGCAATGTGGGCAGAGTGATGATAATTAACCTCGTGACCAGTCATCAACCAGTTGAGAGTTGACAAAAAGAGGGAAGCAAAAGGGAAATGAACATGTCACCTCTTTTACTGATCAGTGTGATAGTGTAGAACGTGGCTCATATACGCAGCTCAGGGTGCTTTCTAGTAAATCTCATATTGAGGCAGATTTCTCTTCCCTAGTCACAGGCAGCCCTGTGACTCAAGCTTCCTGAGGGCAGCAGCTGTGCATGCGGTGTCCACTGCTTCAGGCCCCCGCCCGGCACACAGCGGCGGCTGCAGAAACGTTCCACAGCCCGGAAAGGACCAGTTTGCTGCTTTATTTCCCTGACCAACCTCCTTGGAGACAGGGGAGCACCGTTTACTCCTTTAAGGGTCTTCTGACTCGGTTTGAAATGAGGATCCTCTGTCTGGAAAATTTCTGTTGCTGATTCAGAGTTGGTGAAATGCTTTGGAATGTCAGTTCGGAGGGAGGGAGCAGTTTCCGTGGCGACACGGCTTTCTCTGACGTGGTCCAGCTCCGGGCTGGGCTGAGTCACTGAAACAGGAGTGCAGTGACTCACATGACTCACACGGGGTCAGAGTTCACAGGCATGGTCGACCTGTGTTTTGATCCTGATTTTGGAGTCCTTGTTCCCGACCATAAGGGCCCTCAAAGCGGGGATAGTGGGCGGGGAGGTTGCCGGGTGAGTCTCCCCAGGATGAGGTGATGGCAGACTGGCTTCAGAGTGACCTGGGGCTAGGTCCTGCCTGTGATGCGCAGGGGCTGTGAGGCCCTGGCGAGCTGCTCGATTTAGCCGAGTCTTGCCTCTGCCGCCTCACCCGCAGGCTGGGGAGAGCCCCGACGAGCCGGACACAGAGTCTGCCCGCGCAGCGCTGGGGTGGGAGACGTCTCTGTTTTCTTAACCTAGAACAGAGTCGTCCTGTCAGCTGACGGTCACTGGCACCAGTGAAAGCCCCCATCTCTTGGTCTCTGCACCTCGTTGTCCAGCAAACATACTTCATGTGTTCCTTTTCATTTCCCAGCGAGCCAAAGAGAAAACAGATGCAAGGAAGGGAGCCAAATGCCGCACGATCTGTTCTTCCCCCAAAAGCGTGACAGCATCTTCTCTGCAGGGTGATGTAGGGATGAGGCCTTGCGCTGTGGCCCTCTCACGGCTGCCTGACTCTGCCAGGCATCTGGTCGCTGGGAAGCCTCTGGTCCATTTCCATCCAGATGAAGCAGTCCTGCAGGGCCGCGTTCTCAGCGCCAAGACCAGCAAGCCGTCCGTCCTCCAAAGCCATTACCTGAGATCATCAGCGCCTTTGGACACGTCCCCGCTTGACGGTTCGAACCCTCTGTGCTGGAAAGCGGTCTCCTCACCACGCGGTGCTGTCGGTAGCTCCGGGGCCTCGGCTGGCTCAGCCCTGCCTCGGTAGCCGGCTGAGCACGTTAACAACCCCGAGCTCGGGCTCTTCCGAGTCCATCCTTTGTCAGCAGCTGTTGAGAGAATCACAGTAACGTAACCCAACGTGGCCCCGTGGCCGTTTCTGGACCGTGAGTCACTAGACCGAGCTGGTTGAGTTCTGCTATCGTGGGGAGGCTGTTTGGAGAAAGGAGCTGGACGCAGCGTTGCGAGGACAGCTCTGCTGGGGCTCACGGGTGACGCTGGATGCGTTTCTGAGGAATCCAGAAGAGGGGAGCCTTTTGCTTTTTGTTTCACCTGGGTTGAAATAGCAACTCCTGCGGGGCTGCGGTACCTCACGGTGAACACTAGGCTGGCGTTCCCAGCAAGAATCTCACGTAATCCTCACAACTACCTTGCGCATGACGTGAGCACCCCCGCAGACACACACGGGGCCGGAGAAGCTTTGTGTCCATGAGCTCAGGCAGAGCCCACCAGCTAGGACAGAGAGGGCCCGGGGGGGCCCACCGGGGAGGGCCCACCCAGGGCCGGGGCTCGGAAGTCCGCCGTCTAACTCGCTCCGCTCACCGCGCTGCGTGCTGCTGGTTCCCTCTCGCTGCGGACACACGCTTGTTATTCCGCGATGACTGGCCTGGCCTTGCTGATGGCCGGAACCTCTCGGAGTCGAGGATTGGATGTTGTGCCAGCCCCAGAGTTAGTCTGTGCAGAGACACCAAAGTATGTAAGTCCTGGACCCCCCATCAGGCTGTCACAGTCGGGGGACAGATCGCCCGGCGTGGAGAGGCTCACTGAGAGTGTCAGGGTGAGTGAGGGTGTCACTGACCGGCCCCCAGGAACGGGAGGGAATGCGCTGTGGCCACTTGGGGGCCGAGGGGAGGTGCACATGTGTGTGCATGATGCAAAATCATTCGTTTATTTCTGAAACATTCTATTTTGAAATAACTTTAGAACTTCAAGTGACGAAAGGAGTGAAAGAATTCTTGTAAACCTTTAACCCGGCTTCCCCGATGCTGGCGCCTTTCCATGCTTACCACGTCACATCGGCAGACACGACGCCCCCCTACCGCTCACATCCCAGTATGTGTTTCCTAAAGGCAGGGGCGCTTGGTTGCACCACCGCAGCACAGTTACCAAGATGAAGAGCTCCTCCCCGACCACATGCTCTCATCTGCTTCAGCGAGCAGTGGTCCCAGGAGGGTCCTTTACAGCCAAAGCAAGGGGGAGACACGTCTCTCTCCCTTTGAAGGGTTCAAAACCCAGTCCAGGCTCACAGGTCCCATCCAGCTGTCCTGTCTCTTTAGCGTCCTTCACTCTGGAACATTCCTCAGGCTTTTTTATTCTTTCATGACTGTGACATTTTTGAAGCGGGAAGGCCTGTTCTTTTGATGAATGGCTCTCAGTTTGGGATTGTCTGATGCTTCCTTGTGATTAGATTCAGTTTATGAATTTCTGGCAGGAGCACCCCAGAAGTGATGCTGCATCCTTGTCAGGGCATCATATCTGGGGCCCATGGCGTCATTTGTCCCATCACCGGTGATGGTAACTGATCACTTGGTGGTGCCTCTGTCTGTAAAGTTATTATGTCCCTCTTTGTGACTGAGAAATATCTTGTGGAGAGCCACCTTGAGACTACACGAAAATCCTTTACTCACCCTCCTTCCTCCTGCCAGCTCTAGCATCCATTGGTACTTCTTGTATGACAAGGGTGGCTTCCAAACAGTGACTTATTTTCTTACCCCATCATCCTTTCTAAAGTTTTTCATTGCACTTTTACTGCAAGAAAGAGCTTTTCCTTCTCCCCCAGTTATATATTATAACAGCATAGATTCATGAATTCTTATTCTCGTCTCTGGTTGTAACCAGCGATCAATAACCAGTATTTACTCTGTGGCTCCAGTTGGCCTGGATGTGGCCAGTGGGGGTCCCTTTAGGTGGACCCTGACTTGTGCCCATTATTCATTGAGGACTTCCTAACGTCTGTCACAATGAGACGGTCCAGGCTCTGAGCCGTTCTCCCGCAGCAAATTTCAATTCCTTTTTCCCATGTACTTGCATGACCATAAGTAGAATTTAAATCCTCTGGTTTGTACTCAGGTACCAGCCAGATTTTCACACATCTGCCTCTACATGAACCGTAAGGGGCTCTTTTCTGGAAACAGCATTCAAGGACCAGCAATTGAGACGACTGAAAAATAGAGTGGGTCAGACAGGTTTCTTGGATCCGTGCAGGCATTCCAGCATGCAGTTGTCCGTCTAGGAAGCGTGCTAGTCACCCAGGATTCACTTTAGCCTCCCCAATTACCTTCCTCCAATTTTGCAAGAAAAGCCCAGCTGATAGACGTTTATTGTTGCAAGATAGTCATTTAACTTGGAGAGTGGAGGATTAAAGCAGTCCTAAGTCAGGATAATGCTCTAGGGTAAGAACACTTAATCTCCAGGGAGTGCCCCGAATCCCCACGACATGCCTTCAGTGCTTTTTTGTGCATTTGGAAGCCTTGATGAGCAAAAAGAGGTAGAAACTACACAAAGACAGGGGTTTTATCAGTCAATGATCTAAGCCGTCTGCCACTAGCCCATAGAGTATCTCTGTGCAAATTAGAAAAAGATGCTTTTGTCTGTCCCCTGGTAAACAGAGCCCAAGCCATTGGCAACCCTTGTGAGTGCAGCGTGGGCTAACCACTCGCCCCTTGTGGAGGTACCTTGTGCAGTGAACAACCTGCACAACTAGACCCAGCCCAGAGTCCAAGAGCGACTTGGATGTTTTCTTTCTCCGCAGAGGCTCACTGTCAGTAGAACCATGAAGAGTAAACACGGGCAACTGCACAGGTAAACGTCAGCATTTGGTTGTCAAATGCCAGCTCCTTGAAATCTTTGCTTTCATGAATTCTCGTCACCTGGGTTCTTGCTAAGGAACTAGTAGGTTAAGAGGCCTCTTGGCAGCACCTTGGCTTTGCCTGTGCCCCTCAGGTGGTGGCAGGAGAGTGAAGGATGGTCCAGTCTGACAGCTGCCCTCGCCAGGGAGGTTCCTCCGTGGAAGACAGCGTCTCTGCAGCTGCAGTGATCACTCAGTGGCAGGAGCACTGAGCAGCCATAACACAGGGACTCGGATTTCCCCAGTCACAAAGCCTCTGAGGATGTGGCTGGACACCTCAGGGGCAGAGACAGGCTACGAGGTAAGCATGGAGTGCAGGAGGGAGGAGCCGGAGCCGGGAGTCCAGGCGAGGAGGTGGCCCCTCTGTCTCACGTATGTCTCATGTTGGCATTTTCATCTCCATGTCATGAAAGAAGCTGAGACTCAGGAAGCAATGAAGCACCTTTATACCCAGATATGATCATGTGACAAAGTTCCGCCCAGACTGCACAGCTTGTGTTTTGCTCCTGCGTGTTACCTCACCTCACCTTTGCGGGATCCCTACATTTTTAGATGCAAGGAATGGGGGTATTGGGATTAGCGCAGATACTTTCACAGAAAACCCAAAATAATTGTGATTGTAACATACAAGGGCGCGTTCTTCTCTTTTGTGAAACAAGTTTAGAAGTAAGGAGTCCAGGGTCAATACAGTGGCTCCAAAGTTATCAGGGAGTCAGATTCCTTTGATCTTTTGCTCCACCATCCTTAGCACCTCATGGTTCAAAATGGTTGCTGGAGCTCCAGCCATCATGTTTGCCTTCCAGGAAGCAGGAGGGAAAAGGGACTGTACTACTCATCTGTTCATCTCTCAAGGAGCTTTCCCAGATGCCCTGCCCAGTAATATTCACTTACATTTCATTAGCCAACCCTAGCTGCAAGGGAGGCTGGCAAAATTGTAATCTCTTCCCTGAACACATTGCCTTCTGGGATAAACATGAATTAATCAGGATAGGCTAAGTGCTGAAATAAATAAACTCCAAGTCTCAGAGTTTTCATAAAATAAATGTTATTCTGTGCTCCCATCACAGTATAAGACAGGTTGAGGGGTGGGATAGTGTCCTGTGGATGTTTGCTCCACCAAGTCACTTAGAGACCCAGGTTTCTTCTGTCCTGTGGCTCCCCCTCCTCTAGGTGCTTGGGGGCAGCAGCTGGGGGAAGACAGTGAAGACTGGGCACAGGGGGTCTTCATGGGCGAGGCCTGGAGGGGCACACCCACCTCCTGCTCACATGCCATTGGCCAGAACCCTATCACGTGGCCACCTAACCACAAGGAGGCTGGGAAAGGTAGTCTCCGCAGCACAGAGGCGCATGGGGGTACATGGCACTGGCAGGCACCAGGGCCATTGGGTAGACGATGCACAGCTGGCTGGGCTGCAGGGAGGGATGTCTCCATGTGGGTCTGGAACTCAACCCAGGGACCCAAAGATGGAAGGGCCAGCTTCCCTGAGCAGCAGAGAGCCGAAAGCCTGGGGCTGGAGGCTCGGTGACAGCCCTTCCACAGCAACAGGAAGAGTCCCCTCCCCGGAAGCGCGGGGCCCGCCCCCACCTCCCACCGCACTTCCTCTGAAGGACACAATTAGTGCAGCTCCCCCGACAGGGGCTGACAGCGAGGCCTTCCCGCCACGACCTGAATGGCTCATTTGTGGCTCGAATGACAGACAAATGCAATAATTAGGCCTATTTAGTAAAGAGGGGGTGAGAGGTCAAACTCAGAGGCCAACGTCTCCTGTTACCAGCCTGGTGACCAAGTCAGGTGATGTTTGCACAGTTAACTGCCGCCTCACCAGCGGGACCCTGAGGCTGGCTGCCTCCCTGGGGCTTTCAGAGGCTGCGTTTAGAACCCCATGGGCTTCGTATCCAGGAGGTCCTTGTAGGACCGCATCCCTGCCAAGGCCCGGGGCTGAGATGCCTACGCCAGACCTGGATTTTGGCTAACGGGACCCCAGCGGTGGCGTCCCCGGCGGGGTCAGGGAAGACGGACTTGGGTAATCCACCAGACAATGGGTCAGGGCCTCCTCTCACCCTGCGCTCAAGACCTTTGCTTATCTCTCTCTTCTCCTTTTTTCCCTTAAAACTCTGATTTCTCTTCATTTTAACCCAAAACAGATGATCTGGATACTTTTCAGCCTTTACATTGTTCCCTGCCTGGGAAGATTTTCTGAGGGTTCCTCGGGCTTGGGGGCTGAGCAGAGCAGGGGCTGCTGGCTGGGGACCCAGTACCACATGGACATGGGGGGAGGACATGCACGTGCAGTGCTGGCTCCGGTGTCCCCTGCTTGCCCCCCACTCACCACCTTCTCCTGCCCCATCCCCCTGGCTCCCCGCTACCCCCACCCTGTGTATAGACAGGTGGGGGGGATGGGGGAGGGGGACTGGAGTCTTGTCTAGTGCCAAGCCAACACGGTCCCCATAGCCTGTGCCCACTGCCACCTGCAGAGGGTCTCAGAGAAGGTTGTGCAGGCTCGCGGGACAGGCTCTCAACAAACACTGCCACACTGGGATCGTGGACCGGTTCCTTCTTAACCTGTATCAGGCATCTCAGGCCGGAGGACGGAAGCTGGGATCAGCCCCCTCTCCCGCGAGCCACCTCTTCTGCCTCTGACCTGCGGGCTAGTTTATACGAGGGGCAGGGGCCGTAAAGACAGATCTGATCCCCTCTTCACAGCTAGGGACTTCAAAGACTGACAGAGTGCTCTTCTAGGGAGGAAATACCGAGCCCAGGCCCTCCCTCAGGGACCGCGGGGTGTGCACAGAATCCCCGTCCCCTGGCTAGTTTCACGCTCTGAAGGCCGCTGATGGTCTCACCATGACTGGGCCAGAGGCTCAGGACTCTAGGTCCAGCAGGCATTGGTGGGGGTCAATGGGAAATTCTCCTGCCTTCCGGGGCTCAGTTTGCCCATCTCTGAAATGGGGGTAAACTCAGGGCTCGTGTCATAGGGTTGATGTCAAGATACCAAAGGCGGGCAGGGCCCAGGGTTTAGAGTCTCTGCATTTTCTTGTACAGATTGTGCAGAGCCCTCACAGGACAGGATGGGCCCTTCTGGCTTTAGGAGACCCCTTCGTGAAAACTTCTAGCATCCTCTCCGCTTTCCTACCTGGCTGTTCTTGCTTTAGAAGGTGGATTCAGCTGGGGAGGGGGCAGAGGTGAGCATCCTGGTCTTCGTCGGGAAAGGCTTCCTCCACCCAGTCGCTCAGGAAACATGACCATCCCAGCGTTCTGTCCCCTTCGGCCTCGCTGTGACCAGGAGGCGGAGGCGCCAGGACAGAGCCGGTCTCCACCCAAGTTTGGCAGATTCTGCCGTGAACTGATGGGGCCTTTGGCGGTGGTTGGGTGGGGACAGGAGGGTTCAGTTCATTTGTTCTTAGACAAATACAACTTCCTGCTCCACGGAACACGATTTTTAAAAAATAGTTTAAAAGAAGTTTCCATCTCTTTCCTGCCTGTAGTGTAGCTTTTTGCAGAGGGACACTGGGGTGAACGAGAGGTCCGGGGATCAGGCGCCGGGGGGTCTGGGGGCCGGTGGGCTGATGGGAGGGGAAGCAGGCAGCCCGTCCTGCCCGGGGGGGAGGGGGCCCAGAGGCACCAGCCAGAGAGGTGAGGGTCACTCGAGACCACGCTCACCCGGCCGCCAGCCCCGTGGGGCTGCAGGAGCAGACGACAGGCCCTGCCGCCCGGCCGCTGTTGGAAGGGGAGCCGGAAGGAGGCCTGGTTTGTCTGTCTGTCTGTTTGTGGAGGAGGGCATCGTGCGCCTCAAAGGCTCGCCTGAGTCCAGGGGGCAGACCAGGTCCCTCGGGAGGGGTGGTTTTTGTTTTCTTGTGCGAATTAGAGCTCAAGTGTTGAAGTCGCCAAAATCTATAGCCCTGGAAAATGAACAACACTGTGGACGAATTGGGCAACCGGGGAAAAGAGCCTTGTCCAGAACCAGGATGAAGTTCAGCTCAAGAGGCGCCGAGACCCGCCTCACATCAGGGCTTGGCCTCCCGCAGAGCCTGACACCCACTGTGCGAGACTCTGTTTTTATAACTGGCAGCCGTGTTGGTTTCTCGTTCCCAAGAACTCTCCTTTCATCCCTGTGTAAACCACAAGCTTAAGTCACTTCGGAGAGGACCCAGGCATCCTCTCGTTCGGGCTTATCTGGAGCCGGAGGTGGGAGCTGGGCTTTCAGGGGGCGGGGTTCTGAGCGGGCCGCCTACCTCAGCCCCGGTGCAGCAAGTGTGCCAGCGTCTCCCCACCTGGGGCTTGCCGCGGCTCACGGGAGGCCACCACAGCTGCCGCTTGCTGGTCCTCGTGGCGCAGCTATGCCGGGGGACCTCTGTCTCCACTGCTTCATCTACTCACCCTCCCCCTGGTGTCAGTGCCATTTTACAGATGAGGAAACTGAGGCCCAAAGCCTCTAGTGGCTGGATGCAGGCACTGAATTGTCTTTCGGGAACACATAAGGCTCTTCTTTCCATGCCTGGCACACGTTTGCTGGAAACCTCATGATACTGCCAACATCCAACTGCCTTTGACCTACAAAAATGCCAGTTTAGGGGGTAGGGAGATAGCTCCGTGGTACAGCACACGCTTAGCACACGCGAGGTCCTGGGTGCAACCCCCAATACTTCCATCAAAAATAATAATAAAAATTAAAAATAAATAATTGTTTGAAGTGGCAGTTCCGTGCCGTCCAGCCTAATAAAGACCACCTAATAACAGGAGCCTCTACTGGCTGAGCAGGGCGGGCGCTGTTCTCACGTGACCGAGGCAGCTGGGCCAGCCGGTCGCCACGTGTGCAGCGTGAGTGTGTGGGCAGGAGGAACTGCGACAAAGGCTTTGGAAGAGCAAGGTGACCGCGGGGAAAAGAGCCTCACTTGCAGAGAAAAAGAAATCAGCTGGGGCTGGGAGGCTGACCCATTTTTAAGCTAAAGATGTAGAAGGACCCATCCCACCTTGGACTTCACAGATCCTCCTGACGTTGCTTAACCCAAAACTGGGAAACCTGACCTTTCAGGATGAGTTTGAAAGTATGAATACGGATCAGGCTAGCCACCCGTGCCGATTTCGGCCCCTTGCATGTTACAGACAGGGGAGATGTGTGCTGAGCATTTAGCCAAGAATCTACATTGTAAGTTCCTGATCTTTCTTTCCAATGAATCATAACCGTTTTCTTCCCTGCTGTTATTTCTTCCTAAAGAGCTTTGTGTTTCCGGCGCAATGTCACTGAAACCAATTAAAACACTCAAGCTGGTACCTCGCTTTTAACCCATTGCAAATCAGATTTGGTAATAATCTGATTTCAAGTCTCTTGCAGTGGGTAAAGAGGAAAACTCTCTTTTCTGTGAGATTTTGGTTTCGGTGCCTAATTAGGTTCATTCCACCATTATTGCATTTTAAAAGTAAAACATGATTTTATAATGAACAGTGAAACCACAGACGAGATGGTGTTGCAGCAGCAATCATTCAGATAAGCAAGAAAGTCATACCAGATGCTCGCCCGAGATCAGACTCAGCAGATGTTCTGATGTCTGGGGTTGTCCCAAACATTCCGCAGTTAAACGACTGGCCTTTCCCTCGATTCTTTACTCTGCAAAGGGAACATTAGAAATGGGAGGGCAGGGATGGGTCAGACTAATCAGAGACTTTTCCAGAATCCAACCTTGGCTGCATTTCTTTTCCAACGTAAAACGCTCTGGGCTGCTTCTTGGCAGCTCTCGACCCCACCCTCCCTCCTCTCTCCTGGCTTTCTGGTTTCTACCCTGGTGCAGATGGAGATGCTCCCCAGAGCCCTGAACTCCAGTCCTCGCCAGAGGAATGGTCCAGGCTGGCCGCTTCATCCGGCGGATGCTCTGACCAGATCTCCAACCCAATGGGGTGGCGTCTTAATGAGGGGGACTCTTGTGGGCAGTGTTTCCTGAGACCTAGGAGGCTCCCCCTCCCCATTACTAAGTGTACTTGCGTGAGCCCAGTTCTCTGAAAACACAGAGAAAAACTTGGCCCCAGGGCTGTGATAGCAGCCAAAGGTGCACACAGCCAGGAGTAAGCCAAGGTTGGCCAAAGCCCAGGGCAGGGAGCTGTCGGGGTGGGAGGCAGATTTAAATGTGCTCCGAACATGGGAATGTCACAATTAAAAAAAGAACAAAATTCTGGAGCAACCAAATTCCCGTGCTTCCGTCACCCCTCCCCTCTTTCCATACATCTAGATTGGGATTTTACACTTTTGAAAGAAGACTTTCAAAGACCTTCAAAAAATAAAGTACATTAACTCTATGAATTTCCCTCACTGCAGATCAGTTTCCTAATTATCTGTAGATTACACGATCAAATGCAGCGACACTGACCAGCTAATAGTCTTCGGGTTTGGCAGACGTGTTGAGCACCTACTGTGCACCAGACACCACCCTGGGTGCTGGGGAGAGAGCGGAGAATGAAACAGACCTCATGGAGTTTCCATGGAGGGAGAGGGGAGAGGACAATAAAATAAATAAGGATGGCGATGGGTATTTTGGAGAAAAGAGAGAAGCAAACAGAGGAAGGAGGATGGGTAATTGCAGTCCTAAACGGGGAGCAGAGCGATCTTTGCCAGATTGCCCTCCGGGTGCGCTGGGGTGGGTGTTACTATTTGTGCCCATTTTACCGGTGCGAGAGCTGAGCCTCAGCCGCGAGGTTGTCTAGAAAGTGGCAGGACTCAGATTCAAATCCAGATCTGCCTGACACCACTGTCCATGCTCAGCTATTTTTTTATTTCTCGGTCCGTTATGCTTTTTCCTAACCATTTAGCATGTTTTCTCACATCGTAGCTCCTCCTGCCCACCACACCCCGCCCCCAGCAGAAATTATTGTTCCTTTTATTGGTGAGGACGTGGAGGCCCAAGAAGCGATTTGCCGACGGCCCCACCAGCGCCGGGCAGCCGGCCGGGACCGGCCGCCTCTGAGCTTGCGGTCAGCAGATCCCAACAGCTCTGCCCTGCTGGGGCCGCCGGGCACATCCGACAGAGAAGGACCCTCGTCTCTGGCCAGATCCGTAAAGTGTGAGAGTGACCCCTGACATGATTTGGTCTGGAAGCTCCAGCCTGAGCCGGCCATAAACCTGCGAGCTTAAGATTTCAGTGACAATCAGGGCGTTTATCGCAGGAAACCTTCCTTCACTGCTGTTGACGGAAACCCCTCTATGCCTCATGACCACAGCTGTAGGTCTTGATTTGTGTTTCAAGCCTCGGGGACAGAGAAGGGGACCAGATCTGTCAAGGGTCCCTAGGAGACAGGCAGCTACCACTTCGCGTCTCTTCCACTCATCTACTTGTTTCTGTTTTTTAATTTAAAAAAAAAACAAAAACCCAGAGCTGAAGTGGCTGGCTGGAGCCCACCTGCGCTGGGCAGGGCTGGTGTGGATGAGGTGGCGTTCCCAGAGCCCCCGACTGCCGCAGGCTGGAGGAGCCTGCAGCTGGCAGGGGCCGGTGCCCTTGGCCGTGGGGAGCCTGAGGCTTTTCTCCAGACGGCTTACCAAGGCCTAAGCCAGCCTCCACACAGAGGTTTCCTGGGGGAGGCTTTCCTCCTTTCACATGTGTGTTCAAGTACACTCCCCCCCCTCTTTTTTTAATTAGGAAAAGAATAGATGCTTGTTTTAACAAACTCAACCAACACAGGTGGATACAAACCAAAGGCACCTGTTTCCCTCTCCTCATCCCACGTCCTGCAGGGAGAGCCAGGTGGGAGACGCGGGGATAACACCCAGCATCTTCCAGTATCGGTTTTGTCTTGTGCTTTCTTTACAGAAAGGGGATTGCTGTGTACACATTACTCTCCAACTTGATTTTCACTTACTCATTTACCATGGATAGTTCTCAAAGGCAGTATGAAAATTTAGTCTTTCCCAGGTGACTGGAGCTACGTAGCGACCCATCCTGTCAATGCAGGTTTTAAAAATCAATCCTCTTCTTCAGGCACTGGGACTCGTATCACTCTGCCCACCTCACCTTTTGCTTTGGCTTCCAGGAAGCCCAGGCTGAATTCCACTTCGGCGGACGTCATTAGTTCCCTCCTCTGTTCTCTCCTGGCATCAGTGGGCGGCACTACCCCCAGCCTTGCACTTGGTAACACCAGAGTTATTCTGCACGTGTCTCCGACCTGCTCTAGATGCCAAGCTTCTTGGAAGCAGGAGGCGTGTGCTTTCTCCCTCTGCCCTGTGCCCAGATACGCACCACGGTTTGTGTTTGAGGCTCAGTGATGGTGATGGTACCTGGAGTGTCCAGTATCCTCTGTCCCCCTGTGCTTTTCACTGGATTTTGTTCTGTTAGAATTGTTCAATTATTCTGATTGCTCTTCTGCTTTGTTTTAAAGGGAATGTTAAATCATGTGGTGTTTCTATTGGACAAAAACAGGTTGACCAAACGCAGCAACGTGAAGGGAGGAAATAGATCACAGAAACGACTCTGAAAGCATTTGAAATGATCCTGATGTCAGGACAGCCTGAGCAGAGAGGGGCCTGATCAGGGTGATTAAATGACGATTTATGCAAGGGACTGTTGGCACCTCCCACCTGCCAGACCCTGTGTTAGGTGATTAATAGGACAGACCGGCGCCCTTCCAAGACAGGGGTCTCCCTCGGTCTCCATCCGAGGGCCTGGGGCATCAACCTTGACAGGGGGAGTGCAGGGAAGCGTGTTGCTTTTACCCAGGTCATTTGGGGGGACTTTGGCGAGCTCCTGGTGGAAAGTGGGAGGTCACCAGCGCCCACGGAGCTTGGAGACCAGCAGGGGAAATTGCACTGGGAAACTGTCCCGACACCGAAGCCCCGAACAGCAGGGTGGACAGTCTCTCTCTGAACAAGCTCGCCTCTGTGGAGGAGACCTGGGGGCAGTGTCTGCCCAGAGCCACCACTCTCGGCCCCTTTCTCTGCAACCACCCCTTTCCAGGAGCTGCTTCTATCCATTGCACCTCACCCCGGGCATCAACAGCCCAGCTGCACCACAGACTTCCTTCCTCCTTGGCAGGTCACCCACAGCCATGACGTACCCCGTCAGTGACATGAAGGCCATGGTGCCCAGTGATACCCAGAGATGCCCAGTGATGTCTGATGGTGACTGTAGTGCCCAAAGATTCTCAGTGGAGTCCAGTGATGCCCGGTGGGAAGGGCCCCTTCCACGGCCCCAGCACCAGCCCACTCTGGGCGCACTTCCCTGGCCACACAGCCGGGAAGACTCCTGGCTCTCTGCCCCTTCACCTCCCTCAGATCTTCCCCACTCGAGCCCCACGTGCCCCTTACCTGCCCCGCCCTCGTGCTCCAGCGTTTCCACCCGGCTCATGCTTGTGGACAGTTGTCATTACTCCAAGCCATCCGTGTTTAGCTCTCGTAAAGCCTTCCTGACAAATCCGTTCAGCTCCTTCCTTAATCATCCTGTTGCAATTCTCTAAACAACCTCCAATTTGTTGACATCTCCAGGATGTGCAGCCAAGAGCTGTGCACAGAGTCCAGGTGCAGTTTCAACAGCCCCAGATAAGGAGGGGCTGGGGGGCAGCGACCCCACCCCGGGCCGAGTCCACACGGACAAAGGCAAGGGGAAGGGGGCCAGCCACCCCAGTAATTTTCACCCGTGCAGATGGCAGTGTGGAAGATGCCACCTGGCCTCCAAGTTCAGATAGTTTTATTAAGCCCTCGCTTACGATTCAGTGGCTGCATGTTCATTGTAGGAAAACGAGAATCCATGCGCGCAGAAAGAACAAGAGGGCAAGACGTCTGCAACGCCAAGCCGCAGACCCAGCCGGCGCCGGCGCCGGGCCCCACAGCCAGCCCTGGGCCGGGGAGAGTGCGCAGATCCCGGCGTCAAGCACCTGGGTCCAGGGCGCTGCAGCTCTATCTGCCTCAGTTTCCTCATCCTGAACGGGCTCTCACTAGAGTCCCGGTGCTGCTCCTGACTCAGACGTGACCAGACGACCTGACGCAGCGGAGCTGCAAGAACCACGTCCCACGCTCCTGGGTCCGCGATCTTCCCTCCTTCCGGCACGTTCCCTGAGCAGCCATCCTTCTAAAAACTGGATTATGCTATTTATAGTGTCTCCCTCAACTTGCTTTTTAAAAATCTTACAGCATACTGTGGACTTTTTATGTCCATAAAGACTCTTCCTCAAATTATATTTAACAGCACAGGATGTTCCAGAGTCTGAAGGCAGCGCGCTGGGTAACACTTTCTATATTGTTGGATTCTTAGGTTTTGACAACTACGGAAGGCTCTGGTGGCCATCTCCGCAGCCAGAGCTGTGCCCACGCCTCACTTAGGACCCCAGGGCCGTGCCTGGAAACGCAGGCACGTGACGGAACACACTGCCAAACCGCCCTTCCAGAAGGTTCCACCCACCCGTACACCCCAGCAGCGCAGGAATGTGTCCGTCTCGGTGACAGACTTTTGAGAGCCTGATTTCCCCATATCTGGGCTGCACATTAGAACACACAGATTTTTTAAAAGAAAAGTATTTTTTCAGTAACTCCCCAGGAGGGTATAGAGGGCATTCCAGCCTGACAACCACCCAGGAGGTAACTTGCTCGCTCACGCACGCCCTGTCCATGCGGTCAGTGAGGGTCCGTGGAGCGTCCACCGGGAGACAGACCCTTTTGCGAACACTGGGGACACAGCAGGAGGAGACCCTGTGTTCGTGGAGTTTACTCCTTTTTTTTTCCAGTTGTGGTGCAGTTGATTTACAATGTTGTGTAAGTTTCTGGTGTACGGCGCAGTGACTCAGTTGTACATATATGTTCCTTTTCATATCCTTTCTCATCCTAGGCCATTGCAAGGCACTGAATACAGTCCCCGTGCTGTGCAGTGGGACCTTGTTGTCTATCTGTTTTGTGTCTAGCAGTTAGTATCTGCAAGTCCCCAACTCCCAACTTTACATTCTGGACTTGGAAACTAGACAGCCAGCCGACACCCACGCACTGTGTTGGGGGAGAGGGTCGTCTTGCGTCGTGCGTGTGATTTCCGACTCCTGCGCCAGCCTGCAGCAGCCAGCCTGCAGCAAGAGGGGGGCCACGGCCTGGAGGACGAGGCCCTCAGGAGTCACTGGGGCCGGAGCTAAGGGAGCAGGGCCCAGCCTGCTTCGGGCTGGGGGGCCGGCCGGTCGCCACTCTCCTCCTTCCCGGTGGTGGTTCGAGGTGAGATCAAGGACCAAGTCCTGCCAAGCACAGGTGCCCCCGCTCATCACTGGCCCACTGAGAGTGGGAGGCGGTGGGAGGGCCTCTCTGGGAAGCAGCACAGGCCGTCTGTGCACCCCCTGCAGAGCAGCGGCACCAGGACGCGCTGCCGGCACCTCCTCTCCGCCCCCTCCACCCACTGCGACAATGCATTCCTCCCAAGATGGGTCCAGGTTGCTGCCAAGCCAGGACTCATGGGCCTGGTCTGACGGGCGTTTTTCACCAACCAACCCCACCCCACAGCGCGGGTCACAGGGTGCCTGTGGCAGAGTCGCTCATTCACTGGTTGGTTCATTCGTTCAGTCTTTTCTCCGCTGCTGCAAACCCAGGCCAGCAGACCGGTGCTCGTCTAGGCTTTCTTGGCTGGTCCCCACAGAGCTGGGGCCAGAACTTTGGCCCAGCACAGTGCTGTGCACCCAGCAGGTGCTCAGTACACGTGTGTTGGTTGTCGGGGGAATCAATTCATCTTGCCTGGACCCTGAGCGTGGTGGAACCCGTTCCTGCGCCAGGTGCCGGCTCAGGCTGGGGACCAAAGACAAAGGAAAGGTTTGGTGACCGGGTGGGGTGAGCCGAGGGGAGAACACGCGTCTGGTTCAGGACCAGGCTTGGCAGGGACCTTGGGCCTTGCCTGCAGGACGTGGGGGCTTTCCGAGCCATCAGTGTGAGCAAAAGCTTGACTGTTCTCACAAGGAGCGAAGACGCAGCTGTGTCACTCGTGCTAGGGCTCCAGTGACACAGTGAAGGTGCTGTCCTTCAGGAGTCTGGAGGAGCAGAGACCACAGGCTGCTCAAACAATTTGCACTGAGTGGTTGTCCACCGCCCAGCTCAGGAGGAGGTCACCCTTTCATAAAACCTGCTTGGGTTCCTTAAACTGCAGTGCGTCTGAACCGTGGGGAGCTTGGTCACAAGGGGCAGGGGGATCCTGGCCTTTGCCTGGGAGCTGCAGAGCAGCCTGGGAGTCCCAGATACTGATGCCAGCTCTTGGGGGTTCCCACTCTGGGAGGCACGCCAGTCAGACCCCCAGTGCTGCGTGGACAGGCGGGGAGTCTCCAGAAAGGCTAGTTCTTGCCTTTGAATGTTCACGTCGACTTGTGCTCGACCATCGAAGCAGCAGCAGTTTCCACGTGGCTGGGCATCAGCTGCGGGTGCCCAGGGCCCGTGAGGCAGGAGAGATGTTTTGCCAGAAGAAAGTTGACTATTCCTAAGGACGTGCAAGGTTCTTCCTTTTCCCCACAGTGTGTCCCTCTCTCATAAGCGAGCGACTTGTGCGTTTTGGGACTGGATAGGATTGAACAGAGCCAAGGCCAGGGCTGCCCGGATTTCCCATTTCCAGAGGAAGCCTAACGTGGTCACATGGGCGGCGGTGGGGCTCCAGGGCTCAGGATGCTGGCAGCCTGGAGACCATGGTGAGAGCACAGGGACTTGGGCCTGGAGCTGGTGCGTCATACAGCGAGGGGGGACCAATGGACAGAGAGACACCCGAAAGAGGGGTGGGGAGAGAGAAACTGAAGGAAGAGAGAAGAGGGGGAGTAGGGAGGGTGGGGAAGCTCACATGCAGACAGACAGACAGAGACAGTCGGAGCAGAAGCGGAAAGAGAAACAGATGGAAGGAGAGAACAGGGCAGAGCCAGAGAGAGACCACAGAACGGTGGTCAGCCCTTCCTGGCCTTCGTCCGTGAGCTGCTCACGTTTCCTCTCCCCGCTGTGTCTGTCCCCACATGTGGCAGGTCCTCAGGCTGCAGCCCCCGTCATCCTGTGTAGACAATAGGAGCGCAACCCTGAGAAATGCAGCCTTTGTAGATTTTTGCAACCTTCTGAGGAAGTTTCCACGGGCAGCTCCATCCAACAGCATCCAGCTTGCCTGTCAGCATTGCTTTAAAAACCCTGGGGCCACTGCTTGAATCCACCCACACGGATTTGGGGGACCCAGACCCTGACTCTTCACCCCAGAGCCTTGGACGTAGCAAGAGAACCTGGCATCCCATGGGTTTCCAGTGGGACCACCTGGGTGGACGAGGGGTGCGGTCCCCCATCCCAGGTCAGGGGCCCCCACAGCTCCTGGGACAGAGGGGGGTCTCGGCGAGTTATTAGTATAGTGCGACTCTTTGGGGTCTTTTTGGGAGGAGACACCCAAAGAGCCACCTTTTGCAGACACGGACAACGGAGCCAGAGGGCTCATGGGTTTCCGCTAACTGGACATAAAGCCAGCATCTGTGGGAAACCGCCCTCGCCGCCACCTGCCCTGGGGCGCGCAGGGGCTCCGCCACGGGAGTGCCAGCTCAGCGCAGGCGCCGCGCGCCCCGAGAAGGCCTTGGAGGCTGGCGCAGCCAGAACACTGAGGCTGGGGCAGGTATGGGCCAGTCGGCGTGAATGGGCTGGGATGCTGAGGAGGAGGAGGGGGAGGGGAGGGGGAGGAGGGGGAGAGGAGAAGGGAAGGGATAGGGCAGAGGGGAGGGGGGCGGAGGAGGACGTGGGGGAAGGGGGGGAGAGAGGAGGGAGGCAGAACTTGATGTACAAGCCGCACTTGGGAAAAAACACCTCTGCTCAGTTTTCCCCGAAATATCCCAGGAGCCAACAGCGAGGTGCTCCTCCGTGTCTGAACAGCCCCGCAAACCCTTCGTTAGCTCTGCGAAGTGGCGGGATGAGACTCGGTATGCCTGCCGTCCCTTCCTGCGCTGACACTCTGGAATTCCGTGAAGTCACCCCGACCCCGGGTCACACTCAGGCTAGCGACACCCAGCGAACGCTGCCCTGTGTGTGCACTGCACCAGCAGCGAATGAATATTATTTCATTGCAAGAACAAATCATTATTATTGCCCAGTGGAGGGCCGACGGGGCCCGAGGGTTATTGAAAACATACTTCCGAGGGCTATGAGCTCCCAGACGTGGATCGCTTCTCCGGGCAGCTGAGCCTGGAGAAATCCACTTTTAATTACCAATCGGCATTGACTTAATGCACCATAGCTGTCTTATCACATTTAAAGAACTTGTCTACTTAAGATATTTAATTTAAAGTGATATCCTTAATTTCCTCATGGTTTCCAAAGTTTACGTTAACTTTAACCTGCTAGTTTGCAAATGCACTCTCTCTTTGATTACCTCAAGTCAAATTCTACACGTTTAGCCCCAGTTACTTCAGGGGTGATACCCAAGCTCGGCTTTATCAGCACTGCCTGGTCCTCCCACACCTGAGTGATAACAGGCCCGAGCGTCAGGCCAGGGCTTCAAACACACAACAGCTACACTGCCCGCTGACCCTGACCTGACCTAGCACCTGGCACAGGGGAAGGTCTAAATGCATCCCTCCTGGTGTTCACCCAGAACCTAGGGGGCGGGTGCCATTGTTCAGCCACTTGCCCAGGAGGAGGGTGAGGCCCTGGTCACACAGCTGCCCTTTTAAATGTGGTGCCCACCTGGACAGACGTCATGCCGTGGCCCCGGCACAGGGCACACTGGAGAATACCCAGCACTGCCAAAGTGTGGCCAGCAATCGGTCACGTGGGCCTTCGGGGGTGGGGTGGGGAAGATCTGGCAGCATCCCGCCCCAACTCTGCAGACAAGCACACCCACGCCCAGGACGCCTGCCTTGCCCAGGTCACTTAGCCAGAGGCCGTGTCCACTTGGGAATGTCTGAGGCCAGCATCCGAGCCCCCCCATGCCCCTGTCTCCGGGTGGGCGCAGTCCTTCTCACGCTCCTGCCAGTGGGGCCACTGGAGACGGGCAGGACTGGGCCTGGGAGGCTGCTGCGCTGGCCAGAGGGGCAGGACGGGTCTCCCCTTTGAATTTGACAGCAGAGTCCGAGGGCTCAAGACCCACCAGTGCCGCCGCCCGATGCTGTGGCAACGCCCCCCGTCTGCACCTGGCGCAGCCCCAGGGCCGGGGCAGCAGCCAAGCGCCAGCACGCGTTGTCTCTACACGTGGGGTATCTGACTTGCCGGAGTCGTACGAGTTCATCACGGTTTATCTGACTGGCCATCGTCATCCCCTTGCCCGAGTATCTTCTGGTTCGTTCTGTGTAAACTTCTGTGAACAGATGATTTTTTAAATTTTAGATGAGGAAAATTAGTTTTACTTTTAGGTGTGTGACTCTATGCAGAAGAGCGTGACATAGCAGGATTACAGCACAGTGAGTGACTAAGAGCATCGATCTGGGGCTGAGCAGCTGGGTCTGGTCCACCGCTCACAAGCCCGGGCGCCTGAGACCAGCTGTGAGCCTTTTCCTGTGCCTCCGTCTCTTCCTCTGCCGGGCGGGGGTCACGAGAGCTACACGGTAGGGCTGTCGTGAGGACTGGATGAGCTCTGTGTGGGTGCTTACCGACTCCCTGATCTTAGTGACTGTCACGTCAGCGTGCGGCTTATTATTATTATTAATTAGTCAAGGGGGAGCGTATAGCTCAGTGACAGAGCACACGCTTAGCATGCTCTGTCCTGGGTCCAATCTCCAGGACTTATCTTTAAAATTTAAATAAATAGATAAATCTAATTACCTCCCCCCTGAAAAAAAATTTTTTAAGATATGTAAATAATAATTAATCAACAAGAATACTGCATTATGCCAGGATTCTGGACAAACACGGTCTCAAAAATCAGAACCCTCGTGCAGGGCTGGTGAGGCTATGAAACGGAGCCCTGCCTAAGGAACTTCCTTCCAGATACCTGAAGTCCTCAGAGTGTGTGGCTGTCTCAGTTCCGCGGCTAGGTAGCGGGTTTTCTCCTTTTCTGAACAATGGATTCCATTTAGAATACGAAACTGTAACATAAATGACTCCCAGACTTGGAGTCAGGAAAATCAAGTCATATTTCTTTCATCCATTCTTCTCAAAGTATCCAGCCACCGACCTTTATCCCAGCATTCTGTTTGCATCTCAGGATCTTCCACGACAACTCATGAGACACTTCCTCACAAGTGAGGTACAGAGCGTGCCCTGGCGGGAGCCGGATCCAGAACATTTCTGTGCTTTATTTCCTTTTCTGTGAGGCAGGCACCCCAATTTAGAGGTGGAGAAACTGAGGTTTTCAGGAGTTTGGTGGATTTTCCAAGGGCACACGTGGAGCCTGGGTGCTGCGGCCGGGCCTGCCACGACAAGGGAGTGAGGTTACTGAATCTCAGAGACGGGCCTGCGTGCTAATGTTTCATGGAGCGAAAGGAGTCGTGTCACTCTTGATCCCATCAGACAGCTCACAAGGATGGAACCGCGCAGGAGAAGCACGAGTGACTGTTTTCGCTCTCCCCTGACCAAGGCTGTGCCCACTTGTAGCTCTTTTAAGCATGCTAAACATGCATTGCGGATTTACACAACTTGTAAAATCATCTGAAACTTTTGGGGGGGGTTGGGGAACTCCTTCCTCTGTGATGGACTCAATGTCTTAAGTTTCTGAGAGAATTTTATAGTTTCTCAACTTTAGCAAAAACAAACATTTTCCCTGTTGAATGTCAACAGAGAGTGCTCAAAAAAAAAGTTTTGTGATCTTCCTAGAATTATGGATTGAAGGGATTCCAGGATAATTTTGGAGTTGGGTCACAGAGGAGCCTGTTAATTAACCCTGAGACCTGAGAATTCCTGAGGGGCTCAGTAAGGGCTGAGGGGCTGGGAACCCCTGAAGTTTGCGTGGACTCCGGGATTGCCCTCTCCAGCGCAGGCTCCATGCTTCCTTTCCTCTCGTTCTCCACGCAGCTCCTGACTCACAGACACAGAAAACAGACCACCCTTAACCCCCTCCCAGCAGGGGCGCCACTCACCACCACCCCTAGCAAGCATGTCCCAGACTTAGCTGGGGACCCCGCCTTGAGTCTCACAAGGAAAGGGGCTGGCCACTCCCCTTCCTCTGGGCACTATAGGGTCAATATTTGGAATCCACCAGGAAGTAGGTACTTGGGTTAACAAAAAATGTCTAATATTTTTGACCTAATTTCAGGAAATCACAAATAACCATTCCAGAGCAGCTATTCTATTTTTTCCACCGGTAAAGGAAGTCTGCATACTTTAAAACGTTTTTTTAATCATAAAGGAATAATAAAATAAATTATGGCACCTCCAGAAGATGGCATATTAGGCAGCCATTAAAACGATGTTTATAAGGGATCTTTAATGACCTGAGAAAGTGCTTATGAGATACTGACAAGCGCGCAAAGCGCAGTATGGAATTCCTGACGCCGGCTTTGTAAAGGACGCAGCACGTGACACTCACGTTCACTTGAAGAAAAACGGATTGAAAAGAATTTACCACCGTGTTAATAGTGGTGACTTCTGAGCAGTGAAATTTAATGTCATCTTCATTTTCCTTTTTCACCTCTCCTAAATTCTCTCACAAGAAAGAGCCTGATGTTTATAACAGAAACCAAAGGATTACAATAAGACGCCATCTCTCCAAGAGAAAAGATGTTGAATTGAGATACAAAGAGAAAGTTAGCAGCGATCGTGTTATTAAGCTGGAAGGTTTCAAAATGACCTTTAAAAACCTAAATCCAAGTCCTCCGGTTTTATTTATACTTTTGAAAAGTAGCAGATCCTGTTCCATATGCGTCTTTATTTCACGTGTAAGCAACTGAGTCGAGGCATCAGGTTCTCTTTCCTCGTCAGCGGTAAAACATGCGGCCATTTCCATTTCAGACAGCCATGCGGAGAATTCTGATTGCTGCCAGGTTCCGCTTCCCGCTCCGGGTGCCTTGGTGGAGAGGTCCAGGGGAGCGAGATTCTAACCCAGTTTGCAGTGTGGCCCAGGGAGAGAGGGACCTGTCCCCATGTGGGCTAATCTCTTCTTGTTTCGTCTAAAAAGCAAGAGAGGTTGACATTGGCCTTGAGAGGGAGCTTGCAGAAGGTATGGAGCGCAAGATGGCAGGTCACTGCAGACCTGCTTTGCAGGGTGTTCCAGTCCCCGGCTGCCCAGTGGGAAGCGGCTGCCCCCGACCTCCCCATCCCCAGCTCCAGAGCAGCCCCTCACCAGCCCCACTCCCCCTCGCCCGCTGTTTTCCCAGGCTGGTGAGTCTGGACGCAGCCCCGGGGTCAGCGCCAAGGCGGGGCGCAGTCTCCCTGAGCTCACGCAAGGGCCCTGGCCTGAGGATGGAGTAAACAGACTCTCCTTAAAGGTCACTTCTTCAGGCTCTGGCTCCAGCAGCCGGAGGAAGCTGCAATCATTTTTCAGGGCTGTAAATGCCAGAAGAAAAACGCACTGACTCACAGCTTTCCTCTGTGCCCCTGGTCAGCGAGCGCCTCTCACAAGGCATTTCCTTGCCAAATACAGCTTCTCCCCCCACCGGCCTGAACCCGGAATAGACCTCAAGTAACCTTTGCTTAAGGGTCTTGGGATGCAAGCTTCTAAACTTAGTTTGCAAGCCATGGTGGTTCCCAGCTAGTGGACTTTACATGAAAAACTTTGGGCCCAGGGTGGCATTTTTACATTAAAAAGGATCACAGTGGGCACTTTTGTTTTGTTTCTAGTTTCGTTTTGTTTTGTTTTTTGGTTTTTTTCAAGGTTTTTTTGGCTGATTGCTGTTTGGTTTGGTTTGGTTTGAAACAACATGAAAGATTTTATTTCGATGGCCCCACCTTCCTCAGATTAGGAGCCCATAGCTTAACCTGTTACTTGTACATCCTGAGGACAGACAAATTGTGTGTCCACTGAGATGAAATTTAGGGATTACTTTCAGTGAGGCTGAGCAGTGTCCTGTCCAACTAAACGTATCCTTCCCACTGTCCAGTTCACAAGGATGAATATGCCCCTTTTAAAAAATGCATGATTACTCCTGGCAAAGTACAACTGTTTAATTCATTGGACTAATTCATACTAAAGTGGGGTTGACTGAGGCTAGACCTGAGGACTAATCTGATCTCTTAAAACAGCTCCCAGTCAGGGGAAAGATAGGAGTGAGTACTTTGGACTAATCTGGGGTCTCTGTTGAGTTAGACTTTTTTTCCATATGGGATGTGTGAGCCAGAAGCCGACGGGCAGGAGTCATGGGACACTTTTGAGGCTGGGCTGGCCTCCCCTCTGGGGAGCCCCAGCCGCCAGCCAGTGCACTCTGCACAAAGCCCAAACTCAGCGAGGGTCTGCGGCGAGGCTAGTTCTCTTGGGCAGCTGAAGATGGTGTCTGTAGCAGAAGTCTTCAAAAATCTGTAGTTACATTTTCTAAGTTAGATTTCAAAGCAGCTTGACGTCTCCTTTGTGAGCCTAAGTGGTGCCATTTCCAAGTGTTTGAGAAACAGCACAACTCAGCCACTCGCCCTGCTGCTTTATAGCTGTGTGACCATCCACGGGTTCCTTCACCTTTGTGTCTCAGTGACCTCGACTGGAACAAAGATGAATGTAGCCTAACATGCATCCAGCATTGTTGGAGGCTTGAGACCCTTGCTCCCTGAAGGGCTTACTTAGTGCCCTTTGTACTACGGCAGGGCTATTCCAGACGTCCTGTCTTTTAAGGGTTAACAAAGCAGCGCTGGGAAGGCAGCAGACCATCTCGGCGGCGGCGGCGGCGGCGCGGAGCTCCCCAGCGAAGGGAGTGTTCAAACACCAGATTCAGGGTGACTTGTTTTGAGAGAAACAGTTGGGCTGATTCAAGTATTCGATGGATGGACAGAGGTGTGGAGGGGGTGGGGCATGACCATTAAAGACCTTTGCATCATGAAGATCTAGGGCCAAACAGCTGCCCCAGTTCACAGGGGCATAAACGACAGAGGGAAACAGGCGGAAGAGTGACAGTGAGCTGCTCCTTTGTGCCTCCAGTATTGGCACATGGGAAGGACCGGCGGCGCCCAGCGTGAGGCAGGAACGGAAGGGGACCCAGCAGTAGCTGGTTTGTGGAAGGAAAATCGGCAATCCCTTGTTTGTGGATGGCTTGCTCTGACACATCACTATTTTGAATACCAAAGCTTTATATTCCAGGAATTGGAATATAGAAATATATTCTATGAATATATTCAGGAATATATTCCAGGAATTGACCCCAGGAGATACTTAGGCGGATCCTCAGTGCAAAGGATGTTCATTGCAGCGTGGTTTATAACACGTAATAGCAAAACTTGGGAAAAGTCTGAATGCCACTGTTGGAGTTTGTGGGACACGACAGGAGTATGTGTAGATGATGTGGATCTGTATTTACTGACATGAAAATACATCCGGGCCCTACTGTGGAGCTAACAAGAGAAACAAGTCTACAGCAGCACGTGGGGTACCATGCCACCTTTGTAAACTAGTATACGTTGATCTCTCTGGGTATAATTTGCATAGACAAACGTTTAAGGAAATTTTACCAAAATATTATTTCTGCATGATGAGGTTTTAGACAGACAGTCATTACTTTTTCTTTAAATTTCGATGCTTTTTTGGGCAATTTATAATAAGAAACTTTTATAAGAGCTTTAGAGGACTATCTATGCCCTAATTTTGAAAATAAAAATGGAATAACTCACTGAGCCCTGCAGAAACTCTCGAAGCTATCCCGCCTGGCCTGGTCCATCTAATAAGATGACATTCCAGGACAGGGAGCTTGCGGTGACAGTGGAAGACAGCTGACGGATGGCAGAGCCCTCCAGCCCATCTGGGCTGATGGGCTGATAACCCCTCACACGGCCTGGCTCACTCTGGACCACAGGGCTGGCTGCAGACCCCGCAGTCCCCAGCCTCCCTCCGAAGTAAACAGGAAGCAGAACCCGCGCTGGGAGCTGGCGGGGGACCTGGCTTCCCTGCCGTGAGCGGAGCAGAGCAGATCTGGGCCCCCAGCGCTCGCTCGCTCGCAGCACAGCCTGAAATTCCCAGGAAGCAGGCGGCAGGCTTGGACGCTGGCGGTGGTGGGGGCGTGAGTCGTGAACTAAGCTCCTGAGCCTCTCCCGACAGGGAGGGACCGCGGGGAACAGTCAGATGGAGACAGACAGAGGGGGACACGAGGGGACAGTCGAACAGAGGAACAGGGACAGAGAGAGACAGAGGCCGACGAAGGGAGAAAAAGGGGGTCAGACCCACTTTACGGCACGGTCAATTCAGGAAATGAGGATGCGGGTGGGGATATCGAAAGGGAGAACCCTGCACTCTGCAGAGTTGCCCCCTCGGCGTGGATGCCGGTTGCGATCACTCACGGCCACCCCAGATGACTACTGCCACCGAGGAGGCCTGGGGTCCTTATCCCAGGGTCCGCCTGGCTGGGCTCAGGCTGAACGCTGGGAAAACAAAATCCCATTTGTTCTGCTTACCATGTGGGATTTCCAAGGTGATGAATGAAGTACAGCCTGGATGTAAAATGATTAAAAATCATACAGTGCTGCACTGGTGCACAGCATCCCGTTTATATTCTAGAATTACTTTCAGTAAATTAAACCAAATTGCAGGTCACTCTGAGCTGAAGAAGAAAAACAAAAAACTCACAGAAATTACCTGTCCAAAAATGTTCTAAAAAACCTCACAAAAGCATCCCCTTTGTGAGGTTCAGTTTGTTTTCCGTTCATTCATTCACAATTATTCATGAATTTCTTCCTGCGTTCCGGACTGTCCTATCCCAGGGGACAGTGTGGTGAACAAAAGACAGAAACCTTTGCCTCCCCAGGGTTCATTTCTGGCGGGAAACAGAACAAACTTGCAGGAAATGTGGCCCCACACAGCCACAGCAGCCTGGGGGGTGATCAGTACTGAAGGAGTGGCCGTCAGGGGATGGTCCTCATTCCAGGACAGGGGACACAACGGATGCTGGTGAAAACCCAAGCTGAAGTGGACCCAAGGCCTGGAACTGAGCCCCTAACGTCAAGCGTCCGCGTCCACGCTGTGCGTGTGCACACACAGATGCCCTCCGACCCCCCGGGGTCCTGACTGCAGAGGGCAGCCCAGCTCTAGCGCCCACAGGTAGCTCCTCAGCTGGTGCGTTTCCAAGGAGAGCAGCTCTTGAAGCTGTTCTGTGACAAAAGACACGAAAACATCTACGTGTTACAAGAACACCTGAAAGCAGGATTCATCTGAGTAGGGGTTTTGCAGGGCTTTTCATATCATCATCATTTTTGCCAGGCTGTTGTTTGCGCAATACTTTGTGAAGATTTTAAACTGAGAGTTTGGGAATAGCCTTTCTCCCTACAACGATGACAATAAAAGCCAGCTGACTGTGAGCCAGGGACAATTCTCAGTGCTTGGCATTTATTAATTCATATTATCTTCACAACCATTATTGTCCTCATTTTACAGATGAGAAAATCAACAGAGGCACACAGAGAGGTTAAGTAACTTGCCCAAGGTCACAGAGTGGGCAAGGGGCAGAACTGGGATTTGAACCCAGGCCTATGGGCTCCATCATCTTGTGTTCACCTTTACCCACTGTGGGTGAGTCACTGGTACATGAAGCCGGCTCTGTGTCTGGCTCTGCTGGGTCATCCGTGTTCTCACCTCTAATTAGCCCACATTTTGGGGGGCTAAGTCTCAGCCCCACCCCCAGTCTACTAGTGAAGGGGACACCAAGTGACCTATCCAAGACCACAGACCCAGTGAGTGGAGGGGCCGGGGTCACCCCAGGTCTGTGCGACACAGTGACTGTGTCTTTGCAAAGAAAAATGAAACACAGAGAACACAGAACACAGACAAACAAAATAGCATCACTATGTTAAATAATTGTGATGTTGATTACATGAGTCTTTGAGGCCTTGGAGAGGATAAACTTTGGGGGAGAAAAACCTACCTAAAAAAGCCCCCCAAATCCAATTTAGATTTTCTCCCAAGAAGAAGCAATTTCAGGAGCTTACATGCAAAGTCTGTGGCATGCTAGAAGTCATGAACGCAGAGACTGTTTCCAGGGAGCCTTTCCCCTTGTCTGCAGCGTTCCTGGGAGGGAATTAATCAGGGAGTGTTTACTGCACGCCCTGGAGCTACTCTGAGAATGTGTCCCAGGCCAGCAGCGCGGGGTGAACGGCGCTGCCCCGTCCTCTCGCTGCATGTCCTGCTTAAAGCGCAGCAAGTGAAACTGGTTTCTGTGGGGCCAGACCGCTTTGCTTTCCCTCTCCCTGCGCTGTGCCAGCGCCTCTGGATCGCATTAAGCTGCATAAATAACAAGGCTGTTGTCAGATTCCCCGGTGAGGCGAGGGCAGAGGGGGAGCCCCGGGGCATGACCTCCGTGTTTCTCAGCGGGACTGCCAGCGCCTCCGCGGCCGCGCCAGGGCTGGGCCGGGGGAGGGTCTGCGCGGCGCTCGCGGGGCGGCCGGACCTGCGGCGGTTCCCGTGCGGGAAGCCACGCGAGATTCCCGCCGCCGCCGCCGCGGGCCGCGAGCCTCCCGGCCGCGCACCTGGGCGCCGAGCTGCGCGGTGCTCTGCGCATGCGCCTCCGGGTCCGCAGCCGTTGAAAGGGGCGTGCGTGGCGGCGGCACCTGGGCAGAAGCGTGAGTCTCCCTGGGACCCAGGGACGCAGGGAAGCCGGCGCCCCCTCGTCCCCGCCGTCCTGCTTTGGGCAGCCGCTTCCAGGTACACAAAAGCCTGCTGCCTGTGAGAAGGCAGGGTCGGGGCTCAGCTTCCGGCTACCTGGCCTAACCCACCTCGGCACCCTGCTCCCTCGGGCGGAGGGCCACGCTCACTCGCTCAGCGTGAGGTGGGTGCTTGTCCAGGTTGGCTGTTCCTCCAGGTTCTGCCCCCCCTTGGTGGGGGCACTGGGAACTGCTCTGCCAATGAACGATACCCCAACTTGTTTCTCCAGTTTTTAAGTGCAATATGTTAGTGGTTTTAAAAAAAAGGAAGGAAGGAAAAGGCGTGGGGGCGAAGGGAAAGGAGATGGAACTGCTGACCTACTACGTGCTGGGCACGAGCTGCACCTTTCAAAACTCGATGCCCACAACCCTCCTGGTGACAGGGTTATAGGCCCATTTCATGGATGAGCAAACTGAGGTTCAGGGGGATTTGTAATTTGTCTTGCTCACACCCACACGCAGCGTGGGATCCAGCCGGGATTCAACCTGGAAGTTCTAGTGAGAGGAGGTCCCAGAATGAGAAGCATCCCCTTATCACCTTTCTTGGGGATTGCAATGAGATCCTTCCTTCTCCACTGCGTCATTCCTCGACCACTTTAGTCCTGCTCCGTTACCCTCTTTGTATCTGCAAGGCACGGCCTTGCCTGTTTTAGCAAGGAGATGATTTCAGGGTTCCTCCTCCATGGAAAGCCCTTCTTATTCTTGTAATTATTCGCTAATAATTTAATACCATCCCAAGGAACAGGGCAATGTGGTAGAGAGAACTCTGAGGAATGGGACCAGGTCTTTCCTCATGCCCAAGATGGCAGAGCCTCTTCAGCATCCGATGACCTCACCCATGGATTAACAAGGAGCTTCTCCTGCAGTCCCAGGTCTCACTTGGGCTTTGCCTGTGTGACCTCATTCAATCCTCACAGCAACCGTAGGCCCATTTTCCAGACAAAGAAACTGAGTGCAGGTGTACCAGCCAGGTGCTTCAGCAGCCTGGACCTGGGAGGACGACTCAAGAGTCACGGACACATTCCACTTGATGGTGTTCCGGAAGAGTTTCCGGGACATAAGTTCAAACAGAGCCCCAGCCAGGGATGCTCTGACGGCAGGCTCTCCACCCCACCATCCTGTCCGGTTGTATTGGGTGTTCTCCTTGTTCTCTGAGAACCTAACGTATCTCTCTGCTCCTTGTCTGCTTCTCCCTCCAGATGACGAGACCTCTGTCCTTGGTGTCCATCGTTATGTCCTTGGAGTGTGGGCTGGTGACTCCCATAGCAGGTGCTCATTAAACATGGCTGGACAGTGGAGGGAGATGGACAGGGCAGCAGTGCCGAGTTCAAAGGCTTGGCTCACACCTGATTCTCCCAGGGAGGGCTCCCTGAGCCCCAGGACTGCAACCTCCCCCATTCTGTGGAGACGGCCCGGGGCTGCCCTCCGTCTGGCTCTGATCTGCGGAACAGCAACCTTGACGGGGGCTTCAAAGCACGTCTGCCAGTAGATCAAGGCTTCTCTCAGCCATGACAGCCCCCATCGCTCACCTCCCCAAATAAACCTGCATAATGAAGACAGATGGCCCTGGTCAGCACTGGCCGTGCTGGGAGCCGAGCAGTGCCTGCAGATGGGGCCGTGGCGGCGTGAGGCCACACACCCCACCCTGGAGCAGTGGTTTGGGGTGTTACCAGGATGGAGACTAGCTGCACCCCCTCCATCACCCTAGGGGGCAACATCTCTATTTGATAAGCCCGGTGAGTCTAAGGAGATGGGCCCCTTCCCAGACTCCTCATTAAGGAAGCACCCGGGGACTTGGGAGCCCCACCCCGGACATGGAGGAATGGCAGGTGGTGGGGGTGGGTGAAAGGCGGTGAGCCGGGGAGGAGCAGCAGACCCTGAACCCCGTTGGCTCACGAGCCTCTCATGTTCACAGGAGAGGGGGTGGCTTCATTGGAGGGGGTGGCACAGATGTCAGCTCACACCCAGGGCCTCCACTGGTGAGACTTTCTGGAGGGAGGCAGCTTCCAGCTGTCTCGGGGCAGGAAAGGCATGGCAGGCAGGCACTCAGCGAGGCCCACCCGGGTCTTGTGCAGAGTCTGGGGAGGGTGCAGGCCGCTAGCTGGAGGGAACCGATGGGAGTGCGAGTCCCAGGGGGGTGAGCGCTGGGCCCCAGGAGGCAGCGCCCAGACACCCTGCACACCAACTGCAGTGACCACCCCAGCTCACAGACGGGGAAACTGAGGCCCGAAGGGGCGCAGCCCACAGAGTGAGACCCCGAGGCACATGCACGCCTGGTTAGAGGGGCCCCACCGGGTGTCTAGACGCTTCTCCCAGCCTCCTGGGGCACAGAGGAAACGCGATGAGGCGAGGCCGGCCTGCGTGCGTTGTGTGTGTGGGGGGGCAGGCGGGCAGGCGATGCCTGTGTGGTCCGAGGGGGCTTTGTGTGTGTGGTCCGCCACCAGCCCAGCGCTGATCATCTGTCCAAAGGCTGCTAACTGCCTGCCCGGTGACCAGTCTGTTTACTTTAGTCCTGTCTGCACCAACTGAACTCAGAGAGCTGTCTCTCTCCAGCTGGACCTCCTCAGGGGGAGAAGGAAGGCGGGAGAGGGAGGGAGAGATGGGAGAGGGAAGGAGAGGGAGCCCCGGGAAGGGAGGGGAGGGAGAGGTGGGGGACGGAGAGAGGAGAAGAGGATTTGGAAGAAAGTGACGACACGTGAAGCTCTACACCGGGTAAGCTGTACAGGCGGTTTCCAAGAAATCCAGATGACCACCGAGGGGCCATTTCTCGTCCAGCCTTTCTCTGGCACCTTCCAGCCTCGGCCCCTCCCTGCTCCCCGCCCCATCCCCACACACGTTTGCTCAGTTGGACTGGGGCGATGAGTCACCCCTACCGAGCGTGGCTGGAGTTTGGCCTGTGTTCCTCCTCGCTCACACGGAAAGATGTCCCGAGGGGACGTGCGGTGCGCGTGTCTGCAAACCTGGGTGCAGAGAAGGCTGGCCGGGTGGGAGGTGTGGGCGAGTGTGGGCAGGGCCTGCGCCTGGTGTCCGTCTGTCCATCCCGTGCAGGGATTTCAGCCTTTGCGGGGTTTCCTGAGGGTGGGATGAGGGGGTGTCCTCTGGAGGGAAACCTCCCACGGAAATACATCTCGGAGGTGAGCTTATGACCTGCGGCCATGTGTGATTTCATTGCTTCCGCGAACGTGTTCAGATGATGTCCCCTCTCAGAATCTTGGTACTCAGCTTCAGTTTACATTTACCCCAACTTTACGTTTTCGATTGAGGATTTACTCCTCTTCAGGATGTTTCATATAAATCGTCTCAGTATCATACGCCGTCAAGAGGGATGGAAATGAGAGAGACAGAGAGACGGTTCTAGAAGGTCTGGTTTCAATGGATGTCAGACTGGCACTTTTGTATTGAGGTGAGATCTGCAGTCTGTAAGAAAATGATCAGATGTCATGCATAGAGAGGTTTCATTCTCCTGAGCTCTTTTTTGAACCGAAAGGCATCTTGGCAGTTCGTTAGCTAACCCCCACTGGTTTGCCGTCCCTTCCTGTGGTTTTACACAAAAGCAGAGCCGCCGCCCCCCCCCCCCCCCGCCTCCGGACAGACCAGGCGCCTGACTACATCGCTGGTTCCGAACCAGGTGGATTACAAACGCACAGCCTGGAGGTGAACAGGCGGTCTCATGGGGCGGCTTGTTTCCCAAAAGAGCAGCAGACTCCTTTTTTGACCCTGAGGTAAAACCCACGTAAGAGAACATTGAAGTGAACAATTCAGCTGCATTTAGCTCCTTCACAATGTCGTAACAATCACCGCCTCTGTCTAGTTCCAAAATGTTTTTATATTTCATTCTTTGCAAAAGAACACCCCACAGCCACTAAGCAGTTTCGCTCCAGCCCCCGCCGGCACCTGTAATCTGCTTCCTGTCTACAGATTTACCTGGAAAATCAGGCATTTCTTACTCACCAAAAGTACTGAATGAAAATAGCTTAGTTGTTGTATTAATATTATGAAAAATCACATACTCAGGTAGAAATATCAGTCATTACCAAAAATATAAAAAAGACAGTTGAAAAATGCCCCCTCCCAATTTCTAACTCTAAATGACTAAAGGCAGCATTTGGTGGCCCCCAGCCTTCCCTGCTCCAGCTTCTCTCCGTATAAACATTGCCATCACCCTTCCTTTTGAAAGCTAGTGGAATCATATTGGACAGCTAGTTTGGAACCTGATTTTTTAACCTAACAATGTATGTCAGGGACATATTTTCACGTCGGCACACACAGCTCTCCCTGAGCGTTTTCATCTGCCCCGGCTCCTTCCTGCAGACCCGCAGTTGCTTTAAGCCACCCCCTGGCTGGGTGACTAGGTGCTAGCATCTAGTTTTCATTCAAAAGGACTGACTTTCTGGGCTGTTAATTGATTGGATTTAGGGGCTTGCTCTCTGGCGGGAGGGATTGAGGAAGGATTTAAGAATTCTGGGGAGGAATTCAGGACTTCCTGACACCACCAGTGAGACCCCAGAGACCTGCAGGCACACCCGCGCGGTGCAGCCCCAGCAGAGATGACCTGGTGTTGTTAGAAGGAGTTGTCCAAGGACGGGTGACCTGCCAGCAAGTCCACCTAAGGAGGAGGCACATCCGGGCTGGCCGTGCGTGCCCAGCATGGGAGCAAGTTGTGCAGCGGTCAGGTGTGGTGATGGTTCTGGGAAGAGAGCAGCATTGAGGGTGAGGGAGGAAGCATCCAGGCTGGCATCGCTTCTGGGATGCTGGCCTGGAGGTGCCAGCTGGCTCGTGCCTGTGTGTGTGTGTGTGTGTGTGAGAGAGAGCGAGAGAGAGCGAGAGAGCGAGAGAGCGAGAGAGAGAGAGAGAGAGAGAGAGAGAGAGAGAGAGAGAGAGCGAGCGAGCGAGAGAGAGCGAGCGAGCGAGCAAGCCAGAGAGGAAAGAGAAATTCCCCTTAAAGGGAAGGACGTGTCGGTTTTCCAAAATCCTCTTTAGAACAGTGTAACTCAGTTCTGCATTTTGCCTTTGTAATGTAAATGGTTGCACTAGGAGATTTTTTAAGCCAGTTATTTTGCCAGAGTTCTCTCAGATACGTGCTTTCTCTCTCCACCTCTTGGAATTTTCTGGGGCCCAGACAGTCTCGGCTCCTCTGGGAAGGAGGCCTCCTGGGCCCCCAGGGCTGATCCAGGCTGAGCCCTGCATTTGCTCCTGCCCGTACAGCTCACACGTACAGCTTTGGGATGCCTCCCCATCCCGTCCTGTCACCTTTCCTGCCATATTCGCGTCTGCCCAGTAAGTGGCAAGCTTGGAGGGCGAGGCTCTCTTAGGACTTGGCCCTTGGCACGTGGGTGATGGGCTGGGAGTCGAACGCTTAGTCTGAGGCTACGAAGCCCTCAGAAGCGCCTCTTGTGTTTCTGAGGACACTGAGGTTCAGAGGCGTGAGTATTCATGGGGCCGGGGGCGAAGGGGTGGGAAGAAGGACCCTCGCCTCGCGGACAGAATTGAAGGAGTTGTGGGGAAACAGCCGTGAAGAACGCCCTAGTCCAGGGACAGCGGTGGTGGAACCGGGACTGACATCAGCCTTCGGGGGGGACAGCTTTTCTCTTATGCTGTTGGCCCAGAGTTGTAACTGCCTCCCAGACCCCCGAGTCTCTCTATGACATAGCAGTGATCTGCTGGGGGGTTCCTTGGGTTCTTGGTGGAGCAGATGGAGAGACGGGTGAACTCTGCTGAGGCTCCACCAGCACTCAGGGGACTGCGCACAGAAGTCAGTCTTTCTGCTTGCTCAGTCCCGTCCCCTCTGGACCTCCAGCGCCTGTCTGGAGACGTTCTGAGGTGTTCGAGGTTCACAGTGCGCTTAAAACTTCCTGGCGTCGCATTGCTGTCGGTGCAGGGCCTTGCGACCCTGGGCACAGCACTGATCCCATCTGAGGCGCTGGTGTGAACTCCTGGAGCAGAGCTTTGTGGAAAGGAGTCAGTGTCTCGTGTGAAATGCGCACGTCCCCGCACAGCACGTTTCCTCACAGCGCTGACAGCAAAACATCCTCCTCTTTTCACTCAGTGTGTGATTAAAAAAAAAAAACGTTCCCCGAGCTCAGGCCCTCAGAATCTGGAGAAGGGGACGTTTATAGGATACATGGAAGGGTCATTTATAAATTGATGTCACTGTTGACCAAACAGTTTTGCTTGTCTTTTTAATGAAATGATAACATTCTTAAACCAAGACGCACCCCCACCCCCGCTCTGCCCCCAGCACACGCCCCCGGTGGAGCCCTGTTTTGCTGAGATGCAGGCTTTCAGTACCAAGGCAGGCTGGCTGCAGTCCTGGCCACAGGGGCTATTTGCCTGCTGGTGTTAATTAAACTGATGGGCCAATTCAGTTAAAACAACAGCAACAACAGTGTAATTATTTGGTGGAATTGAGCATTTTTCCAGCTGAATCTGTCCACCACCAGGACAGGTGGGGAAGGAAGCATCAGTTGTGGCAAGGAAGCATGGGCGGCAGACCCGCTCCATCCCATCCTAGCTGGCTGCCTGGCCTGGGGGCTGGCCTGAGCTTCAGGGAGCCTTGGCTTCCCCATACCCTCCTTCCAGAAGGTTCCAGTCAGATGGGTGGGATATGCAGTGCATTTGACTCGGGACCTGCTACCAGAGGCTGTCGGTGTCCCCTCTGCCCTGGTCTTCCTCACCCCCCTCCCACATTGTGCTGAGAGGCAGAGGCATCTCAGACGTGAGGCGGTGGGGGGGAACCCGCTTGCCCTGAGGGTTGGGGTTGGGGGGTGGTTATTGGACTTTGATGTGTCTGGGAAGGCTACCGGAACCGTCTTTTTGAAACATATTATTTAATAGCATTCATTGATCGTCTGGCATATGCAAAGACCTCCACTAAGCTACTGTATGAAACCTTAAACCCAATCTGATCCAGGCTCCCGGCAGTAACAAAAGTGACAAACGGGACCCAGCTAGTCCTAGTCCTGAGGGCGGGAGGGGAGCGGGCGTGGGCCTGGCCCGCCTCTCAGTTCGGGGCTACTGTTCACCAGCAGTTCCACTTAAAAGGGTGCTTAAACCTGACTTTTCATGCATGTTTCTTAGGGGAAAATATATAGAAATGGTTTATAAATGTAACACTTGTTTATCATAGAATATCTGGAAAATACACAAGGGCCCAAAAGTGGATTTAAAAAAAATACAAAAATGCCACAACGGAGAGATCAGCACTTTCTGCATTTCGGGGTTTTGTCCGCGGGCAGCACACACATGCCCCGCCGTGTGGAGCAGTGTCTGAGCTATTGTTATTACTGTTAATTATCTTATCAAAACAGGGTGGAATTGTACATGTGCTGGTTTTGCAAATTACTTGCTTTCTTTGATTGCCCGAACATCTCCCTCGCCCTTCAGTATTTTTCTACAATGTGATTTTTAGTGTCCCCTTTCCTCGCTGCAGAGGCTCGGAGCACCTCTGTGTAGCTCAGCCTTCCCAGGGAAGGTGTCATGGAGATGCGTGTCTGGCATTGGCACTTGGGGCTCCGTGGGCTTTGGCAGCACTGACGTTAATCTATGCAATTTCGTGAACGTGGCTCTTTATTCTAAGCTCATGAGTCCTGCCCTGCCCAGATGCTGCCCAGGAGAGGGAAGGGATGGGAGCGAAGCAGCTAGGACTTGGATCCGCCCGTTCTGTGGCTCTGCCCGTTTGGGGAACTTCGGAGGCAGCCTCCCCCTTCCAAATCGGACTGTCGCAGACGCAGGCTGGGAGTGCTGAGTGTCAGGGGAGCAAGCGGCACTTCTTGCCAAGGCTGCTTCACCACTAAACACGGCAGGCGGCTCCAGACCCAATGCTGTCCCCCAGGAAAGGCACAGAAATCGAATTTTATCTCCCAAAGTGTGTTGTGGATGGAAGCGTGACTATTGCAGCAACGCCACCAATGCGAACACTTCACCCTCACTCTGAGGCAGACAGTGTTCTTAAGGCTCTCACAGGAACTCATTCAACTGTGCACCCGTCCTTTGAGGTAGGTGCGCGACACCAGCTCTCTGCAGCCCCAGACTGCCTGGAAGTGGGCTGGAAGGTTCTGTATCTGCCAGGTTGCCCGTAGTCGCATCCCACCCCCAGAAACACATCCTTGTTTATTTGACTTGAACAAAGCCCAGTATGTGCAACGTTCACCGCTCGATTCTTTTGTCCCCTCTTATCACAAAAACAGTGAATGGTTGCCACCCAGGTTTTGAGCGGCACCAAGAGAAATGCCTTAACATCCGCGTGGATGAGAACCTCCGACGCTGGCCCAGAGCCTCCGTCCTAAGGAGAGAGCAAGTGGGATTTACCAGCTCGTTGCTGGCACGTGGCGCTTCCGTGCTGCTTGCCCTGGGCCCGGCCCTCCTCCCACCGCTCCCGCTGGCCCGTGCTGCTCTCCTCTTGTGAGTGGGTTTCAGTGAAACTGGAGGGGCAGAGGGCTGCTCAGCAAGAGCTGATGGCACTTCACAGAGGACTTTGTGCCCTGCTTTCTGGTTTTCCACGACTTTGCATCTGGCCACTCCTGGCTCTTTGTCCCCAGCTGAGCTCTGAGTCCCCGGGGTCCCGGACGCTGGGGCTCTAATAAAAGACTCGGTTCCAAGGAGCTCGGGGACCAGCCTGGGGTGGCGCAGGTCCGTGAAGCTCACCGTCAGCACTGATGCTGCGGCTCTGTTCCTTCTCGCTGAAGTTCCCAGAAGCCAGTGCAGGAGATGTCAGAGATTTTGAGTCCATCTTCATGGTGAGCAGACTAGGCTCCCACAGGTCCTGTATAAAGCTGCCACCTTTTCTCCTTCCAACCTGAACTGCAGACAGAGCCCTTCCTCCATCTTCCAACCTTCCCACTGACAGCACTGGACAAAATGGGGTTATCGCTATTTTAACTCTTTTCTTGGGAATTTTGCCCCTCTACTTTTAATTAAAAATTTAATTTCACATGCGCAGATCCTTAATTGAATCCAGGTTCAATTTGACCACCTTCCTACCGCATTCTTTTTATTTGAAAGGGAAACGGGTGATGACCATGCTCCCAGGACAGGGCGGGTCAGTCTCCAGCCCCGGGGCTCCCCTGACCCTGGGGGTGGAAGGGCGCCATGGACCGGTCTCTGCACAGGGGTGGAGGGGGTTGGGGTGCGGGCGCCTGGACCTTCCTCTGCACCTGCCGGCCAGACCTGACTCCGACTCCTCCGGCCAAACAGCCCTGGAGCCGCCAGCGCGGAGAGGCAGCTAGGGAAGAGGACGGTGCACGCTGGGTCAAGGCAGAGCAGCCTGGCTGTGCGGCGGGGAGGGGAGAGGGGCGTGGAGGGCGGAAGGAGCAGGGACCCCAAGGGATGGAGAAGTGCGGGGCTAGTCGCTGAAGGGGAGAGAAGGAGTGAGAAAGACAGGAGGGCGCCTTGGAGAGGGGCCAGGACGGTTTTGAGGGGAGTGGGGAGAACTTCCAAAGAGCCTCTTTGAGGAGAGGAGCAAGCGGAGGTGAGTTTCGGAGGAGAGGGCGGGTCCCAAGGTGTGTGTGGGGTTGGGGAGGGAGGGAGGCAGAAATGCGGAGGGAAAACGGGAAAAAGGGAGAGGGAGCTCCAGCTGAGCTGGGAGGGAGCCGGCAGTGGAGCAGCCTAATGCGCCTCCCCCCGCTAGGGTGGCCCTTCAGCATCCCCCCTCGCCCCCCCCCCCCCCCGGCGGCCGCTCCTGCTCGGGTCGTGCTGAGCTCCCTGCCCTGAGTCCTCCCTGCCTCCCTGCTGCTGGACCCCCGCTCCCTTCAGCGCTTTAATACCGGGCCTCCTGGAGCCCCGCTGGTGGTGGGCGCTGGCACTGAGCCCCCCACGCTCACCAAGCCCTCTTCGGCCCCACCCTGCAAGCCTCTGAGCCTGATGACAGTGATGCATCCCTCAGCCCTCCCCCCACCATGGGTTTCCGGGGTCCGGAGGCGAGGGGACTGAGGTGGGAGCGGAGTAAGGGAGAAAGGTTAGGGTACCACTTGCTTGTGGAGGAGGCTGCACGCTGAGCAACTGTCCTTTCCCAGCCAGGCCCACGGCCCCAAGTGTGATAAACAGAGCACACCACCCTGTGACAGGTGAGCAGGCCTTGACACCTGGGGCCAGACTCAGGAGCCTTTAGTTTGCAAGAACCAATCCCAACCCTGCCAGATCACACAAATCACCCTTGACCCTTAATTGAGAGTCTAGGGCCCCAAGCCTGGGCCTATTGGATTTCCAGGCCTGCAGAGGGGCCCAGGAGTCTGGATTTCAAGTGCATGCCATGGGGTGACCTTTCCACATCCAGGAGTGGGTGGAGGTGCATGTAGCAGGCGCCTAATACGAGTTAGCAGATATGAATTAGTCCTGTCTACACAGCCTGAGAGGACACTTCGGCACCTTTGAGAGACTGGCCCTGCGGGGTTGGGGTTGTGTTGAGCCCAGTGGGGTTTCATTATCCTGTTATAGCCGAGGAGGCCGGGACTGTGCGAGGAGGGGTCGGGCCTTTGGCCTCTCCTACACTCAGTGCTGCCGGCTGAGTCAGTAAGGAGGGCAGCCCCGGCAGCCCCCACGCCTGAACTCCTCGGGTCTAGAGTCTGTGCCTCCGGTCCAGTCCTCGCGATGAGGCTCCAACAGCTTGCCGCTTGTTCCAGGCCCCTCAGTGACGAGCTGGGGCTCCTGGGCCTGCCCGGTGGCTCGTGCGCCCCTGCGCCAGGCAGTGAGCCAGGCCAGGCCTGGGTGAGGGCGTCCAGGGGCCTTGGGGGCTGAGCACCAGGTCTCCACTGAGCACTGCGGTCACTCACTGTGGCAGCGGGCGGCCAGGTGAAAGCTGGGAGTGCAAGCCCGAACTGGGGATGTGGGGCTTCAGGAAGGAGCCCCAGAAGCTCCAAGGAGCTGACAGTATGAACAGGGGTAGGTTGGGGAGGGGAGAAGGGGTCGGGGGAGGTGGATTCACATGCTGAGTCTGGAGGAGGAAGGGGGAAGGGGAGGGGAGGGGATTGGAGGGGTGCTGGCTTGCTCAGGGGTCTTGGCCAGTGGGTGGGGTATCAGGCCTCCTCAGCAGCTCCCCAAACCATGAAATCCAGATGGGAGACCCAAGGGAGGTGATGCCAGGGAAGCACGTGTCCTCTAGCTTCCTGGCAGCGCAGCAGCTGGGCTGGGGAGTGAGATCCTGCATCCACTCAGGGTACCAATTCCTGGCCTCTTTTCCAACATCACCTCATTCAGTCCCCATAAGTTCTGGTTCTGGTTGAGCAACTTTTGTGAAACTGGCCGCCCTCCAGAGCCCAGATCTCAGGGTTAGCTCCACCTCCCTGGGGGACCTTGTGATACCCCTGAGCTTCTGCACCCGGGACCCGCCAGCCTTGCTCCTTAAACCTCTGTGAAGGGTGCAGCCAGCCCTCAGAGGCGGGCTGCAGGGGGAGGGCTCCAGCGCCAGTTCTCACAGGCGCTGGAGTTGAGTAGCAGTTTTTAAACAACACCTGGAGACCCCAGGATGCCAGATTAGCTGGTGTGTGTTAATTAGTTCTTGGCCAAGTCAGGGCACCTTCGGAAGACCCCAACAGCAGGAAGAACTCTTCTCAGCAAGTGCATGACGTTAGCACGATACGGCTGAACGGGACCCAGAACCTGAACGCCCCCGGCCGGCCCCCGTGGGTGGCACGTTAGCTCCTGGAGGATTCCTGCAGGTGCCAGTCTCAAGCCTGGCCGGGAATCTGGCATATCCCTAGGCTTCTCAGGACTTTCCTTACCTCGGCTGGAGTCCAGGCTGAGGTTGGGGTGTTCAGCGTTACAAGGAGCTGTCCCAGGTGCCCATGAATATTCAGGTTCAACAAGCACAGTCAAAAGTGTTTCCCTTGAAGTGCAGATGAAGTGCAGCAAGTCTTGGCTTGGGGGGAAACAACAAAAATGAGAATTCAGTGTTGGGTTTTTCTTGAAGATGTGGTGTAATTATCACCAGCCTGGACTGATGGATCCTCGGTGAGCATTTTCTTCAGTAGCATGCTGAGTACTGTGGGGGTTCTCCTTCTATTCTAGTTATTCCTGCTTTGTAACAAATTACCCAAAACCTAGTGGCGAAAACGGCCATGTGATTTTGTGTGTGCCTGTGGATGCGGACTGCAGGAAGGGCCTAGGTGGGTGGGCCTCCCTAGGGAGCTGTCTTTTGATTGTGGTCAGGTGTTGGCTTGCATGTACAGAATGGCGCACTCTCGTAGCTGCCAGTCAGTGCAGTTGAGGCTTGCTGCCGCCCCGTCCTGGGAACTCAGCCGGGCTGTGGCTTGGAGCCCCAGCATGGTGATCTTGGTGCTGTGGGATGTCTTATGTGGCAGCTGTCTTCCCCCCCAGAGCCAGTAGCCCCAGAGGAGCCGGCAAGAGCTGCCTGGTGTGTCTTGCCCCTAGTGGGTTTTCTCTGGACTTTGCTGTTTGCATGGAACACACACACACACGCACGCACGCACGCACACACACAGCACCAGCAGCCTTTGGTAAATACCCCATTGCTTCTGCTGGGGTAACAGAGTTTTCATCTGCACGGGCTCCCAGAGTCTTCCTGGCACAGCAGGGTTGAGCTCCAAGGCCCGCTGGTGCTCAGCACCCAGTGACCCACCCTTCACGGGCTGCCCTCTTCCCCCTTTGTCCTGTCCGGCTCATCCGCTGATATTTCCTGGGACCATTAGCTAAACAAACTCCTTCACTTGAATGCTGTCTCTGCCTCTCTTGGGAAGGAACCCAAATGAAAACAGTCCCCAAGAAGGATGGCTGCTTCTCTCAGGCACAAAGGCCTCCAGACCAGCCGTCCATATGAGAGGCTCCCAAGAAGTAAACAGAAGTGAAGGACCAGCAGACTCGTAGCAACTTTCGAAATCAGAGCCGCCCCGTGCAAGGCTTAGGGAACATCCTCGAAGCAGCCTCCCTGGCTATTGCTCAATACTAGGTCCCTGGGTGGGGAGGGTTGGGGTCTGAGCAGAATGAGATCCTGCCCACACTGTCCCCTAGAGCCGAAAGCAGGGATTTAGTGAGAAGGGACTTTGGCTGGTGGCTGGAGAGGGTCCTAATGGGAGGACCCTGTATGAGAGGCAGTGATGGTGGGTCTGCTCAGCCAGCCTGGACGCTGATGAACTGGTCCAAATCTGCTGCAAATTCCTGAGCCCGGCTCTGAGTCTGGGCACTGTCGGAGGGCCTGTGGGCCGCGGACTTGCCCGTCCTACTGATGGCCAAGGCAGGGTGCAGATTCTTTATCTTGGCCACCCTGGGCGTGTGCAGTGGCTTAGAGCAAGCTGTGGGTTGAGGGCCATGCTGGGTAGGATTCTGTGCTTGTGGTCAACTTAGGGGAAGGGAATTTACTGTATTGCTGAGCTCAATAACCAGCCCTAAAGATGGAAAACCAGGCTCAAAAAGAAAAAAACAAACAAGAAGGTACTAAAGTCTGTTTGTAGTGCAGAACCATTTGATGGTTTCTGTAGGTCACCATGGCTGGGAGCTATCATATTTTTTTAACATGTGTGTGTATAGCTCTTACTATTACATATATATGTGTGTGTGTGTGTGTGTGTGTGTGTGTGTGTGTTTAATCTTCATAACAATGTTGTGAGGTCAGTAATTTTATTATCTCTGTATTTTAGACAAGGAAACTGAAGCACAGGAGAGTTTAAAATGACTTGTCTGTGGTTAGTGGCAACCAAAGTAGAGGCAACAGAGAGGATTCAAGCTGAACTACTTGGTTTTTGGAATACTGTTGCTTTTTCAGTTAAAACCAAAAGGCCAAAAGATGGGAGAATCTGGCTATTATCTCCCTGAAGGTCTTCAGAGGTCTTTCTTTGGAAGCTTTTCAAGCTTCTTTTTCTGAGGGCCAAAAAAGCTGCTGGAGCTCCATCCATTGCATTGACATTCTGGGAAGAAGAAAAAAGTGGTTGTGATGGGAGGAAGAGGATGAAAGGCTGCCTTTTTAGCTGAGTCAACAACACTTTAAGATGTTTTCTTGGAAGTCCTACACAATTGCTTTGGCTTACATCTCAACAATAGTAATAAACAGGATAATAATTATTGCAATAATAATAATAGAAATCCTTGCACCAACCTCTTTCCTCTTTCTGGGGCCAGGGAGTAAGAACCATGTGAAATTATAATGAAATCTACCATATCCTGGTTAACACTTGAATTCCTGCCTTTAAGAATGCTTTAAGTATCTCGTGACCACAGCAGCCTTCACTAGGCAGGAATGGAGCACAATTACTGGGGTGCTGGTGGACTTAGTTAAATAATTAGAGTGAACTGCTAGAGACCTTCTAGTTTCTGTGTTTAGGTTAAATCGGCATTGCTGATTCTCCATGGCAAGGCTTGCTTTCAAGTTCTTATTGGTGTAATTAAGGGTGGTACTTTGCAAAGAGGACGCCCCCTGTTTACTTTTGCACTCCCGGAGACCCAGCAATTACCTCCTCCAGGCCTGGGAAGGTGTGAGAGCAGACACGGCTCCTGCTCCCAGCTGGCCCACCAGGCATGCCCCGCTTCACGAATGCAGAACCCAGCACACCATCAAACTCAAACTTAAGCACCAGGTCACTTCAGGTAGGTGTCGGGGGGTTGTCTGTTTGTTTTTCCATCAGGACAGGCTCCCCAGGGTCTCTGAGGTCTTCGGGACCTGGGGAGGACTGGGTGCTGGGCTGTCTGGCACCAGTTTCAGGATGGACTCCCTCCTATCCCAGCTGTCTGCTTTGTGCCTCAACCCTGGGGGAGGGACAGCTTTGCGAGCCACTCAGGGACATTTTGGAGGTGATGCTCCCTCCAGCCAGCTGTGTCATCCTGGGCAGTGTGGCTTGCCCTTTCTGGACCTCAGTTTCCTCAACTGGAAAGTGGAGGTCATCCCAGTTAGTGAGCAGGAGGTGTCCCCCACTCCCCACTGTATTTTGATTGTGTGAAGCTGTGCGAAGACCAAGGGCAGAAGAGAGAAGCCGAAATCAAGAAGTCACCGGGGAGCAAACAGCTTTCCCTCCCCGCAAAGAGCTCCCCCTGCCAGGTATGCTTTAGTTCCCATTTTGAACCACCTCCCCTCCTTCTGGGCCGGATGGAGTCAGTTGATGGTCTTTGACAAAGAAGTTTTGAAGGGCAAGACACACCACTGAAGTTGCTCAAGTTCTCCAGTGTGTGAGGTGGCATTCTGCGTCACCATACAGAACATATCCTTCTGGGGTAAAAAGCAAAAAAGGCCCATTGAGGAAGAGGCTTCCCTCCTGGGCATTCCTCTGTGTTCCCGGGTGAGTCCAGTCCACAGAGAGGCCGCACGACAGCACCACGCGCGTGCCGTGCTGCGCTCAGAGGCTCCAGTCCTGCTGAGGGGCCTCTGCGGCACGGGAGTCCGGGTGCCGGGCACACGGAGCTTCGGAGAAGGCATTAGAGAGGCTTGTCAGTGCTTCTCAGGCAGCTCCCCTGGGGTTTTAAAATTTGATTTCCTTGGCTGAGAACTGAGTTCTTGGCTTAACCACAACCTCATGAAATATTAACAGTTTCCCCACTGGAAGTCGTGTGCATGCACACACGTGCGTGTGTGAAAATATAACTTTCTTCTAGAAAATTCTAAGAATGCTGGGGTAGCATGGCCCGGGAACACTGCCAAGTGCCAGGACCCCTGTTGATATCTCATGGAATCGTCCTGATACCCTACCACCCCCATCACAGACAGGAGGAAACTGAGGTCAGACAGGAGCCTGGAGAGTCACCAGGGTCACCTGGGTGGTCAGGGTGAAGCTGGACCCAGCTCCAGGGCTTCTGCTGCCCATTAGTCACAGGGTCGGGGTTCCACCCGGGCCGATAGTGCCTGTCCCTGACTCTGGAATTTTCCCTGGGAGTTCCTCCCTGTCGGGGAAGCGTCTGCACCTTTCTTAGTATCAGTGAGGACAGGCCCACATTCCCCACGGTTCCTGGGCTGCCCCAGAGCCCAGCCCTCTGGTGCTCCTTGGCAACGTGCCGCCCTCCTCCATCCCTCGCCCTGTTTCTTTCTGGCACCGGAAGACTGTTTGCTTCTGCCAGCAGCTGGGGACCAGGCTAGCTCTCCAGGCACTGGGCAGCTTCTTCTCCTGGCACCTGTCTACTTGGACATGCCACACTCCCGTTCTCCATCAGCCTGGGAAGAACTTGCAAGGCCATGGGGGTCGCCCTCTTCAGGGCAGGAAGAGTCACTCGAAATGGCTCTTAGGGGAGTCTGGGCTCATTTCTGTCGGTGACCCCCTGATAACCTCTCCTGGGTTTCATCTTTTTTGATATCTGGATAGACTTCCTTCCCTTGTGAAGTCAGCCTCAGCCGGGGTGTGCACCCAGCTCTCTGCCACTTCATGCTGTGTGACCTTGGGCAAGTGACTCAGTCTCTCTGGGCCTCATCTTCCTCATCTGTAAAATGGGAGCAACAATCACCCCCGCCTCATGGGACCATTGTGGTGACTGTGTTGCTTGGTGCACCCAGACTTTGAAGCCCAGCCTGCACACCATTAGCACTGAGTGTTTGCTGCAGCTCCTGTCTTTGTTTTTAGTACAAATTCAGCGATCAAGAAGCCCAGAGCCTCTTTGCAAATAAGTGATGTAGTAACTTCACACTTTGGTGGTCCTGAGGGTTCAAATGAGGCATATCTGAATTTAAACCCTAGAGTCCCCCTTTAAAAAAGTGTTTTCTATGGAAACCTGTCCTCTGGTCCTTCATTATGCACTGCTCTACCGTAGGGAAAAGGCACCAGAGAAAATCAAATCGTATTTTTCATCCTGTAAACTTAAATACCAATCACTAAAGGAAACATGGGAATTTTCTGGCGTTAAAATACTGTTGCTTAAAATAAACCAGAGGATATGAATTCCAAGGAGTTATGGTTGAGTTGAGGTTCTAGGGGAGTCCTTGAAAGGCCACTTGCCGGGGTCACCAGATCTGCTGAGCCCTTGAGACTCAAATAGCTCCCCAGTTTCGACCAAGACGCTTTCCCATGATCCCACAGCAGGAGACTTGTCCTGCTGGCTGTGGTCCTCCAGGCACCTCCCGGAGGAATGAATATTTAAGCGAAGTTGAGATTTTCTTAGCAAGACGGAATATAGGGGAACCGCATCCAGGATGGATGGATGGGTGGATGGATAGACAGACAGATAGATTATGGGTGGACACCTACATACACAGACAGATGCAGACGTCTGGGCAGGTGGAACCTGAATGCTCTGGTGCCCAGGAAAAGGCTGCTTGCCGGGCTGTGCTCTCCCTTCACATGTCCGAAGGGATTCCTCATTCTGATATTCCTTGCATGGTAACTGAACCTCTCTTATTTTGCCTCCATAGGAATAGCTTTTACCTATGACACGTCAGCTCTTAGCAAGGTCACTGGGGAGTGGCCTTGCAGTCTCTGGTGGTCTCAGGCAGCGATGTGCTTTGAGTGATAAAAGCAGTCGTCCCAGGACCCTAATTCAGCAATTATCTGAAAGTGATAAATCTGCATGGCAGACAGGCCCTGGTACCCCCCAGATTTGGCTGGTGGCTTTTGATAAGGGTCGCCCCATGTGTAAATGTCCCTCAGTCCCCGTGGAGCTGTAGGGGTGGGTGATGGAGCAGTGACAACTCCATAGAATCTTTAATTCTTCATAGCCCCACTAACTCCGAGTCTGAGCCTCTGTTCACAGAATCTTGGTCCCTTCCAGGGCCTCCCGTCACTTTGCCAGGGTGGTGCCTGAGAGCTCTGGGACTCACCTGGTGCTGACACCACCGGGAGACACACCTGCCCTGGACGTCGATGTCCACTGAGGTCTCCACTGGTACGGCCTGCCTCCTGCCCCTTTGGCCCTTCAGGTGTGGTGGCTATTTCCAGGCCAAGCTTGGGGCCGCTGGAATCCTGTGAAGCCATCTATCGCCCCGCCTGCCGTGGTCAACTCAGTATTTCCTCTCCGGGTCTTACTGCTTCTCAGTAACGGACAGACTCTCCTTTGCATAATTTAGGAAGTAGGTTCAACTTATATAACAGACATCCAGAGTTCACAGGTTTATTTCTCTCCCATGTTAGACACAGGCAACCCAACTTGAGTTTCACCAGTGCGTGAAGGGTATTAGCACTGGGGAGGCCAGGTCGTTGAGGGGCCCGGGAGTTGGAAGGGTTATCCGTGGGTGCTGGAGAGGGGAATGAAGAGGAGGAGCAGGAATGAAAACACACTCCATGGGTAGAGGAGAGACAGTGGAACCCCTCCGTGACAGTGACCTCCAGGAGCACGAGGTTTTCAAGACATGGTCAAGATGGAAGAAAGTGGTTTGGAAATGGCGACGATGGCTAAGGAGCGGGGGCAGGCAGACGGCTCTGTGTGTGTGTGGTTACTGAAAGGGTGAGCCAGCCTTCCCCGTGTAATCAGGAGACGCCTAGTGTCCTCCTTAAACCCCCCCCCCCACCTTTTCGACTGCATTCAGCCATTGCCCTCCCTTCTCAGCCCAGCCCAGTCTCAGACGGAGCCCAGAGCTGCCTTTGGGGCGAGCTAAGGATGCTCGGTGTCCCCCTGCCTGCGCCGATCTCTTAAGCCCAGCTGCAGACACTAAGTAGGAGAAAGCTAAGTGTTGGTTCCAGGTTTCCCCACCGCTGCCCCCTTCGGCCTCCGCTGTGGATGACGAGGGGCCGCGGCTCCTGGAAGAGAGGTCCCCTGTGTAGCTGCCGCCGCCGCCTCATGGCTCAGGCCTTTATGACATCCTGTGTCTGGTCTCTTCTGTGGGGCTTTCCAAATTCTGCCCCTTTCCCCAAATTTCATGTGGAAAAATGAATTTGAAGTAAGGCGGATTTGGAACTGAAAGAAAGTGCATAATGGTTCTCAGTTTTTTGAAAAATTTTGCTCCATAATTGCATGGGTGAGAGACCGAACAGAAAACGGGTGTGATAAAAGCCTAAGAAACAATGAAAACTTATAAAAATAATCGTTCTCGCCACGTGGGCCTCACTAGAGGGCCAGGCTCCGTGGGCACCGGCTCACACACGTGCTCACACCCAGTCGCAGCGGTGCTGCGCCCTAGGTGCGGGCGCGCGTCCAGGCTGCAGGTGGAGGGGTGGAAGGGCCTATTTATTTCCAGTTGTTCTCGCTGATTGACTGACTGAGGTAATGCGCAACTTCTGTGAAGAGCTCATAGCTTTTGCATAAAAAGTTGGCAGGAAGAGCTGTGTTGAGGGTCTGTCCCTGTAACTGACCACCACCTAGCAGGTCCCCCCGCAGTGGCCATGACGTCTGGCTCTCTGCATCTCTCTTGCCTCCTCAGGGCCTCCAGAGACCAGAGGTGGGATGAGGAGATGGAGGTTTCAGCGTGTGCTGATGGACTTTCCTCAGGCCACCCAAGGAGCCATGGACCAACAAGGGGCTGAAATGTCTCTCTCCTGAGCACCCCTGCAGGAGGGGACTGAGTGATGGAAGGGGAACGTGGAGGGTCGGGTGAGGAACACTTGGGTCAGACGGCTGCAGAGGCCTCCACAGGAAGCGGTCAGAGCACATGCTCTGAGTCAGCTTCCAGCTGAGAGAGGCGAGCAGGGTATGCCCGGCAGGGCTCCTCGGTCAGAGTAACTGGGGCAGGCGCATGGGAGGTTAGTGTGCCTTCAGCCACAAGTCCCAGCCAGGGGCTGAGAATGTGACCCTGAGAGAGAATTGTCCCCGCAGCCTGGGGGCTGAGGGTAGCTTGGTGGATGGAAAAGCAGGGGCTCTGAAGGCCAGGACTCGGGTCCAGATGTCCCCTCCCAGGAGACATCTGGTTCCTGCCGAGATGGAGAGCACCATCCTCCAGGCCCTCCATCCGACAGCCAAAAACCTGAGTGCACCCCCACAGACACACTCACAGAGCCCGGGAAGTGGGGTGGGAAGGGCCGGCTGCTGAGGGAGCTCGGAACTTGGGGCATGACTCAGTCTCGGTGGGGCATCCCCTGAGCATCCGTATCTTGCCTCCCAAGTACCGCAGATGGGGAATGGGAAGCCTGGAATCTGTCTAGAGGTGATAATTTTTAGAGCCGGCCCGAGGAAGCTGTAACAGCCGTATACCCAAACACATCATAAGTGAGTCAAAACGGAATCAGACGAATGTGCAGGTAACCTGCAAGAGGTCAAGAAAAGGGGAACAAAGGAATGAAAAATGGACATAACAAAGAAAATAAACAACAAAACAGCAGACAGGCTGTAACAGATTTATAATCACTTTAAATATAAACGTTTTAAATACAATCAAAACAGAGGTGGGCAGAGTGGATTGGGGAAAAAAAAGCCACACCTGAACTGTGTGCTGTCTACAAGAAACTCACTCCAAATATACTGACATAGGTAGGTTGGTTGAAAGTAAAAGGACGGGAAAGGATCTATCATGCAAATGTTAATTTAAAAATAAGGATCGGCAGCTGTGTTAATATCCGATCCAGGGGACTCTAGCAAAGAAAGCTACCAGAGACAGGGAGGGGCCCCACGTAATGAGCGTAGGGCCCATCTGCCCAGCCTTCTCCTCTGCCATCCGCTGTCTCCATCGACCAGAAGCGCAGCCTCTGTGGGCCTCAGCCTCTCTGTCTCTCAGGTGGGGACGGTAAACGCTCTACAGGATACTGTGGAACTGGGAGTTTGGGGTTGGCAGATGCAAACTACCATGTACAGAATGAACAATGGTCCTGCTGTGCCACTCAGGGGTCTGGAGCCAGTGGTGCGTGGTTGTCATGACGGAAACAAGCACGTGCAGGTTTGTGTGTGGCTCAATCCCTGTGCTGCACACCAGGAACCAACACGACATTGTAAATCAGTTATACTTCAAGTTTTTTAAATGTTTAAAAAAGACTCCGAAGGTTAAGTACTTAGTACAGATTAGCACCTGGTAAATGCTCGGTAATGTCTCACCCACATCTTAAACACATGCATTTCTGCATCACCATTTAAGTGATGTGTATCAGTCAGGAAAACAGGAACCGTAACGTCATGTTGTGGGTGTGCGTGCGTGTGCATGAGATAAAACATGCAAAATGTAAAATTTACCATTTTAATCATTTTTAGTTCAGTGGCATTAAGCACATCCACGTTGTTGTGCTGCCATCACCACTGTCCACCTCTGGAACTTTTTTGCCATCCCAAGTTGAACTCAGGACCCCTTAAAGGCACCAGTTACTTTAACAGAGAGAATTTAATAGGCAGTTTTTAGACCAGGTGTCAGAAGAATGAATGAGCAAAAAGGCAGCATGAGACTCGGCCAAGGTGGGAACCATAGACAGATGCAGCTCCCACCTCTAGGGCTTAGGGCGCAAAGGGAAGAGGTGGGATTGGCAAGAATTGGGAAGCTTGGAAGAGGGGTCCTGTGAAGCTGGGACCCAGACCCCAGAGGGAGGGAAGCAGAACTCGGGGGGCACAACAAGGCTGGTTCTGCCACGGCAGAGGGGACAGACCTGGCCGGTGGCACCAGCTGCCTGGCTGGGATGGAGAAGGACATTGCTGTTGTGATGCTGGTGGGTCGGGGGCATACAGGAGGGGCACCTCCCCCCGACCTCCCCTTCCTGGCAGCAGTGTCCCTGCAGCACCCCCACATGCAGAAGCAAATGGGGAGCAGCTGGGAGAGGTGTTGAGGGCAGAGCCCCAGCTCCCGCCTCACTGTGCAAAGAACAGAGGGCAGTGTTGGAGCGTCCTGGGGCAGCCCAGGGGCTCAGCACCACAGAAATGTACTCTCTCACCTTTCAGAGGCCAGGAGTCCAAAATCAGGGCACAGCAGGGCCGCCGTGAACCCACCAGGTGCTCCGGGGAGCATCCTTGCTGCCTCTTCCAGCTCGTGGGGACCCCGAGGTTCCTTGGCTGGTGGACACATCCCTCCAACCTTCGTCTCTGCCTTCACATGGCCTTCTTCCCTCTGTGCGCGTCTGAGTCCAAATTTCCTTCTTCTTATGAAGATGGACCAGCACCCCCCACCAATTCATATACTCAACGTTTCCACCCGTAGCAGGTGGATTTGGAGCTGAGAGGCAGTCACCTAGTAACTAGTACAGGCATTGCTCTGAGAATCAGGGAATATCGGCCCCCACAAGTCACTGGGCCTTTGCCAAACCTCAGTTTCCCCATCTGTAAAATGGGGGCGGTTAGCAAACCGGAAAATCAACCAGCTGTGTGGCCAGATGTGGGACACAAGCCAGCGTGACCCAGGTCCTGCTGCTGAGGCACTCAGGGTGAGCAGAGGCGGCCCAGAACCTGCAGGCGAACACAAGTTAGGAGGGACTCTGCCGGCCCGCGGCGTGCAGGCGTGCTGGGAGTCCTGGGCTGACGTCCCTGCTTGTTTGACCCTGGGGGACGAGCGCTGCCCAGCTGGAGTGTGAACCAGGCCGTGGGTCTGCAGGGCAAGAGGCCTTTCCTCGAAGCTTCTTGATGGGACTGAGGGATCCCAGACGGGGCACAGAGCTTATGTATGCGATGCAGAGTGGTTTTCAAAGGGCCGAGGCTACAGCTTCCAAACTCATCTGACCCAGGGTAATGTAAACCACCTTCTGCGCTAGACCTACAGTTTATTTGTGCAGTTTGGGCCGTTTCTGTAAATGTCTGACCCCTTTGGAAATCCGATCCAAAGGAGCGCAAACGAGGGCTTTTATTCTCCCTAGTGGCATGGCGGTGACGTTTACCTGTTGCAAGTTCTTTATTTCTACTTTTTTAACAGCTACTGGGGACAGAACCCAGGAACTGGTGCATGCCGAGCACACGCTCTGCCACTGAGCTGCACCCTGCCCGGCCCCGCTGCAACGTGCTAAATGCATAGACAAGCAAGATAAAGAAAGGGCCCATTTTGTTCTGTTCTGTCTTGTTTTTGAGCATCTTGGCACTAAGGAGAAAGAAAAACACGTGGATTGGTGAGGAGTGAGGAGGCGTGGAGCTGAAACTTCTCCGGAACTCGCAGCCCGGGCTTACGTTTCAGGGGCCCAGTAAACTGGGGACGGATGGAAAGGCCCAGGAATGGACAGGGAGGGCCCTTCCTGGGAGTCAGAGTGAGGGTGCCCAGGTGAGGGCTTCCCGGAAGGGGTACACAGCAGAGCTGTTTGTCAGAACACCAGGAACCCCCTGCAGATCGTCGGACCTGCTGGAAACGTGCCTGTTAAGGAGAAGATACTTGGCTTCCGCATACAACGACCGATTACCACCAACTTCTCAGTATTCACAAAGCAGGACTCGCTGCCGCGGACACGTCAGAGGGGGAGACCCTGTGCTGCTGTCAGCTGCAGTGTGAGCGCCGTAAGTTCCCGTGCATCACAGGTTCCCAGTTTTCAAATTGTTACGTTGTTCTTGCAGTTTTCTGGGTTTGGAGACACATTACAAACAGCAGAAAACTATCAATGGAAACAAATGAACACATCAGTAGTTCCCTGTATAAGAATTCAGGGGTGATTTTCCAAATCTTTAACCACCGGCGCTGGTAGCTTGGATATTGGCACTCACACGGCTGCTGATCAGCTCGGAGGCCCCTGTCCGAGATGCTGTTTCTGTGCCCTAGCAGGCCGCGTGTAAGGTGCTGGCTGTAAGAACACTGAGCTCTGAGCGGGGTACCTGGCCCCTAGTTGTGGCCAAACTTCAGTCTGCACAGAAATCCCTGGGAACCTTGTTAACACTCAGACTCCGGGACTCTCCCCAGAAGTTCGGATCTACTGAGGCCGGGGCGGGGCCCAAGAATCTGCATACTTACCGAGGTCCCCAGGTGCTGCCCTGGTCTTGTGTGGATAGAGGACCCACCTGCGTTGTTGTCCTCACTGTGCCCAGCACATACGTCTAGAAACACAATGAATGCTTGTGACGTGACCCCAGACTTCTGAGAAGGGAATGTAGCCTGTGTTTCCACCAGGGTCCTGATCCGAAGCAGACGAACCACTCAGATTTCAGAATTCCACAGGATCTGTTTCATAAGGGATTTTTATATGAGTAGGGTGGGGGTTTGGGGGGCCCGAGGGGAAGTTCCAGAAGCCAGGGCCGGTGGGCAGTGGAGCTGTTGCCACCCGTGTCCGAGGGGACAAGGGGAAAGAGGTTAGCAGGACTTAGGAGAGAGTGTGCAGAAGTGACCTTTGTGAGCCTTGGAGTGAGGGACACGACAGCCACGGTGACCTCCCAGGGAGGGACCCCCCAGGAGCAAGCGGACGCCTGCCCAGCCCCTCCCTCTGGTCTTCCGCGTGGCTCCCCTTGGCTGGGCTTCCCTGGAAGCAGAGGGTGAAGAAAGGCAGGCGGTCTGGAGGGGCCACGAGGGAACATCCCAAATCTTCCTAACCTCCTCCTGAGTCCACGCTGTGCCCTGCCCCACTGTCTCCGCCACACTGTCTGCTCAGACCTTCACTGTCTCTTGCCTGATTTATTGTCACAGCTTCCAAACTGGTCCCCCTCCCCCAGCCTTGCTTCCTTCCAACCCAGCCCACCTTCCAGGGATTTCTAACACCCACACCTGATCATGCCACTTGCCCATTAGATCCCTTCCAGGGGCCCCCCTGCCTGCAGGGAAGAGCCCCATCTCCAGGCCCAGCCCCCTGGCTCTCTCCAGGTTCCCTGCTCACTTGTGGGGACATCACCCTGGAGAACCAGGAATTCCCAGGAGGCCCCTGATTTCCTTAGCACACCTGCTTCCTCTGGCTGGAGTCCTTCCCCCGGTCTTGGAGGGCCCCTCCACCTCCTTCAGGATTCTACCGCAGTGCCGCTTCCTCCAGGAAGCCTCCCCTGACCTGCATCAGGCCTCCTTCCTCTTTACCCATCATCATCTGGGTCTGGAACCCAGGCAGCCGCCTGCAGGGGGCAATGCCAGGCTCGGCTCCGCTCACTGAGTAAAGTTTCCGGTTTCAGTAACTGCACTGTCCTTCCGGCCACTTCCCCCTCTATCCCAGAGCCCTGGGTTTGGACTGGGTCCTGTTCCGGAGCACAGTGAAGCCTCTATTCCTCGGGCTCTGCGTCCAGCCCGACCTGGGGCACTCGTATTTCAGTGGGCTTTGTGGTCACATCCGAGCTGTTCAGTTTCACCTCAATCAGCAGCACTGGGGGTGCCGAGCTCAGCCTCGTGGGTTTGGTCACCATCAGTGCCAGTTAAACAAAATGCCAGTCGCCAGGGCAATTCCACCTTCGAACCAGCCAACAGCAGAAGAAAAATTGTTCCTAAAGATACCTGAAGCCAAACTGAGATCGTGAGTTCCTTCTGGGGGAACTGGCCCCAGCCCCCTCCCATCCCCATTTCCTCCCATGGTGTCGAGTCCCACCCCACCCACCGCACATTTTGATTTTTGTTCAGTTCACCTTTGTTGGGATCTGGGTTTGACTTCTTTGAGTGGTTAGTTGAACCAACAGACCGTGTGAATGTGAGCATTTAATGGGCAAACTGGGTCGTCCCTCTGCTGAACAAAACGTCTGTCCTGTGGGGAGTTTTGCCTTCACACAAGCACTAAACTCCAGGATTATGAGAAATCAAGTCGTAATTGGTGTAAAGAGAGTGAAGAGAGCGTTTTGACAGCGTTGGTGGGGTACTGAGTTACTTCTGAGACCAGTTGATTTCTAGAACCTGTCCAGTTCTCTTGTGTGTCCGTCGTGACGAAATTGACTGAATCAGTGATCCAGAAGTGCCTCTGGCAGGTCTCCAAGCGCGGCCTCTTCTCTGCTGTTTTACCTGTGATTGTCTACCGAGCAAAGGCTTGGCTAGTAAGAAACAAAAGTTAGGGGTTAGGAGCATTTGACGATCGATTGCTTTACCTTTTATTTCTCAAAGGCATCGTTTGAAATTTTTATTTATCTAAATTTATCTTTAAGTGGTTTTATTGAGTTATAAATTCAGATATCATACAGTCCGCCCTTTTCAAGTGTACAATTCAGTGCGTTTTGGTGTATGACCTTACTAACTTTTTTTTAGTTGTGGGATCATACAAACACAAAATTTGCAATTTTAACCATTTCTAAGTGTGCGATTCAATGGCATGAAATACGTCCACGATGTCCCGCGACCTTCCCCACTGTCTACTTCCCAGACTTTTACCTCAGCCCCAAAAATGTCATTTTTAAAGGACTCTTTGCTGGCTGACCCACAGGTAGTGAGAATATCAAGATGAAAAATAAAAAAAAAATTGTCAAGTTTCCTAAAAGTATTAACTCCAAAGTATTAACCTGGACTGCTGGCTACTGGAAAGTTCTAGAACATTCTGGTTCTTGAACCTGAGCTCCGTGGAGGAAGGGAATTCGACTTAGTGTCTCCAAAATCAAGAACAGGGTTTGGCACACATAAGCACGTATACCGGTGAGACTTGTTCTTGGCCACGTCTTAAAATCAGGGTGCTGTGTGGACCCACTGTGGCCTGGTGTAGGCCTGTCAGCCAAGGGGGAGGAGTCTTTGCGGAGTGACGGTGTCTGGGATCTGGTGTGCCCTGGGACCACTCGGGGCTCCATGCCAGACCCCCACCCACCTACTTTCTCCATCCCACCAGTGGCTTGTGTCTGTCTAGATATTTTTTCAGGACTTTTTTTAAATGTTGAGAGAACTTTTAATACAATGAGAAAATGCTCATACTGTATTAACAAAAATGCAAAACTGTATTGCTTGGAGGGGGAGGTTCTAGTTTTGTGTTAAAAAGCCCTGGATATGCATAAACATTCCTGGCTTTCTGAAAGACATTAAGCGTGATGTGAGATGGTACTGGGTGTCTGTGAGCCTCTCAGTTTGGGGAAAAGTGTTCTTCAGGAACACACTGCCTGAACCTGTGGCCCAGCCTTGGCAGGCCTGCCCCCATTCCAGCCCCCTCCCTGGTCTCCTGGCTTGGCCCCGGTCCCTCAGCTCCATGAAATCCAGTTCAACTCCCTAAGCCACAGGCCCTTCCTGGCTGCCTCTGCCTGCCCTGTGGCAGCCACTCAGAGTCCTGTCTGCTCCTCAGGCATCTCTGTCGGCACCTGCCAGCTCTTCTTTCTGGAATGACCTCCCCTCAAGTCCCCACACTGCCCGCTCCTTCTCCGCTTACAAGGCTCCTCGTCTGAGAGGCCTCTCCTGCCTCACATAGCACATAGTAGGTGCTCAACTAATACTTGTGTTCTGGTCCCCAGTCGCCCAATGAGCAATTGAGGGGTGGGGCCATCTGGAGCCCCCCCCCAATAGGCCGTGTTGGCTCCCTCTACCCTGCCCCTGGGACCCCCTGCCCCTGTGGGCCGGCGCCTCTGTGCAGGATGTACTGCTCTGTCCACACTGAGGGCCTCGCAGCTAAGGCGAACCTGTGGACAGACGCTTGGGGCAATTGTCCTTGAACAAATAAACCCGTTACTGCCTGCCTGTACAGTCTTCCAGGAGCTGGCCAAGAGAGTGAGTTATTTTGCAGTGAGGCTGCAAACCTCTCAGCCAAGGGGGCCTCTGAAACCTGTCCAGCAGCCAGCTCCTCTCAGGACGGGGCCATCCATAAGTCTGCAACTCTTGCAGTGACAAGATCACTGTCACCAAGCTCCTGACTCCAGCTCCTCTGTGTTCCTCCAGCCTGGCTGCCTGGAGCTGGGGGTGGAGGAGAGACCCAGCCTCCCGCCTAGCTGTGCTGGGTGATGGGAGACACATATCTCGCAGGGTTGGTGCCAGCGGCTTGACGGGAAGCAGCCAGCCAGGCTGTGGAATTGGTGTCTGTAAAAAGGATTCTGACGGAGGGTGGTTAGCACCGCCCCCGGGTTATTCCGCACTGGGTGCAGGGCTGACCCTTGTGGGGTGATGGCACTTTTATGGTCCCATTAAGAAAGATGAGGGTCTCCAACACCACGGAAACGCCAGGCATCGGCCTGCTGGCCAGGCTCATCAGGCAGGGGCGTCGGGAGCAGCCTCGGTCCCCGCCGCTCGCACTAGGGCACCGGCCCCCTTGCCGGGGACCCTGAGAAAATGTGCAGATGCCAGCAGGTGCCTCCCCAGGGACCCGGGGCTTCCCTAGGACCAGGGAAGATGGGAAAATGCTGCTCCGTAAGGCATGTTGTTCCAAAAGGGGGCGGGCTGGGATTTGATTAACAAGACTCGGGGAGGGGGCTTCCTGCAGTGGGGGAAGTCAGCTGGGGCCCTCCCTGCACACTTGTCACATCACAGGCCAATGCTGGCTTTCAAATCTGGAATCCGGGACCTCGTCAAGGGATCATAGCAGCAGGACCAGCAGTCGATGTCTGTGTAGTTCACTGTAACTCTCGCGGTTCTTCCCATCAGACCCGGCGGATACCCCACCACCTACCCCACCACCGGCAGACTCGAGGCCCCCCGCTGGGCCTGAATCCCTTCAGACGCGGCGTGCTCTGGGCCAGGCCGGGCGCCTTAGGGGAACCAGTGGGCCCAGCCCCTCCCTTGGGGAGCTTGGCTTCTGCAGGGAGACAGGCATCGACTGGATAGTCCCACGATGTCAGCCCCACCCCGTGGCGAGTGCTAGCGCAGAGAGGTCCAGCCCGGGGGACAGCATTTCCCTCTTTCCCTTTTTAACTCATCTCATGCACAGAGTCTCCACAAAGAGTAGGCAGAAAGGGGTTTAGCCCCATTTTTAGATTCAGAATTGAGAGCTGGATGAGGTCAAGGGAGTCCAGGGGCCAGGGAGTGGAAATGACCCAGCTGAACAGGACTCTCGGGATTCGCCAGTCCAGGTGGGGACCCCCAAGACTCAGCAGCGGGAACCGGGCTCTGTTCTGTGGAGAGACTGGATTCACATCGGGGCGTCACGCAGCTCTGAGGAGTTAAAATCCTCTGCCTCTGCCTTTTCACATCCTTAGTAGTAACACTAGTCACTAGTTGCCGTTTTTGCTAGTTGCTTGGTTGGATTTGCCTTCTAGTGTTTATCCAAATACTTACATACCTGGTGGAGGTGGCGGTTGGGAAGAACGCTCTGGAATGGGCGTACTAGCTGCGCCGCCCAGCTTGCCTCCCCCTGGACTGCCTGGGAGAGGCCGGGTGATCCGCCTGCACCTCCCTCGGCCCGGGCGCCGTGCGGCGCTCTCCCTTTGCCTCCAGCCGTCCGAGGCCCTGGAGACGAGGCTGTGCGGGAGAGGCCCTTGGCTATTTATTTATTGCCATCCTTGGGGTTTACTGGGGCCTCCATAAAACCTGCTTGTTGAGTCAGAAGGTTTACAGCCCGGCTTGTGTCCTGGGGCTTTGAGAGTCTGCGTGTTTGGTTTGTCATTTTGAGAAAAGCCACAAGTTTTGTTTTGTTTTGTTTTGTTCTGTTCTGTTTTAAACAAAGGAATTTCAGGATTTGTGGGGAAGCTGAAGAGAACCCTGCATCGTGCAGAAAGGAAGAAAACAGCTTCTGAGGCGTTTTTGGGGAAACAGAGGCTTCGGGGTTCAGGACAATTTGTCTGGTGTTTCTAACCTTCAGTTCTGAAGTCCTTAAATCTCCCTCTCTCTCTCACACTCACACACACACACACACACACACACACGCAAAGGAGGGCTTCAGGGGAATAAAAATGTTTCCTCTGTAAAGTTTCCAAAGACTTCAGAGACCGGATAGTTCAACACAATTATAACACGTTTGCCAACGTGAGAAACACGTGTTGGGGGGGATGGAGTATTATGTCTTTTAGAAAGACATGTCTTGTTTCTTCCACTAACTGAAATATGTTTGCCTCTGTGCCGCATTTCTCCTAAAAGAGTCAGAAAGGCATCAAGGGCGCTTCCCCACGGTGAGCGCTCAGCAGAAGCCCCACCAGGAGCGTGCTCGCCAGAAGGGAGCGCGCGGCTTCCCCCGCGTGCGTGGGCCCCCTCGCTGCTGCTCTGCTGCAGATTCTAAAGGAGCTGCCAGTGCGGAAAAGCCCGTACTTCCTCTTTTATTCCCTGCGTGTAGTTTTTGCTTTCGGTGATAACTATTAAAGGGAAAATTAAATTCACAAAAACCATCATTCTAAAAGCAAACTTTTGATCCGCAAAGTCATTCCGAAACGTACTTTTTTTGTGAATGTCACTCATGAAGTATCTCCTCTCTTTGTCTATTTATGCATATTCAGTGTCCAGAACCATCTTAGCTGGGGACCGCTTTTTTGCAGATCGCACCCGCCGAGATTCACGGTATTGGGTTTACTGTGATGGTGACATAGCATAGCATTGTGCAAAACGAGTGAGGAGAATTCACGAGTAACTCAGACTTAGCGGCCAGTTTTAATAGGTTGGTGAATACATCCTCGGGCGAGCATGTAACATCCCCGCTTTGGCGGCGACAGAAACAGGTTCACCAAATAACAGTATAACAGCGGACCGTAAACAACACACAGCTTGCCTTTTCCACATCATTTAAAAAGGGTGGCAAGTGTGGGAGGCACTAATTGACCACAAAGAGCACTTTCACTGCCCCACAAAACAGCGACCATTTCAAACGACCCCCGGGTGAGCTGTGGGGGCCATCCCCCCATGAGGACAGCCGCCCCAGCACCTGGGGGCTGACGCACGGCCCCACGCCACACACCTCCACTCCAGAGCGGCCCGCTGGGAAGAAAAGCGCTACCCAGAGGCCACCACTCGGGAGACAAGGGAGGGCCCCGCCGGACACCCAGATTCCCATCCCGCCAGACGAACAGCCAGCTGGCTAGTTGCTCTGCGAGGCGGCCTCCCTCCACGCCGGGTGGGACCAGCACAGTCGATGGAGAGGGGGCGATTCCGTGGGCTGCGGCGGCAGGGCTTAAAGCATTCCACAGCAGGGAAAATCTTGCGTCTGGCTCGGTTCTGATCTCTTTCGCTTGGATTTCTGGTGTAATAGATGCAAACTGAAGTATTTCTCCATTGTGTCAAGAAATGCTGAGAGCGGCGTGCATGTCCTGCTCCGTTATCTCAGGAGTCCTCCCTCTGGCCCAGAAGTGGAGGCAGCCGTGCCGGGGGCTCTGTGGCAGGGGTGGCCCACGGCCTAAGCCCGGCCCGGCCCAGACCCAGCACAGGCCAAGCCCTGCCGGGATGTGCCCCTGCCGGCTGGCTCTCCGACGGGGCTACGACCCCCACACCCCACTGCCTGCCGCATACAGGTGGGAGGGTACAGCCCGTGTTACACCCTGGTCCTGGCACCATTACTCGTGACACCCTCTCGCTCTCAAAAGTGTCCCGACTGAGATGGTCAGTTAAACAGTCACCCTACCTGTGCATAAATGTGTGAATAGACGCTCCTCACTGACGTGCGGTGAGCAGTGTTTTGGGTGGCTGTATCCATGGGTGTGTTTGTTTATGATCTTAGGCAAATAAACCCTGGGACCCCTACACACACACACACACACATATATACACATCCATGCCCACACATACATACACTCCATCAAGTTAGAGCCAGTTGAATTGCATCCTGAGGGTGCCTGTGTCCTCACTAGGAATTGCACTGCCTGCATTCTGGGGTTGATTAGAACTTCCTGCACATGGATCTCTGGGTAAGAGTGTGTGTGTGTGTGTGTGGCTGAAGAGCCTTGGGAGAAGTGAGCTGGCACAGCAGGGTGACACAGACAAACACAGAGAGCAGAGAAGAAAAGAGGGACAAAGAATCAATGACAGAGAAACCCGCACCTTGGAGAGTTTTCAGACAGTGAGAGTGCTTCGTTAGCAGCAAAGAGGGGGAGAAAAGTGTCTCTCCGTAGATTTCAGAGTGAGGCTTCTGACAACTGCCACTTAGAATCGGCCCAAATGTCCCAAACGTCCCAAACAAGGGTGCAGAGGGAAGGCAGGAGGCACCTTGAGTAAGTGAGAGCCGCACAGGGCAGCCAGGAGGGAGAGGAATGGTTTACTGCATCCTGAAGTGTGGGCTCAGGGTCTGGTCTGGGGGAGGGGCTGGGTGGCAGAGAGCCTAGGGTTCGATTTAGAGATGTTCTTTCCTATCAGCTGGTGGGGCCAGAGGTGTGTGGGTGGAGACAGCTCAGTGTCTAGGGGCTGGCCCGCACGGAGGGGCCCTCAGCTGGCAGTCTCTGAGGGACTGCAGCCAGGTACATCCTCAGGCAGCTCGGCCCGCTGTGTCCCCCAGCCCCACCTCCCTCCAGATGTGGGTGGCCTTGGGGGAGGAGGGGTCTGCACACCAGGATTCCCAGGCCACCCAAGGAGAGAGTTGTGCCTGAAGCCATCTTCTGTTCTTAATGGACACGTGTGGGTAGGGATCACGTGGCAGGTCGGGGTCCGCTCAGATTCCCGGTGCAGGGCGGGCACCCGCCATCACAACCCCGACCAAGCTCCTATTCCCCGACGGGGGCGGCAGCTAACAGGTAGCCGTAGGCAGCGATGGGACTCAGCCAGCGGTGCCGTTGGCCCTGGGAACTCCATCCTTACAGACAGAGGATAGAGGCACGCAGTGAAAACCCCGCGCTGCCTTAGAGCTGCCAGCGGCCCCACCCAGGGCTCATCAAAACCCGGTAGTCCCAGCAGGCGGGCCTGGTTCTACAGCCCCTCCCACCCAGAATTCCCGCCCCAGATGCTATGCCCAAAGCCAGCACATGGTGGCCCCTCAAGACCCCCACCCAGCACCCCCACTGTGAGAACCGAGGCTCATAGGCCACCCGTCATCCTGGCCCCGGGCGGCAGCGGCAGCCTGCGTCCAGCCTCTGGCTTTGTGTGTCATGGGCCAGGGAATGAGAGGGACTCAGAAAAAGGCCTTAAACGATGGAGAAAACAAAAGAGCAGGCCAGTTGTACTTACATTTTAAAATAAGTGTTCCACCCTCACCCACCAGCGTGGCTTAAGTTAACTACTGGAAGGAAGTGAGCAGCTGCTCATAGGAGGACAAACTCCCGCATCTTCAGTGCCTGACATAGCACCTGCTGGATGACCCCGCAGGCCTGCTTCGAGGTGCACACACAGCAGGAAGGCCGAGCAGGCGTGCAGACAAGCCCTGTCCCTGCAGCCCCAGACTGGAAACGGCCAGTGGGCCCTCAGCAGGGGCACGGATAGATGATCATCGGGAGGTGCGTGCAGCGTTTTGCCCTGCCCTGGAGACGGGCCGGTGCAGGGCAGTGCATCGGTCTCATCTTGCTGGGTCAAGAGCTGCTCTGCAGCGTGTGCACCATGTCAGTCTGTCCGCATCGGGCTCCGCGCCTGTGGAAGTGGCCCAGGATGCCAGGGGCTAGAAGAGCAGCTGCCTGTGGAGAAGTGGGTTTCAAGCTGGGGAGGAGCTCTGGGTACCACTACAATTTTATTCCTTGATGAGCAGTGGCGGTGGGAGGGATCATACAGGTGTGTTCCCTGTTGATAACACGTTGAGCTCTGCACATGTACCTGGCACTTTTCTATGTGTGTTTCATGTGGAATAAAATACTCTAAAAATGTGCTCATGCACAAAAGGTGTGAGGAAAAGCAGTGGATGGGCAGTGGGGGACGGAGGCCAGCTCTGCATCTCACTTGCTGGGTAGCCATGGCAACCTGCATGCCTCCCTGCTTCTGTCTCTGAAAAATGAGGGGTGCAGGTTTTGAACCCCCTCGGAAACCCTCACCCAGCAAAATGCACAATGTTCTCTGTGCAAATCCTGGGGGCTTCCAACCTCCCTGAGTCCCACTCAGTGACACCCAAAGGAGCCCATTGAATGCAAGCTAAATAGCCCTGCATGGGGTGGTTGTGGGTGCCCAGGTGAGGAAACAGTTTCCAGAGCCCAACAGACACTGGGCTGAATCAGGGCCCCACCACCTTCTAGTTGTGGGGTCTCGGATGCATGGCTTCATGTTCAGGGCTCAGTTTCCTCATCTATAAAATGGGGACAATAAAATTCACAGAGGGAATGGGAGGGTTCGCGGAGATAAGGCGCCCCTTGCTCAGCACAGAGCCCGTCCCACAGTCAGAACGCCGTGAATGCCAGTGGCAGTTACGAGGTGGCCCGGAAGCCTCCTTTCGGCTCTGACATCCCCGGGCCTGTTATCTACCGAGAATTCCACCCTGCTCTCAGGGCTGGGTAACACGAGTCCACGTTTGTCCTCCCCGGCAAAGTCAGATTTCCGCAGCAGAGACGTGGTTTTGGCTCCTCCATCTCTGGAAACTGAAGTCAGCTCGCAAATGAGATGTCACATGTGTCCAGCAACAGCGTCACGGGCCTCCTGCATGCAGAGAAATTTCCAGAAGGATATCCGCTCCAGCCCAGAAACCACTGGACAGCCACCCGTGATCTCGGGCTGCCTGACTCTGGTTTTGCAGCCATCGACCTGGGGCCAGAAGACTGTTTGGAGCCTCCCTCAGAGCCTGCTGGCTGCACTTGGGAAGCACAGGCCACATGCCTGGGATTCCCGTGGGGCCGGGAAGGATGCTCTTCCTCCACCCGGCTTATCTCCTTTCAAGCCAATAAAAAAGAAATATTTGCAGCAATAATAAGATAGGCCCAAGGATTAGCTATGTTCCTCCCTGCAGTATTAGGAAAGTGTTTGCCTGCCAGGGGAGCGACCAGGGGATTAGGGAGCTCCTGGCTGGAGACGTGGGGCTGAGAGTAGAGAGGGGGATGCCCTGGGAGAGGCTGGACAGCCAGTGGGCCGGCCTCTGGAGGGGGGTTGTGCTTCCCGTCAGGCTGGAGCCCGACTCCTTCCTCGAGAGCTATCACCAGTGTCCCCAGCCCCAGCATTTGGGGGTGGGCTGGGTCACATGCAACTGTCCCACTGTTGAAAGGGACAAACAAAAACAAAACCTCTGCAGGTTTTATCTTAATTATCTACGTCAGACGCTGGACATTTGTAGCATCAAAAACAACAGGCAGTGTTAGGCGACGGCTCCCTGTGCTCAGAGTTGCATGGAAGCCTCACAGCCCCTTCTGAGTGAGGAACCGTCTGTGCCCATTTTACAGAGGAGGAAACTGAGGCTTAAGGAAACTAAGTGTCTTGGCCACAGTCCCCACGTGTGAATGCTGGAGCTGGGATCTGAACCCAGCAGTACCTTAGCCTTCCCTGCTGTTACACAGCATTCCCAGATACAGAGAGAGGACCATTTTCTTCATCCTCACTTGACAAAAGAGGCTCATAAACTGACTAGGACATGCGTCCAAAAATAACATGGATCCCTGTCTAATCACGAGCAAACACCAGGGAAATCCTGGCAGAGGGACCGTCTACAAAAGACCCAACCAATATTCCTCAAAACTGTCAAGGTCATCAGAAACATGGAGAGTTTGAGAAACTGTCCCAGCCAAGAAGATCCTAAGGAGACATGACAACTGTCATGTTGGATCCTGGTTGGGGTCCTGGGACAGAAAGACAGCGTAATGGGAAATACGAATAAAGTATGGGCTTGAGTTAATCATGATGTGATAGCAACATAGTAGTAGTGGCTCATTAATTACACTGCATGTGCTGTGCTGACATAAGATGCTAACAAGTCGGTAAACTGAGTGTGGAATGTATGGGGACTCCGTACCGTCTTGGCAATTGTTCTGTACATCTAAAACTGTTCTAAAAATAGAGTATTAAAAAGAATAAGGTGGCTGGCTGGCTGGAAGGATGGATGGGTGGATAGGAGGGTAAGTGGATGGAAGGATGGAGGGATGGGTGGAAGGATGGATGAGTGGATGGATGGATGGAGGTTAAGAGAGGGAGGAAAGATGGGAAAGTGATAAAGCAAGAATCACAGAATGTTGACAGTTGTACAATCTCAGTGGTGAACATGTGGCTGTTCACCACGGGTAACTTTTCTATATGTTTGAAAGTTTTTGTAATACAATCTTGAGAGAATAAAAAAGACCAGAGGCTAAGGGGTGTAGACAAGTCTCCCCTTTAGGTTTCTTTATTGCTTTGCACTCTGCTCCCCTGCTAATGGTCGGGGGTGGTGTGCCCCTGGAGGTAAGCAGCCTGGTCCTCTTCTACTTCCAAAGTGGGTCCAAATTCCAACAGGATGGGCATCAAAGGCTACAAACACCAGGGTAAATTGAGGACTAAAGAATGGAGGCAAGGAGCCCTGGTTCACCACCCTTCTCTCCTCACCACGCACAGAGCCGGGGCGTCAGTGGTGATCCTGGGATATTTGTGAGCATGAGATTTGAGCTAGGCACCTCCTCCTCCACGCAAGGAGAATCTTACGCCTGGGACTAAAGAACCTGCTGGCGCTGTGGAAAACAGAACAAAGAGGACAAGGCATCTGGTGACAGGTGGACGGCACCGGGGGTAGAACCTGGAACTGGGCACATTGCTGCTACCAGGCGGCCCCGCCTCCGCCTGCTGAGGATGGGCTGCACAAACAGCCCAGATGCTTCCAGTCTGGTCCTTGAGGAGAAAGGATATTTGTGGTCACAGAGAAATTTGCCACCCAGCGCTGGTGCTTAGGTGTCGTGTTTCTGCGGTCCCAAGTTATTCATCCAAAATTGGTTTCTGCTAGGAAACGGCAAGAAAAATACTCCACACTACAGAATAAGATTTGAAGTGATCTTCCACCCTGGGGTTGATGTTTGGGGGCATGAAGAGAAGAAAACAATCAGCAGAGGGAAAGAGACTGCGCTGGGTTGCAGAAGCCCTTTCTCCTCGCCCTTGAAAGTAAGTTCTGTTATTCTGACGTTAACACCAGCTTCCTTTTCACGGAGCGAGGCTGGTCTTCCTGCCATAGCTCGGGAGGTCTGTGTCCAGCTCTACTGCGGATGCTGGGGCACCTTCTCAGGGGTCCGCTCGTGGTGGGCCAGTCTAGACGGCTCTGAACACACCGTGGGGCCCCTGCAAGATGCCGGGACTCCCGAGACTTGTCTTCCCTCCCCTCCTGCTGCTGCTTTGAGGAAAGAGGTTTGGTCAGTCAACCTTCAGGGCTGTCCCCAGGTGACCCTGGTGATCCCTGCACTGGCAGCCTGCTCGCTGGACCAGTCCCCCACCCACGCCCCAGGCTCTCCATCCCCAGAATGGACGGCTTGGCCCTGTCATCTCCAGCCTGGGGAGCTGCAGCCCTTTGGGAGCTGATCGGCCCCAGTGCCAAGACACCTAGTCCCACCCTGTTGCAACACTGGTCCTTTGGAGGTGTCATCCTGGGTCCGGTCCTGGCCCTGCCATGTTATTCGTCAAGTTGCTTGAATCTTGCTAAGCCTCAGCAGCTTCATGAACAACATGGCAATGACGTACTCCCCCACCCCGGCGTCTTGTGAGGGGTGGCGAGCCGTCCCTCGGGAAGTGCTTGTGTGGTGCTGGACCAGAGTGATGGCACAGCTGTCGCCCTGCTCACCGGGCACGTGCGCTGTGGAGGGTCTGATCTCTCTCCCCGGAGCCTGGGTCTCGCCTGCCTGCAGCTGCAACGTGAAGGAGCCGGGAGTCTGGGCCCCTCGGCTTCTTAGAGGAGTGACTAAGGAGGGGCTGGAGGCCACGCCACCGGCTGACAGGACGGCGCCGCCTGCCTAAGAAACGCCCTGGTCAGCCTGCTCCTCTTCCATCCTCCCCGAGCTGTGCGGGCAGGTGGGGCACGCTCGTCTCAGTCAGGCCCTTCCCAGCCCCCCCCCGCCCCGTTCCAGCTGCTGTCTGACCTGACAAATGGGAAGTGACACTGATGATCATCCATCCAGGTAAACACGTCCCCTTCCAACAGCTCACAAGGTCACAGGCCGGAGGGTAGGCTAACAGGGCTTCTCGCTTTGCCCCGGAGTGCCAAGCACAGCGTGTGTCTCGGTTGACAAGCATCATGGTGCCTCAACTTTTCCTATTTTTTTTTCACGTTGTTTCTTTTGATGATAGGCTTTCCGGAGAAGGAGGGAGATTTTGAGCTCACTAGAGGAGGGAGTGGAGCTTCCCAAGATGGGTGCCCCAGCTCCCAAAGCCCTGCTTTGCACCAGTGCCAGGGTTGTGGGTTGATAACTAACTGGCCCAGTTGGCAAGGACCAAGCAATTCAGCGTGGATGAGGGGTCTCCTCGGGAGGGGTCCCCGAGTGTAGAAGTGTTCCCCAGCCGCTGGCCAGCACCGCACACCCTCAGAGGGAGCTCTGCTTGTGTGGGGAGATGTCGCTCTGCCCGCCACCCCCACTGCTGGCCCTCTGCTTAGGGGAGCCTGGCGCCTGCAGACAGAGCCAAAGGCCCGAGACACCAGAGGCCTCAGAAGCCGGAAGCAACTACTGGTTCTTGGGACTAATCTGCCCTGATGCCATCTGTTGCTTCACTCATCCATTCACTCAGTCATTCAGCAAACACCCATGGTATCTCCTCTGGTTGAGCTTTGCTCTGAATTATTTCAGAATGGATGCTAAAATACCTCTGTACCCTCAGAGTCTAGCCCAACCGGTGCTTGGCACGTGGTCGGAATACATTTTTGAGGAATGGGTGGGTAGATCGGAGGATGGATGGATGGATGGGTAGGTGGAGGGGTGGATGGATGGATGGATGGGTATATGGGTAGACAGATGGGTAGACCAGTGGGTGGGTGGGTGCGTGGCTGGACTGCTAGATGGGTAGATATGTGAGTAAGTGGCTACTGAATAAGTAGGTAGGCAGGGTGAACTTTACCCTCCAGGAAGGTAATCTTTCCTGTGCTCACATAAAATCCAAACAACACTTCGTGTCTTTTTTCCCCTCACTTTTTCTTTCTGGGAAGAAGTGGGCATACCACTCAGAGGCACAGACCCAACCTTTCATTCCTACAATCTCTTATGCTCAGCATTCACTGGGCACCTGCCACGTGTTCAGCATGGTTCTAGGTCCCCAGGGTCAGGGTCACTCCCTCAGCTGCCTTGTGAGGCCAGTGTCTGCTCTGGCTGTGCCCCCGAGGTGCCGTGCCCACAGCAATGGGGGAGGGGAAGACAGAAGGCAACATGCAGTTGTGCAACAGGCTCTGACCACTTGGGATTGAGAGGGAGGAGGGGTGTGGGGCTGCAGGACCCAGGGAAGGCTAAAGCCAGGCAGGCAGTGGCCGGACAGAGCCAGGCGGACAGAGTGGGCGGTGGGTGGGGCCACCCTGGGCTCTGAAGAAGGGAGTGGGGGCGACAATCAGGTAGGCAGACAACTGGGTCAGCCTCAGATTCAACCTGCCAGGGCTCAGGGCCGTGTTCCTCCCGCCTCCCTCCACCCACCACCTGCGACCTCACAACAGTAGTAACGGCCAGAGACTTGACCCTGACCATGTATGGGGCACTGAGCTAGGAGTTCCACCGACATTCTCTTGTTTGATCTCCTGAGGGAGACCCACGAGGGAGGCTCTGTGGGGACGCCCTCATTTTATGGATGAACAACTGAAGTGAAGACAATTGAAAAGTTAGTCCAGCCCCTACCCACTGGACCCAGACGTCGGACTCTGGAATCAGTGCTCTCGACCGGGCCGGGGCGGTTCTCTGGTGTCCAGTGAGGGAACCAGGGGCGCTGCTCAATGTCCCACAGTGCGCGGGCCAGTCCCACTTTGAAGAGGCCCCCTTCAGGCGCCAAGGCGCAGAGCCCCTGACCCAGCGGGTCTCCAGCTCCCGGAAACTAGCGAAACCCCAAAGCTTGTCAGAGATGGAATTCTCCATCAGGGCCCCTAACGGGGAAAAAATAAATCCCTCCTCTCTTCCCCCCCACCATTCCAGCCCCAGAAAACACTCTCCAGTCTCACACACATGAATCCTTGCAAAGCTGGAGTGGATGCTTGAGAGTGGTTGTAATCCAGACAGGAAATCGACTTAATTCCCCAGAATGGACCCCGATTTTATGACTATTCAGTGTCTGTACACGATTACAAATCCCTTCGTACTGCCGTTCGGCGCTGGGGCAGTGATTTCCTTTCCGTTTTTTCTTCCTTTTCCCCTCCGTGCTGCCCTCAGACTGAAGCCCGGTGAGCTCTGGCGTGGGTTGTAAGAATGTCTAAAAAGGGTTGCACGAGGGCTCTTACTGTCTCGGAGCTCCTGAGGATGACGTATCACGTTACTAATTCCCTTAATTGCATGTCTGGGCTAAAAACAGACTTTCTTAGTTTTCCTAAGAAGTCACATTCTTAATGACATTAAAACACTGCGGTAAATGAAGCTAAATGTTAACCGATGTACTTAAATCATGAATCAGTATATAGAGTGTTTACTTAAACTTGTTTACCCTTCTTGGTCACTCATTTTGTAGGTTTTGCCAAAACTGAGAGACGAATAGTGGTGTCAGATTCAGTATCTGGAAATGACTCAAGAATTTTTGTTTTCTTTCGATTTTTAGCCCCGGACTGAGTGGATGCTGCAATCATGTAGTAATCAAAGAATTAGAGCAAGAGGCTGCAGGCTGATTCATTTCCCTGGGTCTTTGCAAAGGATGCGGAGGGCAATGGAGCTGCAGGGAGAGATGATGCTTTTCCCCTAAGGATGAAAAACTTAACCTTGCACTGGTTTGGGTCTTTCCAATTCAATTTTTTTTTAAGTAAAAGCAAAGGTAGGGAAATGTGTGATTTATAGCAAGAGACAAGGGTTAAGGAGCACCCACTAGACAACAGATGCTCTTCTAAACACACTGTGTGTTTTAGCTCACGGAACCCTCCCCACAAACCCCACCACAAGCAGGAAACAGCATCCTTCCCAGATGAGGAAGCTGAGGCTCAGAAACACTAAGAAACTTCTCCAAGATAACACAGCCAGCCAGCAAAGGGGCGGGGATTTGAACCCCGCAGGCTGACGCCAACTCCTCCAACTTGATTGCACTTCCTGCCTGAGAATCTAGCTATGAACATTCCAGAAGGGGACAAGCGTCCTGGGAACAGGGATGGTCCGTAACTGAGACCCGTCTGTACAGACCTCTGTCACTTGTAAAGCCCTCTCCACTAGATGTGTTACCGCATTGGCTTCGTGATGTTTGTCCTCTCTGTGGGTTCAAAACACTATTTTGGCTTGTGTGTCTCAGTCTCTCTCAGCCACATTTTACTAGCAGGTGATTTATGTTTCAAATAGGCAATGCATTATCAAAGCCGTCGGGCAGACACCTCAGATCTGTGCACTTCCTCTGTGTGAGTTTTACCTAAAAAAGCAAAACCCATAGACAAATACTAAACTCCAGCTGATGATACACATGCCGGAGAGTTTAGGGGGAGGAGCACTGATATCTGCAGCTTACGCTGAAATGCATTATGAAGGTCATATGAGGGCTTGATGGACAGACAGGTGGATGGATGAATAGACGGGTAGGTTTGTGAGTAGAAAGGTGGAAGCATGGGTGGATAGGTGGGCAGACTGATGGGTGGGTGGATGAGAGGCAAAGCAGCTACAGCAGCATGCTAAGTACAGAGCTGAGGTGGCGGGAGCGTGGACGGTCACTGCCCAGTTCTCCAACCTTTCTGCGATGCTTGCAACTTTCGCTTAAAATACTGCAGAAAACAGAGGATGCAGATATGTGATAGAAGTTCAAAAGTCACAGGTTAAAAGTGAGTCCTCCTTCACTTCATCCTGACCTTCAGCCTTCCAGTTTCCCTGGCAACAGCAGCCCCTGTCAGCTGTGGCTCCAGCCTGTCCTCGCAGGGCTGGCCGAAGCCTGTGTCTGCGCACGTGAGCTTCCTCTTTGACGCTGAGGATGGCGATGATGGTGACGGTGATGGTACAGCGCTTTCTGCGTGCCAGGGGCTGTCCTAAATGTTTAGTCTGTACTGACTTGTGAACTCTCTTCGATTTCTGTGCTACAGGGTAGGTGCTACTGCTACCCTCATTTTACAGGTGAGGAAGGTGAGACCCAGAGAGGTTAAATAACTTGCTCAGCAGCACCCAACTCGTCAGGGGAGTAGACGGCATACACTTCCACAGCTCAGAGGTTCTCAGGGATGTGTCACAGTGATGTCACAGAGTCCCATCAGGGACTCTGGATCTGCCTCTTCATTTTACAGTCTGTGTCGCTTTCCACGGCATGGATATACCATGATTTATTTGACTCATCATCTATGAACCAGCACCTAGTTTGCCTCTAAACTTTTGCTAGCACAAACAGTGCTGCAATAAATAAACCTGCACGTACTTGTGAGAGCACACGTCTAACGGTGGGACAGGGTCCCCCAAGGGGACTTGCCGAGTCCGAGGGAAAACGCATTTTTAATTTGGGTAGTAATTGTCATACGTCTTTCCAAAGGGCTTGTGCTGAATCCCACTGCAGCCAGCAGTGCGTGACAGCGTCTATCCCCACACCCACTGCAGGGTGCAAACCGACCTCGCCCGTCCCGCACGTGGCATGGTGCTGCCACCACGTGAATGGCACCCCCGGGGTGGTGCTGTGTGCAGTCTGTGTGGTTGCACAAGCAGCCCCGCAACATTGGTAAACCAGGGTAACAGAGGCTGGAATTTATATTTTCTTCAGTGGAGATGGAATAGAGCATCATTTTAAAGACCAGTTCGTTTCTACTGCCTTTCCTTTGACTAGACCATTTTTTCCTCCAAGTTGGGGACTTAAGGGGTTGACACAAGGCTTATTCCTCCCTCCCAATGTTCTCCTTGAAGGTAGGTCGAAAAACAGCCTTCACCAGGGAAAAAAACACACACACAGTTATTACTGCCCTGAAGGAAGGGGGGGAAAAAACACAAAAAGAGGGTGGGAAAGCATGATGGAGGAAGGAGAAACCAGCTGAGTCGTGGAAGCTGCCAGATTCCCCGGCAGGTCACCCACTTGAATCCCGTTATGCTCAAGCCCTGTAGCAACATTTTCCAAAAGACGGAGAAAGGAAACTGCTGGAAGTAGGGGAGGGAAATGCACTGGGAGCGTATGCGCGTGCGCGTGGGGCAACTATGACGGGTGTGTCATAGGCCCGGCTGTACAAGATCCAGGAAAAGCCGCATAAGGAAGGAAGGAAGAAAACAAAAGGCGAATGTTATACACAGGAGGCGACACCTGGGGAGACGTGGCAAGGGGGCCCCGTAGTCACGAGGGTCTTTGCAGATGTCTTCAGGGTCCACAACGTTCCAGCCCAGAGCACATGTGTGCTCTTGGAGAGGAAATGGCGTGGTTCTCCTGTGCCCTCTGAGTTACTTGCTGGTATTTACGAGAAGAACGCGGCTTAGCTGACTTTCTGATCTAACTCGAGTGGAACGTTAAGTCAGAAGGACGGCATCGTGTGTCCTCTTGCGAAATTGGTCCCTTGTCCTCCCTGCGTTGGAAGCCCCGCCTCATCAGGGAGGGATGGCCCCCAGGTCTGGGAGGGGAAAGGCTGGCCTCTTTTTTTTTTGTTTTGTTTTCGGGTTTTTTTTTTTTAATTGTGATGAAATTGCAAACTTACATCCTGAGACGAAAATTAAATGGAGGGAAGTCTGCCGCCCTGGGTGGTCTTCCTCGGGCACTGGGGAGGAGGGGTCGGATGGAGCGGAGAGGGGGTTTAGCAACATTTCCAATAGGGTAATGACAGCAGTAATGATGGCTGTCCCACTCGGGAAGGGGAAATCTCAAAGGCCTATGCGGGACACAAATAAACAAGCGTGCAAGGCCGGCCCAGGGGGCCTGGGTCCGCTCTGAACTTGAAAAACATCAAAGGGAAAGCCAGTTATCAGGCCGTCCAGGCTCCAGGCTCCGCTGCGTCCTGCCCAGAGCTTTCATCATCCTTGGACGAGCACAGAGGACGCCGGCCTAGCACAGCTGCGGGAGAACACACTGGACCACAGAGTAGAAAGAGATGGATGCGTTCAGGCTGCAGCGAATGGAATTGAACAAGGATGTGCGGAGCCCCCCGCACCCGGTGCCAGTGGTGCCGGCCACAGAGGGCAGCCCTTCCTGAGCAGAAAGGAAAGCCTGGATGGCAGTCCAACAGAGCGACGAGGAGCCCGCACTCGCCCAGGAGCACGGTGGACGTCTCAGCCCCCACATCCTTGTCCACAGGAAGGGGGTGCAGTCAGGATGAAACGCACCCAGCATTTAGCCAAGTCGGTACATTTTGAATTTCTGCCAAGTGCCAGGCACGGTTCTGGGCACTGCGGATAAAATGGTGATGAAATCAGATTTTAAGAGACTCTTGAGGAAATCCAGTTAATAAAAACTTCTGAAGAAATCAGATTAAAACCATCGTTGTGGTTTGGAGATGTTCTGTGCCATGACTGTGGTGACGGATACACAAACCTACGCGTGTGATAAAGGTGCACAGAAACACACACACGACCACGGTGAACTGGAGAAGTCTGAGTAGAGTGGGCAGTGTGCGTCAGCGCGACACTTAGGGCATTGTGCTGATGCTACCACTGGGGGAAACTGGACACAGAGTGTATTGAATCTCTCTGGATTGTTTTTATTGCCCAGAGATCTCAGTACAAATTTTAATTAAAGCAAAGCCCTGACCTCCGGGAGCTCACGTGCTGGTGGGACCTTCGAGGCTGGACTCAGACACGAGACGGTGTGTGAGGTGTGGCCTCCTGTCCAGTGTGGGTAATAGGGGATGCGCAACAGTATCACTAGGGACACAGGACCGTTCAGGGGCCTGCCCAGCGGGAAATAAACAACCACTCAAACAAGGTTTTAAATGGAAGCGGTCTTAACAAAGGCATTGTCCGCAGGTGTGGGCAAGTTCGCTGGACTTCGACAAGGACAGGCAGCAGTAGACAGTGCAAGGCCGAGGGGACAGAGAGGCAACAGGAGGAACAGGAGCCACCGAGAGGCCCAGCCGAGGGCAGCGGTCATAAGGACGAGGATGCAGTGGGCTGGGTGGCCCAGTGAGAGGGGCAGAGAACACCCAGCCTCCTTCCCTGCTCTCTTGTACCATCCACTCAGCTCCCAATGGAAGAGAGGGCCTGGAGGGTGGTCGTGGGTCCGGAGGGGTGAGCGGAAGACAGCCAGCAGGGACGCTTACCCCAGGGTGAACTTGGTTGTGACAGAGCCGGCCAGCACAGACGTCTGCTCTTCTTCTGGCCCCACCGTGCCCCAGGGCACTTCCGAGGGCTAGCACGCTGCACCCAGGGGAGGCATGGCTTTGGGGAAGCTCGTGGCTGGGCCGAGGGGATGGTGCTCTGAGGCAGAGTGAGACATTGGCACCCCAGGGCTGCCTGTGGCTGAAGCCCTGTGACACGGGGGGCTGGGGTCAAGGACGCGTGGCAGTGATGGGGAGCGCCATCTCCCGGAGTGTCCCGAGGGAAAGGCCTGGGCATGCACCGCCTCCAGGTGGTGGAGGTTGGGATGGGTTAAGCTGGGTTCTGAGCAGGGCCCCTCAGCCTAGCACCCCTGGGGCTCTGCACGCTGCTGTGGGCGCAGGACACACTGAGAATCCGGCTTGGAGAACCGAGCAATGGCTGCTCCCCCTTCCCTGGGGCTGGGGGCTGGAGTTTTGCCTGACGAAGGCACTGGGGCTACACATGTGGACACCACACACACACACCACTACCCTCCTTCCACTTGAGTGGGGCAGCCCGTGGACAGGTTTTCGGAAAGTAAAATAGACAGTTGGACTGTGCATGCGTTTTCTAGGACCACCGTAGATCCTAGGACCACTGCAGATGGCTATCCCAGACCAGGGACATAAAACAGCAGTTCATTCTCTCCCAGTTCTGGAGGCAGGAGGTCTGAAGCTGAGGTGTCAGCAGGGCCGGGCCCCCTCTGAAGGCTGAAGCTCCTGGGGGCGGCAGGCGTCCCTTGGCTGGCGGCCTCATCCCTCCCGCCTCTGCCTCTGTCATCACGCGGCCCCTCCTCCTCTTCCATCTCTTGTAAGTACACCCGTTCACTGGGTTTAAGGCCCACTCAGGCCCATTTAGGATGACCTCAGCTGGAGATCCTTAACCTCGTTACATCAACAAAGGCCTTTTCTCCAAATAAGGTCACACTCACAGGGTCCAAGGATTAAGATGTGGGCATGTCTTTGGGGGGCCATCTTTCAACCCCTCAGATGGTTACAGGTAAGGGGGAGCCCAGGAGAGCAGCAGAGGGTGGGGCAGTGTCTCGGGGGCAGGGACAAGGAGAAGGGTCAGGGAGGGCCTGGAAGGCACCGGCTGGCACGCAGCCGTCGGTCCTCCCCAGCCAGCCAGGGCGATGATTACAGTCAGGCCTCAGATGAGGCTCCCAGGCCCCGTGGGCCCAGCCCTGCCCCGCCTCTCGTCTCCAGGCTGCGGTGTTGCCGCCTGCTGGCTTTCACGCTGCGGCTGGTTTTGATTCTCTGCACTGTGTTTATTCGTTTGGATTGATTACCTCGTGTTATATACCCTGAGTGGCTACAAGCAGCAATCTGCGTTTTACAACATCCAGAAAGCCAGCGATGGCTCTGGGTGCCTGAGTCGGCAGCCTGGCCTGTGGGAGAGAGGCCGGCTGAGAACCGGGGGCCCTTGTTCAACAATCACACGTTCCCACACGGTGACGGGTGGGCGTTCAGCCCGCTCAGGCCCTTGCGACAGGCTCCCGAGGGACACCCGCTGAAGATATGGGGGCCTCACTGCGCATGGTGCTGGGTTAGGGCCAAGCTTTCAACCCAGCCGCTCTTGAGAACCACCAGGGGCGAAACAGAAACAACAAACGAGTAAATAAACAAAGACCCGTGGATCGGAACGTCCAGGTGGCCCGGACACGAGCGTGTTTTAAAGCCTCCCGGGCCTTTTGCTTACAATGAGGGGTGTTCTTTCCCCCAAGGGGACAGCCACATCGTCTGCACGCGTGAGCACAGCCCGTGCACCTCTGAGCCTTGGGCAGCCAGCCACCCGTGGAGTGGGAACACCAGGGCAGGGAGCTGATGGCGCTCCCACACTGTGCCCAGCTCCTGGCAGGCCTGTCCGCGTTATCCGTCCTGACATTCTGGTTAAGTAGGCGCCCCGTGCGGGCACCGTGCCCTCGCCACACAGGTGGCCCGCAGGTGCTTGTGTGTGAATGGGCTGGGGCACAAGACGATGAGTGAAGGCACGCGGCTTCCCTGAGGCCCTTTCCTGGCTCCCCATTTGGACTCTGCTAACAGCAATGATCAGCTTGAACCTTTGCCTAAATTCAGCAGCCCCCTCCCACCCCGAGCCCCGCGCGCACACGTACTGCTGCAGCCCCTGCACACATAGGTGTTTGTTTTGTTTTCTGTTCACATTTCTCCTTTTGTGGTTCCTCCAATCCTGATCCTAAGACTTGTCTGATTTTGTTTAGAGCCCGGAGCAGGGCGCAGAAGCACATGCTGGTCTCTCTGCCGGAGGCCAGTGGTGGAGTGGACGGGCTCCCATCCCTGGGAGCCCAGGGGGCATCTCCTGGGTGCCCACCATGCTGGGACACACGAGGAGGCACAGAAAAGTCAACGATATGGATGGAGTCCACGCTGCAGGAGCCAGGAGTGTGATGTAGAGGAAGGAGCTGTGGTCTCTGTAGAGAAGAAGGGGCAGGTGGCCTAGAGGGGAGCCCTCTGAGCACTCTCGTTTCCTGGGAGCCAGGCACACAGCCCAGGCTGTACCTAGCCCAACTGCAAATGGGGCTTAGGGCGAGCACCCTACTCTGCAGGGCTGTTGGAGGGTGAAATGGACTCATATGCCTGGGCTCCATGCTTCTGAGAGTGCAGCCCCTGGGGCCACTGTCATCACCAGCCTCTGGCCACCTCCACTCAGAGGCTGAGGGCTCCTGGGCAGGTGTTTTGCCCTCTCTGAGCTTCTGTGTTTTCATCTGTAAGATAAAGATGGATGCAAGGTTGTGTCCTGAACAATGCCAGGCACTTAGTAGGTGCTCAGTAAATTCATTTTCCCTTCCCTGAAGTTGCTTGCAGTCTGGGGTGGGTGTTGGTGTGCCCAGAGGAGACCTCACAAGTCAGGGTGAGTCAGGAGAGGGTCAGAATGTGGCTTCAGACGCCAAGGGCTATGGCGTCTCAGAGAAGCAGCACCCCTTCTCACCCCAACTCTGCTCAGAGATTCCTCCGCCTCCTTTCCATCTGTGTACCCCAGAGACTGAAGTTAGTTGTTAGAGTTCCAATATGGTACTTATACTTTTGAAAGTTCTAGGTCCCCAGTGAGCATGTGTTGGCTGTGGGAAGATGAGAAAACACAGATAAAACAGCGACAAAAGCCAAAACCCTGCCGTAACCCACCAGCCAGAGATAGTTAGCATTTTGGTCAGCATCCATCTAGAATTTCTTTCCTAAAATGCAGAAATGGGATGACCTTTTTTTTTTTTTTTGATCCACCTTTTAATTAAATACACTCTGGTCTGGCTTCTGACCTCACCCAGCCCCTGAGCCACCCTCGTCCCGGTCACCAGTTTCCCCGACGTGACCAGGACCGGTTGTGTGGTTACTCGCTGAGGCCCTTGAAATGTGGCTGGTGGGAGCGGGGCTGTGTGCCAGATTTCGAGTAGTTCGCATAAAAAAGCATTAAGTGTGCCAATAGTTTATCTTAATTGCAGGACGGTATAATTTGGAGACACTGGGTTAAAATGTTTTGAAAATCAATTCCACCTGTTCCCTTTTACATCCTTTTAAACGTGGTTGCTGGACATTTTTTAATTACATCTGTGGCTTCAATTCTACTTCTGTTGGACTTTGGCCTGAACGACCCCCTTTTTCATGTATGCAAAATAGTGTCTGTTCATTGAGGAGCGTGTGTTTGCCTTCCGTGCTTTGTCTGCTCTCACAGCCCTGTAGGGTGAAAGTTCCTCTTCATTTCACAGATAAAAATGTACCTACCCTGTGGAGAGATGCGAGACTTACTCGAGATCATATAGCCTGTGGGGAAGAGCATGCTCCAGAACCAGAGCTCTGGCCATGACCAGGGTGTATCCTGTCCTTCCCGGGGAGGCCACCTATCTCATCTCCAAACCTGGCCTGCCACGGCCATGCAGTGCCCAGCCTTGGAGTTCCTGCAGGCAGGAGTCTGGACTCCCAGCAGCCAGTGGCTCTGATTCCTGTAGCCTAAAGGAGCTGCGGGACAGCTGCGAGGAGGAGACCAGCCCTGCCCTCCTTTTTGCTGCCCCAGGACTGCAGGGCAGCGTGGAGGGGAGGGGAGCAGTCACACTGTCCCGCTGAGCCCTGTTCCCATTAGGGTGGCCATTGACAGGACCATGTCATGGCAGATGATGGATGCTGGTTTTGTCCCAGAAGTCCTCAGACCTTAGTGCCGGAAGTGGCCCCAAAAGGCCTTTTCTCAGCAAATCACTGCATTTGTTTGGCCCTTGAAAGGTTGTGTGTAGAGCTCGGCAGGCCGCAGAGGTGGCCACAGCCACTCCCTCCTCAATAGCCATCAATTCAGGACAGCAGCTGCCCCTGGACATCCCACCCTCCCCGAAAGAGGTGCAGTCAGAACCAGCCTGGTTCCGTTCCCCGTCTTTTTTTGGCATTTCTTTACACGTTACAAGTGCCTTTTCCGTCGTAGATATGGTTCTAACAGTACGTGTTACATCATTCACAGCTACACGGAGTAGTGGAAAGAGCGTCAGCCTAGGGCCCCGCAGTCGCGGCGCCTCCCGCAGCGCCCCCACACGCCCCCACGCTTGCCCGTGTGGCCCAGCCGTTCTTCACTGAGTGCCCCTGTGAGCCCGGCGCCGGGCTGTGGCTCTAGGGTTTAGTTGCCTCGTTCTCTAAATGAGGAAACCCAGGTGGGAGAGGTGGAGTGGTGGCTGGGAAATGGGGAAGGGGATCGCTGTCTGCCCGGGGTCTTACGTGGAGGCTGACGAGGGAACAATGTGGAAGGCAGCGCCTTCTCCCCCGTCCACACTGGATTATCCTGCAGATCAAAGAGGCAGGATGTTGCCTCTGGAAAGATGCTGTTAGAATAAGCCTGAGCTGGAGAAGCTGGAACCAACCCTCCCGCCTTGCTGGTGGGAATGTAAAATGGTGCAGCTGCTGTGGAAGAGCATCTGGTGACTCCTCAAAAAGTTAAATACAAAGTCAGCACATGACCCAGCAGTTCCCTTCCTGGGTGGGTGGGCACCTGAAAGATTGGAAACAGGCACTTAGGCAGAACTGTGTGCATGGGTGCTCACAGCAGCTGTGTTCACAACAGGCAAAGATAGAAACAACCCAAGTGTCCAAGGGCCGAATGGATACACCAGCGTCCTGCCACGGGATGGAAGGAAGGCAGTGCTGGTACAGGCTGCAAAACGCATGAAGCTTGACAAGATGACGCTCAGCGAAGGAGGCAGGCACTCGTGTGATTCCACTTAAATGCCAGACAAGGCAGAGAGGAGATGAGTGGCTGCCAGAGGCTGGGGGAGGTGGGGTGAAGGTGACAACCCAAGGTCCAGGATGTCTTTCTGGGGTGATGAAGGTGCCCTGCGCTGAGGTGGGGTGGTGACTGCACAGCACAGAATGGGCCAAGTGCTGCTGATCGGGACACTTTAAACAGTTCACTTTACAGCGTGTTGATTTCACCTCAACAGGAAAAAAAAGTCGAAAGTAAGTGGGGACAAGCAGAAAACCAGGCAGCCAGGGCCGAGACTTCAGTGACTGGAATTGCAGATTTTCTCTGAGATACAGGGCCCGAGGGCTCAGCGCCGCCGACCAGATGCTGTGGTGGTGTTTTCTGGGTTCTGTAGGGCAGGCGCGGCCGGGTCTCTCTCCTTGATGCACCTACGCACTGATGGCCTATGTCATCTGGGTCAAGGGAGACAGTGATCGGTGGGGTGGGCAGAGGCTGGGGCTCGGGGTCGAGGAGAGGGGACAAGCCACCGCCAGCTTCACAAAGTCCACCCCTGCGGGGCATGTGGGCACCGCAGTCTCCAGAAGTCCTCCCCCAGACCATCTGCTCTCTAAAAGGGGGCAGGCTTCTTATCTCAAGTTCCTTTCAGCCACAGGCGGAGAGTTTGCAAGGCATTTCCCACCCACGAGTCTCAGGCGTCTGCGTGCCCTTCCCTGGTTCCAGTTCCCCACCAGACCTCCCAGCAAATTCCCCACCGACAGCCAAGACTGATAAGTACCCAGAGAGGTGGTCTCTGCCCCCAGGCCTGAGCTCCCCAAAGGGAAGGGAGCGGTTTTGCAGAAAAAGTTCCCGGCTCTCCACCTCCATCACCACCGCTAGGTGCTCTGCCCCAGTCTGCTGGCTCCTTAGCGCTTCCTCCAGAGACTGGGTTCAGGATGAAGGTGTCTGGAAGTGAAGTCAGGTATTTCAGAACCAAGCTTGTGACTAGAAATCCTTGCTCCTTAAGTTGGCAACAACCAAAAAAGGAAGTTCAAGATCTCATTACTCAGTGTTGTCAAAGGCACGCGAGACAGGCATTTGCATTCGCTGCTGAGAGGCTCTGTAGATGAACGTGCAGCCTCTGTCCGTTCACACCAGGAGCTTAGATGTGTCCACGCCCTTTGATCTGGGACCTCCATTGGGAACCCACTGAAGGACACAGGCAGGCAGGTTCACATGGATTCATGTCTAAGGGAATCCATCCACATCATTATTTATAAAGGTGAATATTCAGGACCAACACAAGTGCCCATCAGTGGGGGAAGGGTGACTCAAACGACGAACAGCAAGGTGGGTACCACCACTGGGCCCCCGGCTCCTCTGCTCACTGGCAGAACCACCCTCTGGACTTTTGCCTTCTTCATCTTCCACCACAGGACTTGATTTTTTTATTTTAAAATATGTAAGTTCCCAGAGAATATTTAAAGAAATAAAAATATTTTATGATAAAATATTCATGAGAAAAACAAGTTCTAAAATGATAAAATAATCGAAACTGCGTTATCTAGAGAGAAGGACGGAGACAGAGGAGAGAGAGACAGAACAAGCCACAAGAGGGGAGGGTCTAGCTCAGTGGTCGAGCAGGCGCTTAGCATGCACGGGTCCTGGCTTCCTTCCCCAGCGCCTCCATTAAAAAAGACACGAGACATAGCAGAAAAATAAAACATAAAATAAAATAAAGCAATTCATTCCAGAACGGCAGGATTACAGTTAATTGATAAACTACTCCTTAAGCATTTCCATTCTTGATAAATTTTCTATAATGAATGTTTTGTTTTATAATGAACATGCTACAATACTTAGTTTTTGATAGAAATAAATATATGTTTGTTTTTAAATCCTTGCCTGTCATGAACTAAAAGGAACATGCAGGGAGAGCAGGTGTGTGCTGGGGTGTACCACGTCCCATTCTTCATGTGAAAAGATCCCACATGCAGAGCCGGCACCTCAGGAGGCAGGCGCGGGTTGTGAAAACTCTCTGGTTCTGTGGGTCAGGAGACGGGTAAACACTTGATGCTCAGTGGCTCTGCTCTTTGCCAGAACCCCTCGGGCAGGGGAGCCTCACCTGTGAGGTGGAGGTGCAACAGCCCCTGTTTAACGAATCCTTGTAGGGTTCTGGGCAGAGGGCCCACTTGGTTTGCATGAGGCCCCAGAACAATGGAGGGTGTGAAGCTGTTTATTATTTCAAGTCAGCAGAATTAACAGAGACTTGATGCAGCTGCACGGTACTTAAGACCCACATCACCCTCCAGAAAGCCAGCCTCCTTCAAGTGACACAAATCGTTCTCGAATCTCTTGTTAGCGATGCTCTTAACTGTTGAAAGATCACAGGCCATTAAGGGGCAGACAAACCCCAGAGACCCTGGAAGGCAGTCATGGCAGCTTCCAGAGTGGCCAGCGACACAGGCCGGAGATGCAGGGGGAGTCTCCCTGGGTGCCTGGGGAGCACACACAGCTCAGCCCATCGTGTTCTGTCCCGCTGGACACCACGTGCCAGGCACGGGATGTGGGTCACATTGCCTGATCCTCAGCGCACCTGCAGGCTGGGAGCAGTCAGCCCACTTTACAGGGTTTTTTTAAAGGGAATTCAGAAGGGTTACAGGGGTCTCTGAAAAAGCATCATCCGTTCATCCATCCCTTTAAAAATATTTGCTAAAACCGTGTGCAGCAAACACGCACTATTCTAGGCACTGGGGATACAACAGCAAACGCAGTGGACAAGAGTCGTCGACCTCGTGGAACTTACATTTTCCGAGGGAGTCGCGTCATGAGATTTAACGTAAGGTAGAGTGAGAGGCAGAGGTAGGAGAGTGAGGGAGACACGGTCTGTGCTCCACATGGCCCCCTCACATCCCTTTTTGCCGTATTGCATGAATAACGGGGGTGGGTTGTTACAATGTTCTTCTCTGGTTGTGACATTGTTCTCGAGCTATGCCAGATGTCACCATTAAGGTGACAGGAACAGGATCCCGCCACATGATTCCTTACAACTGCATGTGAATCTCCAGTGACCTCAAAGCAAAAGGGTTTTTTTTTAATAGAAAATTGTCTTTCACCAAAACCTAATAATAATAACTCCCATCTCTCAAGTCCCTGGAGAGACAGGAGAAGCTGATGGTGAACAAGTGGCCCTTCAGGCTGACAACCTGGGTTCAAGCCTCAGCTCCAAGAGTGACCTTAGTTAAATTTCACCACCACCCTGGGCCTCAGTATTTGCATCTGAAAAATGGGTTCGGGGTGGTAACTACCTCCTCTGGCTGGCATGACAGTGAGATGTTTATGAGTGAGAGCCCCACTTGTGCTGTTTGCTTTTCATTGCGATGACTCTGTGGAAGGTTCTGGAAGGCTCTGGGCTGATCTTTTATGAGCGTAGAGCATTGACTGGCTCCTGTAACCCTCCCAGGGCTGAGACTGGCAGGTTGGTGGGACTCAGAGGGCATGTGGTGGGGGTGTCCTCCTGCCGTCTTGCAGAGAAACCAGAGCTGCGAGTCGTGCCCGTCCCACAGTCAGAACGTCAGAAAGCCCCCGCGCCGCCCGGGGTCCTGCTGCTCTTCCAAGCCTGCCTCGCTTCCCTTTTGTCTCAGCCCCAAGGTTTGTCCCAGCAAAGACTGGCTTGGTATTTCCAGAAGAGCTTCTGCTTTTCCCTGAGGACAAACAGACCCCAGCTCATCACAGTCTAAGAGAAAAGGGTGGAGGACACTGCCTCACTGATCCTGCCCCCAGCAGGGGCAGAGTGTGGGGCAGGCAGGCGCAGCACACCTGGGACCGCTCCCACCTTATGGGAGAGGAAACAGGCCTCTGAAAGGGAAGGTGGTCCCCAGACTCACAGAAAGCGGCACAGCGGGCTGGGGCTGCGTCTCAGAAGTTCTCCTAAGTAACAGCCACGTCTTGCAACTCAGCCATGCCATCCTTGCTCTGGGCCCTCCCGGCTGTGGGGCCAGCCCTCCTGGGCCCACGTCTGAGCCCTGGCCTCCCTCTGTCCGCCCGGGGCACGTCCTCTGCGCCCGCAGACCCCGTCTGCAGGGCGGGCAGCCCTGCCTCGGCGGCTCCCTCACACCCGTGCCTGGCTCTCTAGAGACTCCTACGTTACCTTCCATCGGTGTGACCTGTGATTTACACGGGAGCGAGGGGCCAGAGACCGTCAGAGCTACTTAGAGCACGTAACTGGAATGGATGCTTCATCAAGATTTGAGCTTTTTTTCAGAAGACTTTGAATTGCTGTCTTTATTTTGTCTCAGTACATTTACCAAGAAGGAGAAAGCACTGGGGTGACATGGGGTTCCTCGTAGAGGTCTCTGTCCAGCTCAGAAGCTGCTCTGGGAGCCCCGTTTGTTCGTTCTGTGGGTTTGGACAGCGGGGCACACAAGTTAGTGCGGGGTGCCTGCACTTCCCAGCGCCGCAGAGTGGAGTCGACCCCTGGGAGGTGCTCCCCCGTGTGTGCTTCTGCTTCACCAAGCCCCCTCACAGGCCCCAGCCCAAGTGTCTGGCTGATGGAGAGGACGCTTCCTCCTGGAGGCTGTGGCCGCTGGACCACCGGCATTGCTCAGAGAGGAGAGAAAGTCTGCCGCCCAACGGGGCGTCTTCAGTGTGTGTGAATTAAAAACAAGCCTCTGACGTCTTCAGTCTGTCGAGTGGAAGCTTGCACACGAAGCTGGAATCGAGAAGTGGATGCTGAGGGCAGGGGATCTCAGCCCCTGACTGCACACCCTGCTGCCTGGAAGCAGGTGAAAAACACTAGGCCGAATTCTGCGCCCAGCCGAACGTCCTCAGAGGCTCGGTGGGGCCGGGCGCCTGGGTTGTCAGAGCTCTGGGAGGCCGCACAGGACAGTCGGGCGGGTCCCGGGAGGCACGGGAGGCTTGGGATGCGGGCTCTGGGGGCCGGTCTCTCCAGCAGACGCCAGCCAAATGGTGGAGCCCCCCCCCCCGTCTTTCCTCCCACCGCCTTTCCCCTGCAGCCGCTTATCTCCCCCAGCTCCCACCTCGCAGCCAATGGCCCCGGCCTCCTCCCCCTCCCCCAGGCGTCTAACACCACAGCTCTCTCCTCTGTCCCCCCACCTTTCTCAGTTCTCCACCCCCCTCGCGTCCCAGGGGCCGCACACCCTGTCCTGCGACCCCACCTCCTGCCCAGCCCTCAGTCCCAGGCTCTGATGCTCAGAGGTGTGAGGTTGCAGCCGCCGCCGAGGGAATGGAGACCAAGCTCCCTAGCTGCTCTTGCTGATTAACTGAAGCAGCACACGAGGCTCCTCTGAAGCAGCACCACCAAAAGTTTGCCTGGAACCCCCTGCGGGGCATGTAAGGACCCTGAAGGCCACTGCACGCCCACCTGGGTTTCCAAGCCACGCTGAGCGCCTCCCTCCTGGGGCACGTTCAGCTCCGCTTTCCCTCCGGCCCGATGGTTCCTGGGAAGTTCAGCACAGAAGGAAGCCTCCTGCGGCCGCCGTCCTGCTGGTCCCTCAGGGCAGGACGCACAGTGGTCTGCAGATCGGCCTAGCAGAGGGGCGAGAACACCTCTCCAGGGTCAAGGAGGGGACGCAGGGATGCTCCTGGAGAGCTCCGGTGCCCTGGCGCTGAACCCGGTGCCCCGGCAGTGCCTCACGTGCCACGCGCGGCTCTGCTACCCACACGGTTGTCCCGGGCTGCTGAACCGGAGGGAACAGGCTGGGCATTTGACATGGGTAGGACCTAAAAAGCCAACTGCTCCTCTGTTGAGAAAGGGGATAAAACTTCCCCAGCAAGGGCCCTGGGGAAATGGGGTTGCACGCAGGGAGCCAGCAGGAGCTTGCATTGCACGGAGAGGACAGGGGACTCAGTCTCAGGAGAGCAACCTGTCTGGGGCTCTGGGTCATGGGTTCCTGGTCAGGTCTGGGCACCCAGGCAGTTGACCACGAAAACAATAAAGTGAACAAAAATACCAACTTGTATTTTTATGGCATTTTCCAATCACCCCTGGCATGGGCTGGATATTCTAAGACCACTCTGAAGGGTGAGGGAAGAAAGGCACCGAGGGGCTTGCAAGCCCGAGGGCGCGCTCACACCTGGCCGGGGAAGCCCTGTAGCCGCCGCCTTAGGTCTGCCTGGAGCAGGTTCTCAGATGCTCCGACCCCACATGTGAGAGCACGCACTCATGGGGGACTGGGGTCCTTGAGAGGTGCAAAGAATCTCCTCACTGGGACGTGCCAGCCCCTTCCCTTTCCACGGGAGAAAATGTGGCCCAGAATTAAAGGCATGCTCATGGTCACGCAGACAATGGGGGCCGTGCTCCTTCTCCACCTCCCAACCCCCGAGGGGATGGCGGCCTGAGCTCCGAGGTGGCGGCCACATACACGCCTGGCAGCGGGAACCCACAAATACCTAATACGCTATCGAGTGTGGGGAAGGGGTGGGATTTTATATTCTAAATGATTTTTTTTTCCTTTGAGTGTGGACATCTGGTGTCCTATAAATACAATTGAAAATGTAAATATTGTAAAACTCATTAGAGAGTGGTTTTAGGTTTGGTGAGAGCACGGGTCAGCTGCTCCCCCACCGCACCGTGGCAGGAGGGCACCCCCCCACGCGGGCGTTCCCGGCCCCAGAGCAGGTCGCCGGTGTCCCCCGGGCGGCTGCGCTGCACCTTGTCTGACGAATAAACATTCACACGTGGCTCGGCTGTCTCCCAGTTACTATCTTGCATCAGCAGTTTTCGAGAGCTCCCTGAAAACCTTCCTGCTTTCACTTTATCCGTGGGGGGAGGAATACATCGTGAAGGAAGAGCACTTTCTGTCGCAAGAACTCAGATTCCCGTGCCCAGCGGTTAAGCCCCGAGACACGCGCCCAGCGAGGTTTCTAGTATCAGGTCTACAACGCTCTTCAAAAGGTTTTCTGTGCGAGACGTATTAAACAAGCTTTATTTAATAATGCTCGATTTGACTTATCCAATTTAAACATCTGCTCTGATCAGTAACCATCTGATCCCCGCTTCGTTTCAGGCTGCAGAGTAATTTCTCCGGGTTATTTTTCTTTGGTGCAAGGTTGATCCTGGAGGCCGGATGGCTCCTCTCGAGTTCTCTCCGCTGCTCTAATCCATGCTGTGGTGGAAAGGAATAGAGCCATAAAAAGCCCGCAGTGAAGGCTGCTGTTATAATGTTTCCGTGGCTCGTCCTCACGTCTGTCTGGCTGAAGACAGAATATATCATTTAAAATACTCCTCCTCACCCGGTAATTAGGAGAGTTTTTTTTTTTTTAATTAGAACATCAGAATGTAAATCCTCAAGTTGGCGATCTCTGGGGGATGTTTTCTGCCGTGTGCCTCCCCCCATTCAGGGATTTTTGTAACAGTCGCTTACACCAAATGGTCATCCGTTAGAAGTCAAGGATTTCAAGACAGTGGGGGAGGAGAGAGAGTGTGATGTCTCAACTCCCTGCGTTTTAGAAGTGGGAATGCCGCTTCGGTTGCTGCTGCCTTTGGGGCTCTGCACACAGAGCTTTTGGTTACCGTTACTACTGCTGTGATGATCTGACTATCGTGATGTTAAAGCACGAACTTTTTTCCCTTCAGATTTCCTCTTTGCATGCCGCCTTCAAAACTCTCCACCTCGAAGCCAGTAGCCCCGGTCCCCTCGCTGGGTACTGTAAAGCCATTCTTAAGGACATAAACCTCTGACAGCTTCACTCCGTGACAGCAGCTCAGGGTAAGTCGGCCAGTGGGGAGGGCGGGAGGCTTCTGTCCGCTATCTGGGCGTCTACACAGGGGTCTGCTCCCGGCTGGGAGGGGGTCTTTCTCCATGAAAAAGCCTTTACGACTACGCGGGGGCCGCGCCTGGTTCCCGACCCGGGCCGGGTGGGAGGGTGCGCCCCGGGTGCGCCCTGCCCCGCCCGCAGCCCGGTCTAGGCCTGAAGTGTTTACCCCCGGGGTGATTTACATCACCCAGGTGTTCATTTGGGAAACATCTCGGCTCCGCGCTGACACGGTGATTGCCCTGGACTTGCAGACTTCGGCATTTTTCCGTGCATAACAGTTCTCGGCCAAAGAGACATTAAAAAAAAAACAACAGTCCTGGCCCAAGCGGTTCATCTCCTGTGATTTTTCACGCAGGAAGGCCAAGGAGCCTCGTCTCCAGGGGCCCCTCGTCCTGCCCGGGGTGGGGGGAGCCGCAGTCCCCCAAACCGCCCTCTCCCCATCCTGTCAGACTAGCATCTTCTGTCGGTGGCTCCGGCCTTTTGGTGATGGCAGAGACACCACGCCAGGCTTCCCGGCTGCTGTTTCTCACGCCGGGGGCCTCCCAAACCAAAAGTTCTGTCCTCAGCCGAGGTGCAGGGGCCTTGGGCACCACAGGCGCATCTCGGAGAACGAGCCTGGGCTTGGTGTGGGTTTGTCCTGGAGGGGTCAGCCCCTGCCGGGCGCTTTGCAGGAGATTCTCGCACAGGAGCAGCACTTTCTGTGACTTCTGCTCATGTTTTGATCAGTGGTACCGTCACTGTTGTGACCCCGAGTTTTGCCCTGGGGGTCTCTGACACCTCTGCCGGTGCAGCCGAGTTCCATCCATCCGAACACCAAATCAAAACATGGCTGAGAAATCAAGATTTTTTTGCTTGTCAAAAATGCACACTTATACTTTGGTTTCATCCTACCCATCTCACCCCTATTTTAAGAAGCTTGGACGTTTGTCTGTTTACACTTGTACCCTTCATTGTCTCCAGCCTTTTCTGATAACTCTGATGAAAAAGAAAATACATGCATTCTTGCCATATAGAAATACGCATTTATGTAGGAGATAGGCGAGGATGATTTCAGGGACATTGTCTGTATTTTCATTTTCACTGGTACCTTTTTCACTGATCCACAGAACCCCGGGCTGACTTTAAAGCTCGTTATTTGCTTCTCTCTCCTTGATGAAATGCCTCTAAAAATGATCATTTTGCCTCCTTACCTGAGCTATGGACGTGAAACATTTGGTCAGACACAGACGGGTAAACAGTCGGGGCCATCAGATCGGGTTTGGCATGTGATATCATCCCTCCTGCTTTGACTTCTACGTTTAAAAGTCCTTTCAGCCAGTGATTTGACAACAAAGCTACTTAAAAAGCATTCAGATTCGCTTAGAAAGGACTCACACCTCCCTGTCTGCGCTCCTTTCTCCAAGATTATAAATACGTAAACCTCCCGACATAGGAAAGTATTGCTGATTTGCTGGACTAAACAGGGAGGCATTTTCACCAGCAGTGACTGTTGAAAATTACCAGCCCTGAGGAAAAAAAATTCCAGCAATAGAACAAAAACCTTCCCTTCCAAGCATCAGGTTGAAGTCCTCTCAAACGACCACAGACCCCCGTGGAAAATGGTTTTTCTCTGTTACCACTCACAGCCTCATGCTGAGAACGGTGGAGATACCACACTGACCCGAAGGGAAAGACGCAGTGTTCAGAAGGACTGTTCTTGCTACGGCTGCAGCCTTCGTAGCTGTGGCATCTGTGCGTCTGTGTTGTGAATCTAAGTGAGATGCCCACTTGTGGATACAGACACGTGAAAATATATGTGTCCACAGTCTATTTTAATAAACTGCCAGAGTGTTGAATTTTCACACACTTTATGTGGCGTCACTGCCACTAAGAACAATTTCCCTAAACTACAGGACTCCTTTATTTTAAACTCTGCTGGAACTGCCCGCCTCCCCCTAAAAGCAGGTGACTATTGAAAGATTTTTTTGTTGTTTAATTCTAAATAACAAGAGGGATAAAAATGAATGTCATTTTCTGAGGTCTGAACAATAAAATGTAAGCGAGAGTTAGCCAGGGTCTGGTAAATGGCTAAGCAGATTAGTAGCCTTACTTTTTAACATATAAACATCTGAAACCCGTTTCCTGTTTAAGAAGGGGGAAAAAAGTCTAGGTGGATGACCTCGGGCACTTTTTTTTGATTAACAAACGTGAATTGTACATCACGGTGGGAAAAAAAATGGCCCACACTTGGTGGTCTTTCTACAGTCTGTATACGGGAGAGAGAGAGAGAAAAATACAAAAATAAACGTTACCTTCTCACTTTCCGGGTGGGCAATGCCATTTCTGCAGCGGCGTCCAGGGCTCTGGTAAGTGTTAAGGCTGTCACCGCGGACAGAATCTCCATGGTCTGTGCGCCTCAGTAGAGCCCGAAGAAAAACATTCCCTGCATACTTGCTGGCGGGTCCTATCTCCAGGCCTCGAGCTCGGCCCTGCAGGCTCGTGTCACCCCGACAAGCCGCCCGGACGTGGCTGCTCTAACCCCACGCCGTCCCCGGCCAGCCCGGCCGCGGGGTGAAAACCGGACCAATTTACTGCCTCGACCCGGAGGCCACACAGGGTTGACTCCTAACCTTCGGGACGAAGCACCAGCTGCAGTTTGTTCAGCCAAAAAGAGCTTAGCGGTTCTGACACATTCTGACAAGATACATTTTATAGGGTTTGTGCTAAAATTTGATATTGGAAGTTGGGATTCCAATTTTATGTCTCAGATGATAACATTAGCAGCTGGGACCTTTAAGAAATGTGTGTATTCCTTCCATTAAGAGTTTCATAATAAAAGCTATTTATGTCAGACACCTTATAAGGCAAAGATTTAGCCCAAATGTCAATATAACATATAATACACTTTTTATATTCAGATGGGGAAAAATCCATTATCATTATATTAGTTTCCATTATCTATATTAGTTTGGGTTTGGACTATTAGATATATGGGGGCTTTTAAATTTTAAAGTAAGATCTTATGCTTTAATTTTCAGATTCATTGAAGTGCTTCTTTTTGGTGTTATTTCTGTGTGTGTGTGTGTGTGTGTGTAATAATATATATATTAAAAAAAACACCCAAATGCGGATACATCATTATTTGTTTTTTCAAGTCCTTCTGATGAAAAGACACAAAAGAAGGCACACTTTTATGCTGTTTGATTTGATTTTGATCATTTCCAAGCAGGCAGTAAAAAGAGTCCCCAGCCCGTAATCACTGAGGCTTCTTTTGTTCTCCGGAAGCACTTGCGGCCTTGGAGAGGGACTGGCCGGTCAGACCTTCCCTAATTCTAATGAACAAACAGAGCCACAGCGAAGAAGGAGGCGCTCCCCCGGGAAAGCAGCAGTGGCGTGCCGGCTCAAGGCAGCACCCGCAGCTGGATTCCAGGGGGGCTTCCAGCCGCCTCCTGCCTTCCTCGGGACATCGCACCGAAGCGTTCCGAGGAGGGTGACTCTCCTGCCAAGTAGACCGGGGTTTCTGCTGAGGCTGGTTGCTTAGAAACGACCGTGCCGCCCTGCTGGGCGGCTTGTTAGGAAACCTCAGCCTCCTTCTTACCTCGTCTGCTCAGACGAAGAGCAGAGCCTGACTGAGGTGAGAAGAGAGCCCCAGTTAGCAAAGCTGGGAGATACCCAGCCATCCCGTACGGGTCAGGTCCTCTTTGACTTATGGGACAAGTGTGACCGCGGGTTAATGAGAAAAGCCCTGCAGAGGCAGGAACCCTCGTCTGGACGCTGTAGGTCCTCCCACGTGGGTCAGCAGCCCTGTCCACCAGGCACAGAGAGGCCACGGGGACAAATGCAAAACCCCCTTCTCCTCAGGCCCTGTTGGAAGCAGCTGACCCCAGCTTAAACTCAGCCAAATGCCAGCTTATTGTCTTTTGTTATTAAGTCACAACTGGAATGTAACAGCCCCCAGACAAACACAATTTAAACGATAACTTTTTATTAAGCCTCTCCCTTCTCTTTGTGAGAAATTTGGTTCGGCCTCCACGGAGGCTCTTTTCCTTTCCTTTTCAAAGGAGAGGCCATCAGCCCTCACCTGGCGTCCCCGGCCAGCCTCGCCGCCAAGTGTCAACACTTACAAAGGCCACCCCTCTCCAGGTGGACGGCGGCATTTCATGTGCGGATTTCATGTCCATTATAAGACGACTGTCAGACAGAACCGTGCTCCAGGCCGTGACTGGGACGGGTGGCTGAAGACAGTGTGAATATTTGAGATACAAATGCTCGTGTCCAGAGGCATCTGCAGGCACTTGGTACTTGTAACAGATTTACCTACATCCTCTCCCAGCTTCTTAGTGACCCTTATGGTGACTGTCACCGCCCACACGTAGCACGAGGAAATGGAAGACAGGAAAACTAGCTCCTTTTCACAGAGAGAAGGGAGACGGGAGGCTCGGCAGTGTGTGATAATCACACCGGCCACGGCCGGTCTTCGTGGGGGCATTGAGAGGTGCTGGGAGTGCTAGGCTGCTCCGCTGGCTTTGGGGGCAGGCTGATTTGACCCCTACAACAACCCTGGCTGGCAGGCATTCTTGTTGCCTTCCTTCTATGGAAGAGGACATTGAGGCAGAGAGAGGTCAGTCCATCTTTGAAGACCAGTCCCCTGGAAAGTGACAAAATGAGAGTCAGAAGCCACCACCAGCCACCTGCCAGCAGAGAGGTTGTAGCCTCTGGGCTGTGACATCAGGGTCCAATATCAGCAGTGAAAGCCCAGGTCAAGCCCCAGCCTGTCGCCTGGGCAAGTGACTTTACCATCCCGAGCCTCAGTTTGCCCACCTGCAAAGTGGGGCTGGTAATGTCCCCATGTCATGGAGTTGTTTCAGGATCATGTGGAACAGGATAGGAAAAGTGCACATCCCTCCAGAGGTGCTGCACCATCCCTGGGTGCCGTGGTTGCGGGGGGGGGGGTGATCTCAGCCCAAAAGCCCGATCTTCTCTCGCTGAGCCGGCCGTGAATTGCAAGCCTTGATTCAGGGATGCATCTGGGAGCTTGGGCTATGTTCTCAAACATGAGGATAGCAGCTCTGCTGGAGGCCTGGAGGCTTCCAAGATGGAGCTAGGCAGCATGGCAGTCAGGGGCTTGGCATCCAGTAACACTGGTTCAAACCCTGCTTCTGCCTCTGACAAGCTGTGTTTGTTCAGGCAAGTAGCTTGCCCTCTCTGGACCCCAGTTTCCCTGTTCGTACAAGGGCAGCAGTGATGGGTACCGTGCTGGTTTGCACTTGCTGTCAGCTATTGTATTGCTGTTTACCTCAGGCTAGGAAAAAAAGAAAACACCTGAATGTGTTGTGAGCAATACTCATTTTTTTAAAAATGGGATGCTGCCTGGTCACAAGAGGGGCTAGAAGAAGAGTGAAGCACAAGACACAGCGATTAGCAGAGCGGTTCATGGGAAAGTTCTGCCGTCAGGAATCCTGGCTTTGGTTTGTTTCTTGCCACTTACCTGCAGTGCAACCCTGGGCATATTGCTTAGTAATTCTGGACTTGCTTCCCCGTCTATAAATGATGATCCCTCAGTTTTCTTCCTATCTCTTCCTTTAATTACCAAAGAAAATCTTCCGCCAATGAGAAATCACCTTAACATAAACACACAGTTCTCCGGCTGTTCTCCTCGGCTCGAGGATATTCTTAAAGTACCCCCCCCACACACACACACACAATTTAAATGATGGCAACATTTTGCAAATACAAAAAAAAAAATAGAGCACGGGATTGTGGGTGATTTTTTTTCTTTTCTGTAATATACCTTTGATTGATGTAACTTAACTTTTTCTATGGCTTTCTTTCTATATACGTGTTGTGATCATAGACAGGGCTGCATGCTCCCTGCGGCTCCACGCCTCCCTATGTACTTGAGGACGATTTTTAACTGGGGAGCCACAGTCTCCCGCTATTGTTGGGGTTTTTTTAAACATTGTTTCACATTTATGTTACACTTTTATCTCTGTAACAGAAACATTTTATCCAAATGCTTTTTACCAATTTTTGTTTTTTGTTTCTTTGCAATAGAGTCCCGATAGTAATAAATCAGAGGCAAAAGCTTCCAGCCTTTGATGCCTTTTGATACATTTTAATGACACTTAAGGAGGCCCCCGAGGAGACATGACACACCTAGAGCCCAGCCGCCCCGAGTCCCCGTCCTGTGGAATGGTGCTTTCTGCTTCTGAGCCTTTGCCTCTGCAGTGCAAGGACCTGCGTGTCTCAGTGGAAAGTGGAAAGTGGACTTCATGGAAAACAATTTTTTTTTGAATTGCCACAAGTTCTTTGGAGGACAATAGCTTTAGTATTAAGGGATTTATTTACAGAAACTATGGGGGAAACACTTCTGCTGATTAAGGACATATGCAAAAGGGAGAGAGAGAGAGAGAGGAAAAACACGAACTGTCACACTAATGCAAGGGCAGGCAGCCCTCCGCCCGCATCATCTCTTAAGCCATGCCCATGAGTGGTGGAGGGAGGCGGGTGGAGCCAAACCACAGAAGGGGCTGCAAGCACCTGGGGATTCATCCCGTTTTGTGCAACGTGCGCATAAACCAGGGGGTCAGGCTCAGGTTCAGACTCAGCAGGTCTGGGTGGGGCTGAGCGTGTCCACCACTAACCAGCACCCAGGGATGCCCAAGTTGCTGGTCCATGAGCCACTCAGAGTGGCTGGGTTTAGAGCAGAGTGACAGTGGGTGTCACCTGCTTGGTGGGGTAGCTGCCCAAACCTCCTTGGTTTGGAGCAAGAGTTGCCGGCTCCAACCACACTTTAGAATCATGGAGGTTTTTAAAACACCCAATGCCTAGGCTACACCCTAGACTGATGAAATCAGGGTCCTTGGGGGTAGGCCCCAGGCATCAGGATGTTTTTAAAGCCCCCAAGCACTCCGATGTGCAGCTGGAGCTGAGGATGGCTTGTCTAGACGCTGCCTCCGTGAGGTCTGGGGAGGAGGGTGTGGAAGACCAATTAGTGGCGCCTGCAGGGAGGGAGGCCTGGGGGCCTCCACTGAGCTGGTCTTTGCAGGGATGAGGGACTTAGACCTGGGATCACGCTGCGGCAGAGTTAGGGTTAGGGACGAGGTCTTCAGAGTCCAGGTTGTGTTCACACAGAGGATGACACACAGACAGAGACCCCTGTCTGATGCGCGTGTCTCAGTCCACGGCATTCGCGCCCCTGCTGCGCTGCTTGGCCAAGGCCGGTCAGGGAGGGGCTGACGCTGAGCTGGCTCGGCCGTGCTGGAGCCAAGGCTGGATGAGTAGGGGGCCATGAGAGATGGCTGCCCCGAGTTGCCCCCCAAAGACAGGGCGTGTCTAGACAGTCTGGGAAATGGAGTGTGTTCAAATGATCACCGCTTTTGGTGATGCCGGAAGTTTACGAGGAAGGGTTCAGACCCTGGTGGGCTGCCCACAGGGCAGCATTAGCAGAACATGCTTGAAGAGTTTGATGTGTTTCCAAAGGCTCTGAGGGTAGGAGTCAGAACAGAGGCCGTCTCTGGAGAGCTTTAGGCCAAGAAGGGACAGGGCTTGGGGTGGCGGGGGGGGGGGGGTGCCTGGGCGCTGGGAGTATTGCCTGTCCCTACTGAGGTGCACACACTTGTAAAACCATCAAACTATAAATTTAAGATTTATGTACTCTCTATACTTTCCTGGATGTAAATTAAACATCAAGAAAAAAGAAAAGAAGAAGGAATTAAAAGCAAGAAATATAAACCTATGTAACAAGTAAGGTGACTGGGAAAATGTAGAAACACAGAACTACAGATTAATGAGAACGTGATAAACAAGCCAGCAGAGGGGAAACTGGGAAACACATGACCAAAAAAGTAGGGAAAAATCAGAGGGCAGTCACCAGAAGGCGGACCGATAAAGCCAATCACACCTAACACGCTTGTTGTAGAGCATAATCAGAACCCTCCGCTCTGTGCTGGAGTTCCTCACGTCCATCCTAGGCTTGGAGCTGCTTTTACGCTGAATGTCATACAGGTGTGGGGGCGGCACGTAATCTTTTCAGGGCTTGTCTCAGTCTGCTCTGGGCTGGAGTAAATGTTGAAACTGATCAGGTGATACCTGAGGATGTAGAAGGAATAGTTCTAAGGATTTGAGGTCTCGAGGTTTTAAGCAAGGAGAATCCGTGAAGTAGCCAGGGATGGATTTAGCCAAAGCCAGAACGTGGCCTCCAAAGACAGACATAACTAACAATGAAGTCAGTGCCAAACTGGAAAATGGAAACTACATTGAAGCTTTTCCTCCTCTCTTTGATGTATCAAATATCAAATGCATTTGTTTTCCATGGAAAAAATGATTTATATATTTTGGGGAGGAGGGACCCAGGGAGGGGCCTGTTTTTCCAGGTGAGCTGAGCGCAGTTTGCTTCGGAAAGTGGCGTGATGGTGGGGCACTGAGCAGAGACACTGGTTTTGGAGGAGAAATGAAGGAGTTCAGACACTGTTTATCACTACAGGCCAGGCACTCCAGTGGGCGTGTCTGTGATAAGAAAGAGACAGAGTAAAGGGGGCACGTTCAGAGTGGGCTCATGTCTGGGGAACGCTCCCTAGAGACGCAGGTATAGCTACAGGGGCCGGGCAGCCTGGACAGCCGAGGGCAGAGAACTCAGGGATCCTCAGGGAAAGGCGGCGAGGGCGGCCCCACGTTACCACAAGCGCCTGGGGAGCCTCGCCGACCCTGCCTGCTCTCTCTGAAATGTTTCTCCTGGGGAACACATCTTACTTCCACTCCCAATGAGTTGTGATTTATAAAACGCCCTCCCCAAGAGGGATGGAAAGGCAGCAACAGAAATTTACACAAAGGTGTAAATGAGTACCCGCAAGCCCCCTTCCCCAAACCAGGACTAGTGAAGAGTTTCAGGAAACTGAAAGGAGGCTGGGGAGGGGACGGGAGGAGGACCCTCCAAAGCAGGAAGAGTGGGCCTAGGCCAAATCACCGCCCATTTTGAAGCTGCAGCCCTCAAAATGAGCAGAGGGGAAACTGGGTGAATGTCCGTTCTCATCATTGGCATGGAAGATGCAGATACATTCATGTGTCATCACAGTTTTTGAGTCCCTCTCAGCTGGGTGCTGAGTCAGGGTCCGAAGACACTGTGTGGCTTCCAAGGCCATTGCAGCCAAAATAGAGAAATGAACTGTGAACACAGGTCCTGGGAGGGGTGGAACTGAGAGCCCAGACCCGAAGGGCAAATCCTGAAAGTGGGGACAGCCCCTCTTCCTCCTGGGTCACCCGGGGCAGGCGGAAGTGCAACGCGCCATGTGGCGGGGAGCGGAACCGCTGCTAACACGCACGCTGTGGGAGCAGCAGCCTGGGACCCTCCCTGACGGCCCCTTGCCCCTCCGCAGCGCTCCCTTCCCGGTGCAGTCGCCGTGGCGGGCGCTGCCCTTCTAAGCTGTTATCGTGTGGCAGCTGAGGGGGCCCTTCACTCCCCACATGTCGAGAAGTCACCCTCTTGCTTAAAATACTTCGTAAAGTAGAGGTGAAACCTATTGTTCAAGCCTGGACATTTTTGAGAATAACGGTGGAGGGTTAATAACTGCAGTGGAAGAACAGCCCAGAATCGTCCCTGTGGTTTGCAGGGCTCCAGTCTGGGGCCTTGGCCCTGCGGCGGCCCTCTCCCATGGCCACAGCCTCGACCTGCAGGTGTCCCTCCATCTGCCCTGCCCCCGAGGCTTGGCGCATGCAGGTGCCCCTTTACCTGCCTGCCTCCTCTGGCTGCCTCTGATTCCCGAGCACAAGAGGAGCCAGGCTGCTTGCTGCGCGGTCCCCCTCCTGCCACCCTCAGCACACTCTGTTGTTCCTTCTGGACACAGAGGCAGTGCCCAGTCTACAGCACACGGCTGTCAGCATTTGCTGAGTGGGTGGAGGAACCTCACTAGATGCTGCCTGCAGAAAAGGAAAAGTTCGTAGCGCCAAGTGCGCTGGGAGCTTCAGCAAACCAGCGCAGCTGGATGGGGCTTTCAGGCTCCGACATTCTCTGATTTTTGAAAGACAGCCATCCAGTGGAGAAAAATGCAGTCTAAAGCCACGTGCACTCCTGGCCTCTTTTCCCAGCTGCGAGCAGCATCAGGGCCCATCCAGGGCATGGTCCTGAGACCCGCTTCTGAAGAGGCAGGTGTGGGCAGGAAAAGCGCAGGGGCCAGGGGTCCTGGGGGCAAAACAAGTAAGTGGGAATTGAAGAGCATCTGGGGGAGCAGATGCGGCCTCCAGAGCTGGTCTCCGCAGAGCCTTTGCACAGGTTCTCCAGGTGGTGGCCCGCCTGGGCAGACCCAGCCCTGCACAAGGGTGGGCAGCTCAGCGACGGCCTGTGGCGGGAGCACCAGCCCCACTCGCCCTCTGCCCAGCTACCCCAGCCAGTGAGCCCCGGGACGTGGGAGCAGAGTGCGCCAGAAACAGTGGGGCCTGTGCTCTGAGTCAGGGTTCCGCACAGAGCCCCCCTTTCCGCTCCTGGACCCCCCCACCCCACCCCGTCTCTGTGCACCGGCTGCAGGAGTGAAGCCCTTTCTTTACAGCGGGAGTGGCAGCTCCTCGGGGCCTTATGTCATAGCCGTGCTATTTCCTTTTATTATAAATAGGAATTTCACTCAAAGGGGCACAGCCTAATACCCCTGGCTGCTTTGTACTTTAATCAGAGCTTTCCTGCCGAAAATGTTTATCTTCCAGCAAAGAGGTGCTAATTTTATCTTGCAAAAGTGGGTATCTGCTTACGTCCCTCCTACCTTAGAGAAAGATAACCAACAGCGCATTATGTCATCTAAATACAGCATCCTTGGAGATCAAAGCGTAATGTACACATCTGCCAAGGTGATGGAGCGGCCATTGGCGGGCTCTTCCGCCGGCTGCATGCGCGTCATTGATAGACGCGCTTGGCCGTTTCTCTGAGAGAAACTCCCAAGCACTCTGTTTTTGCCCGCTGATTTGGGTGATACTGGGAGGTTTTGAAATGAGACTCCAAAATAGACATGCCCTTCTCACCCCTCTGTGCAAGCCCTCAGGACAGGAAGTGGCACCAGTTCAAGTTTTCATAGTGGAAGCAGCACGGGACCAGATAAGCAGGGCGTCCCTTACAGGGACATTTTCATGTTTAAAATATCGTCGGAATGAGTGACCCAGAGCCAGAGCCCACCTGAGTGTCCGTCCTGTCCGCGTGACTCGGGTCCTGGTTGTAATTCTGCTCCAGTGTTCTTCACTTCCTTGGGCCCCAGTTTTAAGAGGACACATCCTAGCCCCCACGCACACACACACACAAACACACACACATCCCCCCCGAAACGAGTGTTCACAAAATGAGCTGTAGGCTCACGGCATGCGCTGCACTGGCATGTTTTGTCTGTTCTGGTCTAGCTGGGCACCTCAGCCTCTGCTTCCCAAGTGTGGTCCACAGACCAGCAGCGCCAGCAGCCCTGGAGAGCCAGAAGCACAGACCCCCGAGCCCGCCCCAGGTCTGCACAAGGACGTCGTTTGAGGAGCACTGGTCTAGTCTATTTCATTTTTTGAAGTTTTAAAACTTTTAATAATTTGGTTGCAACTCTCTAAACGGACTCACCACTCATTCCTGCCTCATGATCTGAGGTTTAATAAACCTCCTTCAGGACTCTGGAGCCAGGATTCCGAGGGCTTCGAGCAGCTCTGCTGTGAGAAGAAATTAATGTTTGCCTACAACTTGGCCCTTGGGAGACACTTTCCGCAGACCCCTCTGAGGCTCTGGACCAGAAAGGGATTATCTCAGACCCGTACCCTCTCCCCAGTCCCTGCCCTCAACGGCTCCCTCCTCCTCCACCTTCTCCTCCTGGGAGATTCCTCCTCCCACACCCCCCAGAGGTCCCCAGTAGCTCAGAGAGATGAAGGTTTCCCATTCGACGTGGTTTTACAAGCTTTGTTGCAAGTTGGAACTGAAGTACCCGCCCTCTGAAGGGTTTGCAAAGAGTCCTAAAGGTTAGGAGGAGCTGCATTGGTTGGGGGGGGGGCGCTGACACAGGCCAGGAGCCTGGCCACTTGGCTCACTGACCTTGTGACCTCCCTGAAAGCCTTTCTTCTCCCTGTGACCTCATCGCTAAGGGCTCTCTTAGTGCCTTTGGATTCAGGACGGTCCCTGGGGCAAGGCTGCCTGGGGGTGACGTGGAATTAAAGCAAATGAGAGGGAAGTATCAGCTGTCGTGGAAAAAGGCTGACCCTCCCCTCCTGGAATGAGAGGTGAGAATAAAACTTAAATGCCTAGAACATCTTCAGACACCCTCACAAGAAGGGCGATTGTCTCCCTCCGCTCAAGATGGATTCAGAAGATGCAATGAAGTTGTAAATGTATAGACCGCTGGAAATTGAGAAGCATATTGGACCTGCCAGGCTGGAACAGCAGGACAGCTGGTTTCCCTTACACGGTGTTTAAATATACTGTAAAGCGTGTGCCACCTCATACACTTTTTTACCTTTTTCAAAAGTTCAAAAATCTCTATCTTGGAAAAGAGACAAAAAGCACAAAGAAACAACAAAAATCACCTGTAATCTCTTTATGGAGAGAAAATTACTTACCAGTTTTCTGGAGATCCTCGAGACATTTTCCATGATTTACACAGACATAAATTTGTGTACACAGAAGAGTTGCCGCCTTGTGGTCTTCGTAAACATAGATGGCATAAAACCGAACACATTCCAGAACTCCCTTTTTTTCCCCAACAGTGTCGTAGAAATCTTTTTTTTTAAATTGAAGTATAGTTGATTTACAGTATTAATTTCAGGTGTACAGCCTAGTGAGTATTTTTACAGATCACACTCTATTAAAAGTTATAACAGGATGAAGGTTATAATTCCCTGCGCTGTGCGATATACCTTGTTGCTTTTCTATTTAATATACACAGGAGTTTGTATCTTTTAATTCCGTGTCCCTCATTGTCCCCTCCCCCTTTCCTCTTCCCAGAGATCACCACTAGTTTGTTCTCTGTAGCTGTGAGTCTGTTGCAGTTTTGCATGTGTAACCATTTACATATTCATTTTGTGTATATGCATTTACATATCGTTTGCATGTATCTACACATATTTGCATATACATTGTGTATTTTTTTTATGTTCCATGTAAAGATTTTTCCATGTCCCCAGTGATTATCGATCTTATTGTTTAAGCCAGGGCTCAGTTTTCCATATGGAAATACCACAGTTTGCTTTCCCATGTCCCTACTGAGAGTCACGCAAGCTACTTCCTGTGTCTTATTATAATAAAACTGTTTGCCGTGAATATCCTTGGACCTACCTCTCTGTGCACATGTGGGTATTTCTTCTCCAGAAATGATTTCTGAAAGTACAGTGTCTGGGTTGTCACGTTTGTAGGTTTCCAGTTTGCACAGATACTGTCGGGTGCTTCCATAAACAAGGTATCCACGTGGGGACGAGCGGTGGCTAGGCTTGCCCCGTCCCCTCCCGAGGCTGGCCGGGACCGTCTCTGCACTATGACTAATGTATGGAGGAACAGCAGTACCCTGTTACTTTAATTGGCCTTTGCGCGCTGATGCGTTCGCACACCTTTTCACGTCTGGTATGTGTGTTCCACTTCCAGGTTCCGCCTCCCACTATCCTTTGAACGGTTCTGCCTGGATGAGCAGGTGAGTGTTCATCTTTTTTAACTCAATTTTTAAGAACGTGTTAAATATTTTGGATGTTGGTCGTTTCTGTGTTTTATAGTCGGCGAGGACTTTTTCCCAGTTGGTCACTTGAATTTTCACTCCTTCTCTGGTGTTGACTGTTATGCAGGTTTTGGACGTAGTTTGCATTTGCATTTATATGTTTAAGAAAATGTTCAAAGTCTTCTAAACTTTTCCTAATAGTTTTATGGTTTAAGTTTTCTGCTTTTGCTCTTTTGCCAATTGTCTCAACACTGTTTATTGACTGGTTGTGCCTTTTCCCGACATACTGAAGTATCTGTGTCATGTGAGACATCCTCACGTGACCGTGCGTCTCCTGCTGGACCCTCTGTTTTGTGCTATTGGTCTATTTGCTTTATTTCCAAATGTTGAAGAATTTTTTTCAAATACTTTCATGTTAATAATTTGCCAGTTTAGTTTCACTGTGGTCAAAGAATACACTTTGTAAGATTTCAGTCTTTTTAAATTTATTGAGACTTGTTTTATGACCTAAAACAGTGTAAGGGAAGGTTTTTCTGTAAAGGGCCAGATTGCAAACATTTTAGGGTTTGCAAGCCTGGTAATATCTCTCTTGCATATTCTTTATTGTTTTGTCTAGTTTTATTTATTTTTTGCAGCCCTTTAAAAATATAAAAACCACGTTTAGGTCATGGGCTATACAAACACAGGTCATGGTCTAGACTGCTGGTCTACCTTGGTTGATACTCCATGTGCCCAGGGAAGGCTGTGTGCTCTGCCGTTGCTGGGTAGCACATTCTACCGACGTTGTTTAGGTCAAGTTGGTTTGTAATGTTCAAGTTTTCTGTGTCTGCCATGATTGGTTTTGTTTGCTTGTTTTATCAACTACTGAAAGAGGAGTATTGGAATTTCCTGCTGTACTTATGGATTATGGATTGAACTCTTTCTCCTTTTTGCACTGTCAGTTTTTATTTCCTGCATTTGAAAGTTTCAAAACGTCATCACTTGGCCTCGTGAATAATGATTACACTGAATTGGTTCATGGAATGAATAACTAAAATATAATTGATGTATTTCTTATTGGCAATTCTAGCAGGAACTTCTTTAGATTCTGAGTTGTGAAAAAGCATTCTGTGGTTTGCAATTCTTCCCGAAACCAGGCGTGAGGACGTTTTCATTGGTCCTCAGTTTTCTCATGTGGAAAAATGGGAATAATCAGGCTTATTGGAAAGATTAAATGGGATGATGGGTGTAGAGCTGATTGCGAGCAGATGCTCAGTGTGTTTTGGTGTTAGGGTTAGAGTCCACACTAGGGTTAGCATTCCTTCCTAAGGCGATGGAGGCAGATATGAGAAAGCTTTTGCTAGGATGTGGCTGCAGTTGCCTGGGAAGGATGAGGAACAATCTGGGAGCAACAGCTAGCCAGACTCCAACCACACTACATGGACTGTATTCTGATTTCCACCAACTCTCCAAATATCCTCCATCCCACTCCCTCTGACAACAACAAGAGATGCCACACTCTCCAAAATGTTACATCCTAGGCTGTGTCGTGAATGTGAATAGTTATGAGAATGGCAGTAAAACTAGAGTGTCAGATGGGAGGGACGTGGATGGTGGAATCAACAGACTTGAGCACAATTTCTGATTCAGTGCTTTCTGGGTGTATCAGTTACCTCTTGACATGAGAGTGCTGTGTAACAAATACAAAATCTCAGCAGGTGGGCATTGCTTGTGTGTCTGGGCTGAGCTGGGGGTCAGACGGGCAGCTCTGCTGATCTGGCTGGGTTCGTAATGTGTCTGGGATAGGCAGCGGGGTGGATCTAGGCTGGCTGCCCCTGGGATGCCCACCCAGCTGCACTTGTGTCTCATCTCTAGCAGGCCAGCCTGGGCATGTCCTTGCAGCTGGGGCATAGACACAAGAGAGCATGACCCAGTGTGGGAGCCCGCATCAAACCTCTCCTTCCCACATGCTGACTGACAGCCATTGGCCGAAGCAAGTCACGTGGCCCAAGTCAGGGGTGGAGCACACAGAGGGAGAGCTCTTCACAGATACAGGGCAAAAGTGAAAGTACAGGAAGGAGAGAAGAACTGGCACCATTGACACCACTACCACCCCAAGTCTGTGATTTCTCAGAGCCGCCTTGTTCTGCTGTGACTGGGGGACGTCTTCTACCTTGTAATACTGGTGAGAGGTGAAGATTAGAGAGTGTGTCCAAAGCAGAAAGCATGGCACCTGCCACCAAGGAGATGCCGAGTTAGTGACAGCCCTTCCTTTACTGATGACAATGATTGAGGATGGTAACTGGTCTCACATTCAACACCCAGGGGCCTAACTGCATGTATTCTTCATGTCTAAAGAAAACATTTTGTATTTCTTGCAGTCTGATGCTTGGTCTTTCATTTTTAAGGGTATTTTTAAAGAGCAAATGTTTTTAAGTTTGAGTGTTACCACGTTTTTCATTAGTGCATTTTTCTAACATGTCTGAGAAATCTTTGCCTGCCCCAAGTTTGTGAAGATAAATGTTTTATGTTTTCTTTCAGAAGTTTTATAGTTTTAGCCCCTGCATGTAGATCTTTGGTGGATTTACAATTAATTTTTGTACATGGTGTGAGGTAGGGGTCAGAGTTCATTTTTTTCCCAACCTGACTATCTAGTTGCTCTTTACCAGCCTGAGGAAGTTCCTTTCTTGTTCTTATTGGCTGAGTGTTGAATTGTGTCAAATGTTTTTCCCACATCACATCACACACTGAAATACTAACAAACATGAACTTCAGAATTATAGATTGATAATAGTCAGGAGGACTGTGAGATAGATTGATAATAGTCAGTAGGACTATGACTTGGGAATGGAAGGAGAACACAATCCTTTTGGGGGATTTATCACCTCAATTGCTAGAGATACGTGACAGGCAGCCACATGCAAACTCCTCTTCCTCTCCTGCACAGATCATCATGCTTCCAGCCTCCCTTACAGCGAGCAGAGAGCACATGATCCAGTTTGGGGCCAATGAGCCATAAGAGCAAGTATGCTGTAAGACTGCTGGAAAAGAAGCTTTCTGCCTGGTGAAAAGAGAGAGGTCATTTGTCCATTACCTGCCTTTGGAGGAAGTTATGTGAGGATATGATGCTTAAGGGGACACTTGCCACCTTGTGACTATGCTTGAAAGGTCAGGAGAACTTCAGAGATGCTGAATGTTACTGCGAAACAGCACCATGGGGTGCTGAAGCTAGACTTCTTACTTCTAGAGATAATGTATTTCATTACTATGTGTGCCACATTAGTTGGTATTCTATTACCCATAAACCGTATAAGATCCTCCTCCAACCCCTAAACCCCAGCCCAGCCTTGAATGAACCCTTTCTAGAGCGAAGATTCGTCATCCAGTTTTCTCCACACATGGAAATCGGAGAAGGGGCTGGCTGCGTACGGCGCAGAGTCATGAGGTGGGACCTACAGGGCACAGGGCACAGGGGAGAGGCTGCCAAGCCTGGAAGCCACAAGTGTGGGTTCTCACACTGCCGGCCAGCCCAGCACCTCTAGGCTCCTTCATCCTCTCCGTGTTCTGTGCTCCTTCCTGTGTTAGCGCCTGCCTTCTGCCTGAAATGCCCCCCTCGACCTCCACCTTTTCCTTTGTCTGACTGTTCCCACCTCAGGTCTCAGTTTAAAGATTGCTTCCTTGGGGTTGGGGGTTGGGGTCCTTCCAGAACCTCCCTTCTCTCTCAGCACCCTGAATTTTTCTTCATAGCAATGATCCCAACTGAAATTAAGTATGTGATTTGCTGTAATTTGTCTCCTGCACTGGACTGTAAGCTCCCTGGGGATGGGGATCAGCCCTGCTTGTTGGGGCCCCATGCTCAGCACCTAGGACAGTGCCTGACACATCAGAAGCGTTGAGCACATATCTCTGATTGACTGAATGGCTGATCGATGGGTGGATGGATGGATGGATGGACGGATTGGTGGACCAAATGAATGGCACTCCCACCAACTTGCTGTATGACCTTAGGCAAGTCCCTTCCACTTCCTCAGCTGTAGTTTCTCATCTGCACATAAAGAGTCTGAAGTAGGTGGAATCTAAGAGTCCTTCCACCGCCAACTCTTTGTCAGATTAAGTCCAGATGCTCGGATGTGGCTTTCTTTTTAAAATTGGCCCTTCCTCCATCTAGCCATTTACTTTACCACTGCTGGCGACCCTGCAATTGTCCCAGAAGCGCATTCCATATAAGCACCCCGGGGAGAGCAGCTGGAGCCAGTCACCTCGACTACCCCGAGATGCTGGTGCAGTGGCTTCCAGACGCGGGAAGGCTGCAGTTTTTCGTGGTTTCTCCAAAATGCCAGGTCCCTGGTTCCTTTGTCCTGTGATGGGAAGGCAGGCATTTGGGTGGGTTGGCAGTAGCTGTTGGAGGAGCTGTACCTATATTTGCCTTCATCCCAGCACATCTGTTCCTTATCACACACATGGCAAATAGGGAGTGTCCGCTTTTCAGATGAAAGAGCTGAACCAGCGCCGTTCCCTGCAAGCCCCAGAGTGGGCGTTCACATCCGCGCAGGGGCGCCGCAGGGGCTCAGTCCTGAGCACCTCGTGGTACGTGGGAAGCTGCCCTAGAAACCCGCAGCATCTACATTTGCACCTTAAATTTCCTTATCATAACCCACACTAGACGCAAAGGCTAAGGAAAGTCCTATCCCTTTTACCTTTTCTTGCTCGTCCACGACCCCTCCTCTGGCAGGAATCTTGGAAAGAGGTGACCGTGGGCTGAGCCCCGCTGCGCCAGGAGCAGGACCGGGGCCATTCCATGCTTTGTCTCTAATCCTCTCCACAGTTCCTGGCTGTGCATTCTCACCCCCATTTGACAGATGGAAAAACTGAGGGCCAGAGGCAAGCTCAGACCCGCCCGCATGGCTCTAAGTGGTGGCTCTGAGATTTGAACCCCGATCTGAACCTCTGAGGCTGTACCTGTGCTCCTCCAGGCTGCCTGCCCTATGGGGACCGAAGGCAGGGGCCGGACACGGAATCAGAATGTGGAATCAGAACCAAGCAGCCCAGCTGCCCCCTGGCCCGGCCCGGCCCCGTGGGTGAGGCAGCGATGCTCAGGGAGACAGGCGGGCACTCTGGGCTCCCGGCCGCTCTGCTAACCCTCCGCCTGAAGCCAGTTCTCTGGGATTGTTGTATCTCTCTCTGAAACAAAGATGATGGCATTTTTTTAATAAATGAGAAGAGAATGTTTCAGAGGAAGGGACTGGGAGGAGTGGGGAATGTGTAAATGGGATGCTTAGAGCTTCTGCAACACTTTGGGCTGGGGGCTAAGGCAGTCTGCAAGCTGCCCCCCACCCCCACCCCAGAGCGGTGACAGAGCTCAGCTGCCTGCTACCTGCATCCTTCGTGACCTGTGAGAGAAGTCAGCTCCGAGGTTTGCCTTCTGTTAGTCTTGAATGAGTTACTTGCAGCTGACAGCACTCCTCACTGATTCACAATCCAAGCCACAGACCACCTTTCCCACACACAGCCCCTTCAAAGACTCTCTGGGGGGAAGCTCCAGCTCCTTAGCTCATATTCAGAGCCCCCACCCCACAGACGTCTGAACTTCCCCCCACTCGCCTCCCGCAAGCTACCCGGTGCCCTGTGCCTCCCCCTGCAAAGCCCCATAGCAAATTCCGGCTCATCCATTGTCAAGGGCGCCTCAGCCACTGTCTGTTCTCTAGCCGCATGCCCAAATTAAAAACAAGCAAACAAAAATCAGAGAGAATTAGCCTCCCCGCATTTCCAGCTCAACAAATACCATCAAGTGATGGGAGATGAAAATCCAATAGCCAAGCATTCCATCTGAATCGGGAATCTGCAGCCCAGATTCTCCCGGCTAACACATGCCTCCCAGCACCACATCATTACCCAACCCTGCCATTAGGGAAGGCAAACCCGTACTTACAATCAAAATGAACGTAACGTGGAACCAGGGGGCAGCTCGCTTCCAGGAACAGCAGTGGAGCCCGCCCGTCCCCCCGCCGCCCTGCCAGCCCTGGTTCTGCACTCAGCAGGCGTCCCCTGTGATGCCAGGGACCAAACACCTCCTTCCCCCGCCCCCCCGCCCGGTTCTCCTGCCTCCCGCCGCCCCTCTCCCCCGGGGCTTTCCTCTTCTCTGACGCGGGTCTTTGCCTTCCTGCTGTGATCCACTCGGCCTCTGATGGGGCTGCAGCGGAGAGTCAAGATCACAGGGCTAAAGATTTTATATTTTACAGTGAATGTGCACATTGTTGGGCCCCGTGCAGGGGAAATAGGAAGCAAGCGTTTTCTATTTGGTTTCAAGGAGAGTGAATCAGGCCACCAGCCTGGAGGGCGAACTGGCCACGTGTAGCCTATCCCTCACGACATGTGCATCCGTTGGCCGGCAAGTCCACCTCCAATGATGTCATCTAAGGAAAAATCGGAGATTACACACAAGTGGGTGTATGTGGATGCAAAAATGAACTGTTATTTTTATAGCAAAGCACTGGGAACACCTGAGATTTCAACAACATGGAATTGTTAAATTGGGAAGTGAAAAAAACAAGAAAGAGAAGCAACCATTAAGATGCATCTTTGTGAAAAATAGTTAAAACCGAGAAAAATTAATGATAGTTTCATTCATATACTTGAATGAAATGTGCCAACTGAAATAAGTAATAGAATGAGATACGTCGCTGGCTACAACTTTCATCATCTAAGCACTTGTGTAAGAAGAACGCGGTGTGCCTTTCACTGGATGTAACGGATGACAGACTCTTCCATGCTGCTCGCTACATGCAGGGTGGGTGCTGTCCGAAGATCCCTAATATCTAAGTAACACATCCTAAGTGCATGTGTGCATTCATTCAGCTACCACAGCAACCCTCTAAGGTGTATGTCTTAACATAGCAATTAGTGTTACTTATTTTAATACAGTTACTACTTTAAATGCCATTATTTTATAAACTGAGGCTTCATGTCACAGCTAATCAGTATCAGATCTGGGTTACAAAACCAGAACATCCAGCTCTTTAGCTGAAGGCAGCGAACAAAAATGTTCACATCAAACATGTTAGGGTGATCGTCAGTACAGAACGGGATGAGGGCTTGGAGGACAAGAAGGAATAAGCAAGCAAGCCAAGAAGAGAGGGTCTTGCCCAGTGTGCTAACGCCACCCTCTCCACGAGGCCCAAGGAAGGAAGGGAAGACGGAAGATGTACATGGACACAGGTGTGTAAAGGTGTAGGCTACGCATATATGTGTACAAGGTTTGCAAGTCTGCATATGTATGTATGTTAACTCTAGCGCTTCCCTGCTTCCTAGGAGCAATGTCGTGCCTCGGAACCCCGTATCCCCCACCCGCCCACCTCTTCACCCTGGTCATAGCTGACTTGGTCAGGGCTGAGCACAATCCATAGGAAAAATAATGTACAAGCTAGCCAGCAATCTCTAACCTCAGAAATGCTCAAAAAGGTTATGTGAATCCCTCCCGGTCCAGAGAATTTGAACTTGAAAACATGGAAAGAATCTTCCAGTGATGGCAGAGCCGGAGCATAGACAGGGCGATGTGGATGGTGCTGAGGGGGCCACTGTGGAGCAGTCTAAAGGACAGGGGTGTGCCTTCCACAGATGCTGTGAGGTGGGCTGACGAAGGCCTAGGTTGTGCAGAAAGTGGAAGAATAAAACCTCAGAGAGGCAAATGAAAGGGGCAGAGAAAGAGAGAGAGAGAGAGAAGGAAGGGAGTGAGAGAGACAGAGAGGAATCTCACCACACTGAGCCCTCCCAGGTCCAGGCATTCTGAATCTAAGCCCATTCAATCCTAACAGCAGCCCTCTAAGCAAACAAACCAAACAATGGCAAATACCAAGCGTTATCTGTTTTGTTAACTGTGCAACGCATCATTATTTTGTGAGCCACAGAAATCCGTTGCAAAATAATCTATAAGGTGCCATGAATTATACAATGCTCCCAGATTTCAGAGATGCTAAACAGTGGGGAAATGGGAATAGACAGATTTTGAAGTGTGCAGCTACTCTCCTCTTCCCCTATCCCTGGCAGACATTATTAATCAATCATGACACTGCTTTCTGCCAGGTCCAGGTGTAGTCTCAGCACATCATGCCAGGAAGGACCAATCAGTCTAAGTAGGCATATGAAAGGAGACCAATCTGTGAGCCCTGGTCTGGGGCTCTGGTTTCTTGCATGAGATCATGAGGAAGCCACTCCCACAGTGGGGTGGGGGGCCCTGGGGACAAATCTCTGCTTCCTGTCCTAGAAAAATAAGTCAATGATGTAGGGAGGCCTCCTAGAAAACAATTTGTTGGATACCCCCATTTTATTTATTTATTTATTTTTTTTAACATTTTTTATTGATTTCTAGTCATTTTACAATGTTGTGTCAAATTCCAGTGTAGAGCACAATTTTTCAGTTATACATGAACATATATATATATATATTCATTGTCACATTTTTTTCCTCTGTGAGCTACCATAAGATCTTGTATATATTTCCCTGTGCTATACAGTATAATCTTGTTTATCTATTCTACATTTTGAAATCCCAGTCTATCTCTTCCCATCCCCCGCCCCCTTGGCAACCACAAGTTTGTATTCTATGTCTGTGAGTCTATTTCTGTTTTGTATTTATGCTTTGTTTGTTTGTTTGTTTGTTTAGATTCCACATATGAGCACTCTCATATGGTATTTTTCTTTCTCTTTCTGGCTTACTTCACTTAGAACGACATTCTCCAGGAGCATCCATGTTGCTTCAAATGGCGTTATGTTGTCGGTTTTTATGGCTGAGTAGTATTCCCTTGTATATTTATACATAGTCATCCATTGATGGACATTTAGGCTGTCTCCATGTCTTGGCTATTGTAAATAGTGCTGCTATGAACATTGGGGTGCAGGTGTCATCCTGAAGTAGGGTTCCTTCTGGATATATGCCCAGGAGTGGGATTCCTGAGTCATACGGTAAGTCTATTCCTAGTCTTTGGAGGACTTTCCATACTGTTTTCCACAGTGGCTGCACCAAACTGCATTCCCACCAGCAGTGTAGGAGGGTTCCCCTTTCTCCACAGCCTCTCCAGCATTTGTCATTTGTGGATTTTTGAACGACGGCCATTCTGACTGGTATGAGGTGATACCTCATTGTAGTTTTGATTTGCATTTCTCTGATAATTAGTGATAATGAGCATTTTTTCATGTGCATATTGATCATTTGTATGTCTTCCTTGGAGAATTGCTTGTTTAGGTCTTCTGTCCATTTTTGGATTGGGTTGTTTGTTTTTTTCTTATTAAGTCTTATGAGCTCTTATATATTCTGGAGATCAAGCCTTTGTCGGTTTCATTTGCAAAAATTTTCTCCCATTCTGTAGGTTGTCGTTTTGTTTTACTTATGGTTTCCTTTGCTGTGCAGAAGCTTATAAGTTTCATCAGATCCCATTTGTTTGTTCTTGCTTTTATTTCTATTGCTTGAGTAGGCTGTTCTAGGAGAACATTTTTGAGATGTATGTCAGATAATGTTTTGCCTATATTTTCTTCTAGGAGGTTTATTGTATCTTGTCTTATGTTTAAGTCTTTGATCCATTTTGAGTTGACTTTTGTATATGGTGTAAGGGAGTGTTCTAGCTTCATTGCTTTACATGCTGCTGTCCAGTTTTCCCAACATTATTTGCTGAAGAGACTGTCTTTTTTCCATTGTATATTCTTGCCTCCTTTGTCGAAGATTAGTTGACCAAAAGTTTGTGGGTTCATGTCTGGGCTGTCTATTCTGTTCCATTGGTCTGTATGTCTGTTTTTGTACCAATACCATGCTGTCTTGATGACTGTAGCTCTGTAGTATTGTCTGAAGTCTGGGAGAGTTATTCCTCCAGCCTCTTTCTTTCTCTTCAGTAATGCTTTGGCAATTCTAGGTTTTGATGGTTCCATATAAATTTTATTATGATTTGTTCTAGTTCTGTGAAATATGTCCTGGGTAATTGGATAGGGATTGAATTAAATCTGTAGATTGCCTTGGGCAGTGTGACCATTTTAACAATATTGATTCGTCCAATCCAAGAGCATGGGGTATCTTTCCATTTTGTAAAGTCCTCTTTAATTTCCTTCAGCAGTGGTTTATAGTTTTCTGTGTATAATTCTTTCACCTCCTTAGTTAAATTTATTCCTAGATATTTTATTACTTTGGGTGCTATTTTAAAGGGGATTGTTTCTTTACATTCTTTTTCTGTTGGTTCATCGTTAGTGTAAAGAAATGCAACTGATTTTTGAATGTTAATTTTGTAACCTGCTACCTTGCTGAATTCTTCCATCAGCTCCAGTAGTTTTTGTGTGGACCTTTTAGGGTTTTCTATGTATAGTAACGTGTCGTCAGCATATAGTGACACTTCTACCTCTTCTTTTCCAGTCTGGATCCCTTTTATTTCTCTCTCTTGCCTGACTGCTGTGGCCAGGACTTCCAGGACTATGTTGAATAGGAGTGGTGATAGTGGGCATCCTTGTCTTGTCCCAGATTTTAGTGGGAAGCTTTTGAGTTTTTCACTGTTGAGTACTATGATGGCTGTAGGTTTGTCATATGTAGCTTTTATGATGTTGAGATATGTTCCCTCAGTACCCACTTTGGTGAGAGTTTTTATCATAAATGGGTGTTGAATTTTATCAAATGCTTTTTCTGCATCTATTGAGATGATCTTGTGGTTTTTGTCCTTTCTCTTGTTGATGTGATGTATTACGTTGATTGATTTGCGTATGTTGAACCATCCTTGTGTCCCTGGGATGAACCCCACTTGGTCATGATGTATAATCTTTTTTATGTGCTGTTGGATTCTATTTGCTAATATTTTGGTGAGGTTTTTTGCATCTATATTCATCAGTAATATTGGCCTATAATTCTCTTTTTTGGTAGTGTCTTTGCCTGGTTTTGGTATCAGGGTGGTAGTGGCTTCATAGAATGAGTTTGGGAGTATTCCCTCCTTTTCAATCTTCTGGAAGAGTTTGAGAAGGACTGGTATGAGTTCTTCTTTGTATGTTTGGTAGAATTCCCCAGTGAAGCCATCCAGTCCTGAACTTTTATTTGTAGGAAGGTTTTTTAATTGCTATTTCGATTTCATTTCTAGTGATCGATTTGTTCAAGTGGTCAGTTTCTTTTTGATTCAGTCTTGGTGGACTGTATTTTTCCAGAAACTTGTCCATTTCCTCTAGGTTATCCACTTTGGTTCCGTATAGTTTTTCTCGTATGATATTCTGTATTTCTATGTTATTTGTTGTAATTTCTCCATTTTCCTTTCTTATTTTGCTAATTTGTGCTCTCTTTTTTTTTCTTCTTTGTGAGTTTGGCCAGAGGTTTGTCGATCTTATTTACTTTTTCAAAAAACTGGCTTTTGGTTTGATTGATTTTTTTCTATGGTTTTTTTAATCTCTATTTTATTTCCTCCCTGATCTTTATAATTTCCTTCCTTCTGCTGCCTTTTGGGGTCTTTTGTTCTTCTTTTCTAGTTCCTTCAGCTGGTGGGTTAAATTGTTTATTTGAGATTGTTCTTTTTTGAGGAAGGCCTGTATCACTATAAACTTCCCTCTTAGCACTGCCTTTTCTGTGTCCCATAAATTTTGTGTGGTTGTGCTTTCATTTTCATTTGTCCCCAGGTATTTTTTAATTTCAGCTTTGATTTCCTCATTGACCCATTGGTTTTTTAATAGCATATTGTTTAATCTCTATGCTTTCCTTTTTTTCTCCTTTGTTTCTTTGTTGTTGATTTCTAGTTTCATGGCATTGTGGTCAGTAAAGATGCTTGAGATAATTTCTATCTTCTTAAAATTGTTGAGGTTTCTTTTGTGCCCAAGTACATGATCGATCCTGGAAAATGTTCCATGTGCACTTGAAAAGAGTGTATATCCTATTTTGGGGGGGGTGTAATGCTCTGAAAATATCCTCCAAATCTAATTTTTCTATTGTATTATTTAATTTCTCTGTTGCTTTATTTATTCTCTGTCTGGAAGATCAGTCTAGTGATATTAGTGCAGCATTAAAATCTCCAACTATGACTGTATTCCCATCAATGTCCCCCTTTATCTCTGTTAGGAATTGTTTTATGTATTTAGGTGCTCCTATATTGGGTGCATATATATTAACGAGTGTAATATCCTCATCTTGTATTACTCCTTTAATCATTATAAAATGTCCTTCTTTATCTTTCTTTATGGCCTTTGTTTTAAAGTCTATTTTGTCTGAAATCAGTACTGCTACACCTGCTGGATACCCCCACTCTAAATAGTCCTCCACTTAGTCCGCCTCTTCCCTCCTGAGGAAGGTCTCTCAAATGAGCTCTCACAGGTGACTGTTCAACGTCTTGAGATTGCTTCTCAAATACCATGTAAAGCACAGATAATTTTAGCAAAAACTAATACCGTATTAGCTGTTAGCAACACAAAATCAAGAAGGCGCACACACACACACGCAAACTCGGCCATCCTCAGGCAGGGTCTGTCTTCTCTGAGGTTTTCATTAAGCTCATTTTGTCCTCTGCTAGCAAACAGATACTGGAAGCTGTCTGAGGACTTAGAGAGCCCTTAAAAGACAAGGGTGCTCACCAGAGGCTCTGTCTGCCCCCTGAGGACCCAGCCCCTTACATTGGGGCAGAGCCACGTGGTAGTGCTGGCGGTGGGTGGGAGGGATGCATCACTTCTGGTGTGGGGCTCAGGAGAGGCGGGAGCACCTGTCACTTCCTGTTTGAGGCTCAGGAGAGGCGGGAGAATTGCGTCACTTCCAGTGTGGGGCTCCAGAGTGCTGTTCCATGACCCTCCTGGTGTCCTTTCCCACACCTCGGTGACCGCAGAGGCTTTGTGATGAGGTGGCAGAGCCAAAACTCCCCCACACAAAGGACTGGACCCACCACAGACTCTGTGTAGGTGAGAAATAAGTCTTGGTTGTGCAGAGCCACTGCAATTGGGGGCTACTTGTCACCCAGCACAGCTGGTCTATCTTGACTAATACATGGAGGGGATTCCTTTCTCTTGATGAACCTTTTAGTGACGCAGGGAAATAGCAGCTTGGTTTTCCTCCTGGAAAATGGCCTGGCCTCTCACTGCATGAAGCAGCTTTTAAAAGGAGGCACTCCAGGTGTGAAGGCAGTGGCTTTAGGTGTCTGAAGGTCCAGACTCAAAAATTATACTGTGGTGCTTGTACCACATTCTGTGGGTCAAAGGATGAAACAAAACCCCTCTTTCCCTGTGGGACCCCAGGCATTGTTAACTTTAGGTCTGTATGTAGCCTTGGCCTCCTATGTCCTACTGCCCTGCTCCTGCTTAGCAGAGCCCCTCCCTGGCATTACCTGGACTGGTCACTTTCCACCATGAGAAAGGGCATGTCTGTCGCAAGGCTCTCTTGGTTTTGCCTTCAGTCTGGCTGGTATCCCCCGCCCACTGCCACTATTAACATGCCTCTTAAAATTGTTACTCATGTAGTCTTTGTACCATGATAGGCCAGTTTGGCTATAGATTCCATAAGTTTATTTCTCTTCTTTTTCTTTTATTCTTGGAAAAAAAAACCCAAAACCTTGACCTTGAAAACTCAAAACACTTCACCAGTATTGACAGTTTGTCTCCATCAACCAGTTAGCATTGGGACAGCATTCCCAGGGGAATGCGAAATTGAGTGTATAAAGTGGTTAAACTAAGCCGTGAGCCTGGGAGCCAGCCCTCAGGGGCCTCTTCTCAGCCCTGTGGGTCTGTGTGGTCCTGGGGGACACTCGTCTGTGGTCCCCCACCCCGTTTCCCAGCGGAAGTATAAATAACAACGTCCTTTCCTGCTTGAGGCTTTCCCCTCCCTGAAACTCAAATGTTGGGCTAAAAATATTTGGTCAAATGTGAAAATAAAACCATAGAAGGTCACAACCACACGAGATTCTATCTTCCTCCGTGCGTGCATTGCAGAGTCCCTGGAGCGGTGACTGATGGCCGGAGACCAGGGTTCTAATCCAGCCTGGGCTCCGCACAAGTCACATGACCTCACTGGGTCCCAATTTCGTGTAAGCAGAGAGAAGAATGCTGACCCAGATTAGCGGTTCTCAACCCTGGTGGCACTTAGAGTCATCTGGGAGGATTTTTTAAAATGCTGGTGCCCACACCCTGCCACAGACCCGTTACATCCAAACTCCTGGGTACAGGGCCTGGGTCTTGGACTTTTTAAAAATTCCTTAAGTGATTCCCAGTGTGCAGCGAGGATTAAAGACCTTTGAGTTGGGTTCATGGTTTTAAAACTATTTTCAATCAGAGAGTCACTTCTTTAAACAAAACTTACACTAGAGGCCCTGTGAGTGGAGCAAGTACACATGCAGTGGTTCGGTGGGAGCAGGAGAGAGGCCCGAAGTTCTGCCCACTCAGCCTCTGGTCCCTTCGTCTCCCAGCCCTGGAACCAGCCGTGGGGACCTATGGGATTCTTGGAAGCCCTTCCAAGCCCTGGAACCCAGGAGGGTTGCTAAACACAGGTTAAAAACTGCTGGAGAGTCCGCGACCTCCGAGACTGTTGTTTAAAGAACTAAACTTCTGAATCACGTGAGAACAGTCCACATCTGGAGTGCTATCTGGATCATAAATATCCTCCCTCCCAAATCTACGTGCTTGATGAAACCCAGTTTCCGCCCTGTTTCGTGTCTGGTTGTGGAACCAGGGACCAAACTGGCCAACAGTGAGGACATTCCTCCAGGTGCTGACTCCCCTGGTGCTGTCACCGGCCACTGGGCTGCCCCAGGACCATTTCTCCCAGAGGCCAAGGGGAAGGAGTCCGCAGGGCTCTTAGTCTGCCTGGCGGTGGGGTAGGAATGGCTTCATCAGAAAGAGCCCTGGAACCAAGCAGCTGGCGCTTTGCAGGGGAGTTTGTTTGTGTCACACAGGAAGTGCAGGGAACCCACTTTTCAGACTCGATGGTGATCACTTTTGTCAATATCAGACCCCAATCAGGAAGTCCCAGGTCTACCCCCAAAGTGTTTAAAACAAACTTCCCTTCACTGTACAAGATCAGAAAACACAAAGGTGCCAAATACAGCCCTGAAGGAGCAGGGCCAGAGTCTCTCCTGGGTGAATGTCAAGTAGCACGTGGAGGAGTAAGACATGGAGCCCTTCCTCGGACGACAAGAAAAGTCAGACTGGGGTGACGCTCTTGAGGCATCTGTCCCGCTGGCAACATTTCAGTGGCCATAAAAAAACTCAGTAATCAAGGTTAAACGTATTTTAATACAGCATTTTTTTAAAAAAAATCAAAATAAATACCAACTATTCCATGAAAAATGAAGTATCAGCAGTTTACAAGGAAGATCAGTACTCCTGATTGTTCTCGCTGCCACGGGCGCCGCTGTCAGTAGCACAGCTCAGCTTGGTACTGACAGACCTTTGGAAGGAAGCAGAGAGAGCCCCACTTGGCCCATGACTAGTGGCGATTCCACTGAAAGGGAACCAAAGCCGTGTCACTGTCTTCACCTGCACTGCCACCAGCCATCACTGTCGTCATCACTCAAGAGTTATGACAACTGAGGACTTGCCATAATCTAAACATTTAACCAGTATCATCTGCACTAAATTTTCACAACCTTCCTGAGAAGAAGAAATTTATGACCATTTTACAGATAAAGAAACTGAGGCCTCAAGAGGAAGGCAATTTATCTAAGTGTGAGAGATGGAAATGTGGAGCCATCTGCAGAAAACCCTCTGCAGAACCCAGCCTGGGGAGAAGCCTCCAGGTCAGACAAGAAGAGAGTCATCCTGGCCAAGGTTTTCCCCAGTTCCTCAGCCAGGAGTAACTGGACATTAACACCCACAAGGCCCCTGCGCAGCATTGATAGTGGTCGTTCTTAATTGTGCTCACCATAACTTTGTAGGAAACAGGATACAGTGTCTACACTGTGAGGCACTGGGGCAGAGCCCTTCAGCTTTGCAAGTCAGCTTGCTCTGCTGTGAAACCAGAGGCAGGCCTGACTGATCTCTGAGCATCTCAGGACCTTAAGGAGTCGATTCCCCAGCCATCCACCTCATCTATGACTGCTCCTGGCCTTGTGGGGCAAGTCCCCACCTCCGGCTGTGAGGTTGCACCTGCAATTATCTGGGCCTTTCCCAGGAAGGGATGCGATGGCCCCGAGGCTGAGGAGGAGACTGTCAGCTTCGTCTTTAGTCTCTCATAACTTTTAGGCAATCTTTATAAAGCTTCGTGGTGGAGGAGCCCTCCCTGCCCTGACCATCGCAGCCTTGACTCTGGGGGGCCTGCCAGGCAGGCAGCCCTCTTGCCAAACGTTGATTCAAGAGGGTGTTTCTGACTCAAGTTCCTGCACGATACGTTTGTTTCAAGCACAGCTGCAGAGCCGCCCTGCATACCCCCTCTTGTCTACTCCTCCAGCAGAGACCTGATGACACGGAAGACACAGGAGTGACAGGGAGAGGAACAGAAGACCGTGCTCAGCCCAGGGACCCCTGTCGTCGAGAAGACAAAGGAGCAAAGTCACAGGAAGAGAGGCGCTGTCTGCGACAGCGGGAGGGGGGTTTCTCCGCCCTCAGCTCCTTCCCAAACCCACTTTATTTTATTGTTCGAAGAATTTCCAGGAGTCTGGTTAACAGGCCTGATGCCTTATATAGCTTGGATATGTACAAAAGCAAATGGTCTTAAAATGAACAGAAACAGTGAATGTTACTTAGCACAGAGTCCAAGTCTCAGGTAGCTGAGCTCTGTGCTTGTCCAACGTGTTCCAGCTGCAAGTATCGGAATCAGCCTGGATGGTTCAGGGCAGTGTGACGGACGGTGTGGGTGACAGTGCGAGCTCTTAGCAGCGTCTGCGTTCTTCCTTCCTCCTGGGCACGTGGCAGACTGCGTTTTCTAGAAGCCTTGCTGTTGGAAGCCGTCAGTGGTTTATGGGAAGGGGGGATGCACCCCCTCCCCACAGTTATCCATTCCTCCTCAGCACTGCCCTTCCCTCCGGGGACCCAGAGGGGCCAGAGCCACAGGAATCAATCTTTTCTCACAATCTGCCCAGCAATCTTCAGCAACCTCAGGGCTCAATTCAACTGTCATCTCCTCCTTGAAGCCCTCCCTGATCCTCCAGGGAGGAGAAGCCACTCCCACAAGTCTATGCACCGGGACTCATGCACCTGTGGCCACCTTCGCAAATTACCACAAACTGGGCAGCTTAAAACAAGGGAAATATACTCCCTCCTGGTTCAGGAAACCAGAAGTATAAAATCAAGGTGTCAGCAGGGCCGCACTCTCCCTGAAGACTCAGAGGGAGAATTCCTTCCACACCTTTGTCTCAGCTCCCCATGTTGCTGGCGTCCTTGGCGGCCCCTTGGCTCGCAGACTCATCATTTCAGCCTCTGCCTCCATAGCCCCACCACCTTTTCCCAGTGCGTCTGCCTCTGTATGTCCTTTCTGTCTCTTATACAGACACTCTCATGGAACTTACATCCCACCCTAATCCAGGACGATCTCATCTCAATTCTTAAATTAAACACACCTGCGAAGATATTATTTCCAAATAAATCACATCTTCACTTCTTTGTTCATATTCTAGAAGAACATGGATTAGGGTGGGGGGACACTGTCTTACCCACTGCACATCCCTTTGATTGCAGTTCTCATTTGTGACTATTGTGCATCTGCTTCAGGTGACAGCCACATCCCTGAGAGGCAGGCTGTCCCATCCTCACTCTGTGTCCACACTGTCTTGCTCGGAGCTCTGTGGACCGAAGCTCCAGGCAGACGCCTGTGAACTGAGTGTGACGGATGAGCGATCAGAGGTCCCTTCGCAGGTGCCGTCCTGCACGCCTCCGGTGGCGACCTCTTCTGTCTCGGGGGCCTGCCCATTCACCTAAACAGCCTGCCGAGTTCTCCCATCCTAAGGGGCCTGGGAGGAACCAAGAGCAGAGGGAGAACATTAAGTTGTTCAATGGCCATTCAGCGTCCTTTCCTTTTGCTGGGTTCCAGAAACTCTCCAAGCCAACTGCCAGGGTGATTTAGGAAGTCTCAGGAACGCGAGGCTCTGCGGCGAAGAGCCTGGTGGGAAAGGCCGGCTCTGTGCTTTTCTGTGTGGGCTGTGCGGGCCTGCTGTGAACATTTTCCAGGAAGAGATGGAGAGCAAAAGTTGGGTGACTTTTTATGAGTGTTTGTTCCAGCTGTTGGTTGGTGATTTGGTTTTTGGAGCAGCTGGGGCCAGGCAGCAAGGCCTCGGAATTCCAACCTGCTTTGCAACCTGTTTTACAGCTAATTACCAAGAAATGACGTGGCCTGTGGGTTGGGTAATCCCTCCAAAACTCGAATGTCCCCCAGAGCGACGAATCCCCCGCCTGTTGGCTCTCGGAGTCACCTGGGTTCCAAGGACCTCTGCGAGCCCACACCCCGAGGTCTGCGGGTCTTTCTGGGGGTCTCTAGAGATGCCTAAACGGGGCTGCCCCCCAGGCCTCCCTGTTCTGCTTCTCCGGTCCCCTTGCTGATGCCAGTTTGCTGCCCAGACCTGTCTCCTGGGTTCCCGAGGCTGAGCAGCCCTCGAGAGCTGATGAGTTCACTCCGCTGTCCACTGTGCAGAGCCGGGGCCCCTTCCTCCAGCCTCCCGTGTCAGCCAGGGACCCAGGCTCCATCCATCCTGTTGGGTCTCCAGTGTTTGGTCCCTGTCTCCTGGTAGCTGGGAAACAAGAGGAAGTGGCAGGAAGGCGATTCCCTGAGAAGAAACAGTGCAGAAGCTGCCCAGTTCTTTCCACTCTGGTCGTCAAGTTGCAAGCTTGGCCTCAAGCCCCCACCTCACTTCCAAGGAGGCTCTATAGACAACAGGTTTCTCCTGTAGAGCACAGGAAACTATATTCAGTATCTTGTAATAACCTCTAATGAAAAGGAATATGAAAGCGAATATACGCATGTATGTATATGACTGAACGTGATGCTGTGCACCAGAAATTGACACAACGTTGTAAGCTGACAATACTTCAATTGGAAAAAAAATGGGAGGCTGTAGATGGGTGGCCTTGGGCCTGATTGCAACTCAGGGCACTTTGTTAATACAGGCCAACCTTGTTTTATTGCACTTTGCTTTACTGTGCTTCGCAGACATTGCACTTTTTTTACAAATTGCAGGTTTGTGGCAATACTGTGTCAGGCAAGTCTGTTGGTGCCATCTTTCCAACAGTATGTGCTCGCTTGGTGTCTCTGTGTCACATTGTGGTAATTCTCAATATTTCAGACTTTTTCATATTTTTATTTTTGTTGCAGTGATCAGTGACCTTAGGTGTTACTACTGTTATTGTTTGGGGCTCTACGAAGCACACCCGCTTAGGTTACAAACCTGTGTGTCCTGACTGCTCGACCAACCGGCCGTCCCCCCATCTCTCTCCTTCTCCTCGGGCCTCCCTGTTCCTTGAGACACAATGTTGAAATTAGGCCAATTAATGACCCTGCAGTGGCCTCCTAGAGTTGAACATCTCTCACTTTAAATCAAAGGCCAGATCAAGTTTAGTGAGGAAGGCATATCAAAGGTCAGGACAGGCCAAAAACTAGGCCTCTCACCCCGGCGAGGCAGCCGAGCGCCTGCCGCCCAGGAGTCCTCCTCGAAGGGGGCAAGCGCTGCGCCGGCGGGCGCGCTGCCCGAAGGGGGTCCGAGGGCCGGGACACAGCGCCCCCTTAAGCCGGCGCCCCGCTCGCTCCGCTCCGGGAAGGCCGCGGGAGGGGAGGCCTGGGGCTCCGCAGACGGCGTGGGGCTGCCGGCGCCCGCCTCCCGAGGCGGCAGGGAGGCCGAGGCCCCGGCGCCGAGCCCGCTCGCTCGGCTCGTCCGCGAAGGGGCTGGCGCAGCACAGCCCCCCGCCCCCCGCGGGGAGACGCCCCGGGGGCCCCGGCGGCGAGAGGAGGGGTCGGGGCCGGCTTCGGAGCGCCCCGGGCCAGGCGGCCCTCCCGCTGGCGCTGCCGCCGCTGGTGACCGGAAGCCGAAGCCCGTGCCCGCGGACCCTTCCGAGACCCCCAGGGCCCCGAGGAAGGGCGCTCAATCTACCCTGCCTGTGCCCTAGAAATGGACCGACGGAGCCTGGACGACAGCGCGTCTGTTTGCAACATGGTTTAGTGCACGGTTTTAGTTCCACTTGAGACCCGAGGCTCAAATAAAAGAGATCTTTTCAAAATATTACTGCTCACCGACAACACGCCGGGTCACCCAGGAGCTGATGGAGACGTACGAGGCTCATGCTGTTTTCACGCCTGCGACACAGCAGCCCCGCAGCGCCCAGGGATCGAGGAGCGGCTCTGCCTTTCCTGTCTTAGCACTTAAGGGACACACCTCGTGAGGCTGCAGCTGCCACAGCCAGTGAGCCCTCTGATGGATCTGGACAAAGTAAATCGAAAACCCCTGGAAGAGGAGTCACCGTTCTAGATGGCGTTAAGGACATTTGTGATTTACGGGGAAAAGTCCAATGATCAACATACAAAGGAATCTGGAAGTTGACTCCAACCCTCAGATAACTTTGAGGGGTTCAAGACTTCAGCGGAGGAAGTAGCTGCAGATGTGCTAGAAATAGCAAGAGAAGTAGAATTGTAAGTGGAGCCTGAGGATGTGACGGAATTGCTGCCATCTCACGATAAAACGTTACTGTGCCAGGCGTTGCTTCTTATAGATGAACAAAAAAAGTGGTTTCTTGAGATGGAATGTACTCCTGGTGAAGATTCTGTGAAGACTGCTGAAATGACAACAAAGGATGTAGAACATTACATCAACTTAGTTGATAAAGCAGGGTTTGAAAGGACTGCCTCCAGTTTTGAAAGAAGTTCAACTGTGAGTAAAATGCTACCAAAGAGCACCACATGGAACAGAGACCGTTTGTGAAAGGAAGAGATGATCAATGTGGCAAACATCACTTTGTCTGATTTTAAGAAATTGCCTCAGACACCGCAGCCTTTAGCAACCAGAACCCTGATCAGTCAGCAGCCGCCAACATCAAAGCCAGACCCTCCACCAGCAAAAAGGTTATGACTCTCTGAAGACCCAGATAATGAGTAGAATTTTTTAGCAATAAAGTACTTTTTTAATTGAGGTATGAACTTTTTTTTTTAAAAAAACACAATGCTATTGCACACTTAATAGACCACAGTATAGTGTGAATGTAATTCTTAAGGTGCTCTGGGAAACCAAAAAATCCGTGTGACTCACTTCATTGCGACATTCGTTTTATCACAGTGGTCTGGAGTCGAAACTGTGATATCTCAGAGGCACACCTGTAAAGGAAGAGAGGAAGAAGGATACAGGGGGGCTGTTAGTATCAGACGACAACAGACCCACCTACCCAGCGGCGGGTTCTGGTGGAGACCGGACACAGGGCAGCTGTGTGACATGGGGCAGTGGGCCCGCCTCTCTCCAGCTCTGGAAGGGGAAGAGGACATCTATATCTGGTCCCCTTTTAGGAATCGCCAAAGAAAAGCCCAGAATTAGGTCAGAACAGATGATCTCGTGCACTATTAGAAGGTTACAGTTTGCGATATAATAGTTTGCAATACAATATACTATCCAATTTGGAAAGAGCTATCAAATTTTTTAATGCACAAATTATTTGACCCAGCCATTAAATTTCTAGGAGTTTTTTCTACAGCTATGTTCACAATCAGAGGCAAAGACCTATGTAAAGTCACGCTCATGGCAGCACCATTTGTAATAGCCAAATGCTGAAAGTAACACAAGTTTCCAGCTATATGGGACTGGCTCAATAAATTATAGTTTAATCCATAAAGTGGAATAGTATACAGCCATCAAAATGTAAATCATTTCAATGTGTACTGATACCAATCTTCAAGATTATGTTTAGGTATCATATACACACACATGCATGTATTATGTATGTAATTAAGGAGCCTGATAGAGAAGAGGGCAAATAGTGTATTTCCACATGTGTGATTGGACATGGAGGCAGGAACCCCAGAAACTGACGATGTTGGTGGGTCCCAGGTAGTGATACAGTCTGGAAGAGGAGGGAGAATTTCTTCAACTGTCTGCTCCTCTTTTGTACATGTTGATTTTTGTGGCCATGTGAATAAATCACTTCTTTTCATTTAGAAAGACAGACAAATAAATGAATAGATAAGTAACTGGGGTTTAAAGATATATAGGGGGGAAACTTTCTCTTTCAACCCCCACCCCCACCCCTGCTGAAGGCGACTGAGCCCGTCCCCCACTGGTCTCCCACCAGGGCTTGTCCGCCGCCCGGCCAGAGGCCCCTGCACCAGGACGGGTGCTCAGCTCTGGAAACCATCGTGGAGCTCTCCTGTTTACAAAACCTGAATTCAGCCGCCCAACGGAAAGTTCCCAGATCCCTGGGCAAGTTTCTTTCCCAGCAGCGATGTTACTGCTCTGCGGTTATAATTGCAGTGTTTACCGGGTCTCTACAGTCAAATTAGATCTGTTCTGTCCAGAAAACTGAGATTTCAAAGACTTGTCAGAACACAAAACACTCTGCATTGTGACTCCACGTGTGTTAAAAACAACAGCATCAACAACAAAAACAAACCAGAAAACAATGGAAATAAAACACAAAAACTGGTGTATTTGGAATTCTGCATGCCGAGGTTCCCTAGTGGCTTGTTTTTAGTGGTAGGATACTGTTTTCTATCTTCTTCTTTTTGGTTATCTGTTCTTTTTAATTTCTCTGACACAAACAGATGGCAAGAAAAGTTCGTAAGGAAATTTATTTTTTAACAGCTCTATTGAGATATAATTCACATACCAAAAATTCACCCACTTACGATGTACAGTTCAGTGGTTTTTAGTATATTCAGTGATACATGCAACCATCACCACAGTTGATTTTAGAACATTTTCATCACCCCCAAAAGCAACCCTGCCTCCTTAGCCGTCACTGCCCATTTTCCTGTAACCCCGCGCAATCACGTATCTACTTTCTCCGTCTAAGCATTTGCCAGTTCTGGACATTTCCTATGATGGAATCGTGCACTGTGTGACCTTTTGTGTCCGGCTTCACTTAGCAAAATGCTTCCAAGTTTCATCTGTGTGTGGCGCAAATCAGAACTCCGTGCCCTTTTTGTTGCCATACAATATTCTATTAAATTAGACTAACACTAAGTTTTTTAAAAATCTCAAAATTTTAACCGTTACAGTGAAGATAGCCATTTACCATAATGTATTCGCCCAGCACCCCTCGGCTTCCATAAATGTAGCACAACTCTGTGTGTTTCTCCAGATCCTCCACTTGTGGGCGTCACCAGCCTGTCGGGACCACCACCCCCCCATTCTCCCCTCACTGTGAGGTCCACAGACATGGCCATGGCTTTGGCTATGGCTTCTGGTCCTGGCAAGTGGAGGGACCAGAAGGAAAAGGAATTCAGCCTGGGGAGAAAATATCTTTAATAAGAGTCGGACATTTGGGGGTCTTGCTCTCCACTGAACCCGCCCTTACGCTGTAGCTGTCAGTCTTTGGGAGGGAAGTGATGGCAGGAAAACAAGACAATGACTACGGCATGCAGGGCCATAGAAACAGCTGGGGCCGGCAAGGCAGGGCAGTCAGGCGAGGGCGAGATGGGGAGAGATGTGCGCCACCTCCTTTGAGAAGCTTCCCCGGCTGACTGTCCTTGCCCCAAGGGGTCTGGAAAAATGGAAAGAGGAGCCTGGGCACTAAAAGAGGCTCAGAAACTAGCTGAGTCACTTGAGCTGTGTGGCCTTGGGCAACTTCCTGCCCCTCTCTGTGCCCCGGTCTCCCCATTTGTCAATCAGATGACCTTTCCCAAAGATGACCATGATGATATCTTCCACCCATCCTGCACGTCTCCCACATGACCCTCCTCCCAGGGAGAGGAGGGGCCGTGTCCCTCCCCTCGGGTCTGGACGGGGTGTGACTCAAGTTGCAGCCGCCCGACGCGGCCAGGGGACACTGCTGACCTCTGAGGCTGGTCCTCAAGGCACTGCCCCTTCCACCCTGTTCTCTGGAGTGGTCACGCTTGGGTGCTGGGCCACCGTGTACGACTTTCAACTGCCCCAAGGCTGCGCTCAGTGAGGAAGCCCCAGCCCTGGGGGGAGGACCCAGGAAGGGGCTCCGGCGAGACTTGGGGTCCTCCCAGCCCAGCCAGGAGCCTGTAGAGGGTTCCGCCCCCCGCCGCTGAGTCATCCCTGCCTCTGAGTGCTCTCAGCTGAAGCCCCGCGGTTCCAGAGCAGGATCAAGCCACCTCTGTGTGCTCTGTCCAAACTCCTGCCCACAGAGGCCGTGCACCTAGGAAACCCTTGTTGTCTGACGCCACTGGGCCTGGGCGGTTTGCTCCATGTAATAGCAGCTCCACAGGGGAGCGCCAGGCGGTTCAAACCACAGCTCAGGTGGAAAAGCCTGCTGTGCGGGGGCCTCACTGAGTCCTAGCTTCTTTCTCCTCCTCCCCGAACCCTGTGCCTTCTGCTCTCCGAGTGACACCCGGACCGCAAGACTCAATGAACGTTAATGAAAATTCTGGGCAAAACGTGTCCTGGCTCAGCTGGACTCTGGGCATCTGAGAAGCAAGAACCTACCCTGACTCATCTCTGTAGAGTAGAGCTGGCGCATACTAGATCCTCAGTTAATATCTGATGAGTGAATGAGTGAATGAATGACTCTGTCGTGCTGCCTAGCAGCACGCAGAAGGCAGAGACTGGACCGTGGTCTCTTCTGTGACCCCCGTGCCCTGCACACAGCAGGGTTCTAGTGATTCTGGTCCGTGACTTGGCCATTAATCACCATCATTTCTCTTAGAGTTTTGAACTTTTCCCCTCTCTGTTGAATTTTTTTTTTTTTGCTAAAACCCTTTATTTTGTAAAGGATAACGTGGTAACAATCCAAGCCAACCCTGCACTGTCTGTTTAATCTTCTTTCCCCTAAATATTAGCTCAGTGGGAAAAGAAGCCTAACCTCTCTGTATATTTTTCCCTGTGTATACTTTTGGCCAGAAGGCTGGAAAAACCGGGACTAAAGCAAGATGCTTAAAGATTCTGAGAAAAGACGGGGAGAAAGCGCCTGCCAGAGGACGGAAGAGGGGGTGTCGGGAGGGCAAGAGCAGATGTGACACGTCTTGTCTAGAAAGGCTCCGTCCGAGGCTTTGCCTGTCTCACATGTGAGCAGTTCTCAATGACAGGCCACTTGCATCTCTGCAACCCCAAGGGGAGGACAGTTTCCATCTGGGCAACTGCTAGGACCAACCCTCGCCAGGCTGAGGGCGCCCTTCACAGAGCCCGAAAAATGCAAGCTGGACCCCGGGTTCTGAATCTTGCTCCAGAGGAGCGAGGGGCTGGACCGTGCTGGTGGATGCTCAGCTTGTCCGTGTGCTGAGGGCACTGACCAGTACGCTCGAACTGGGTGAAGTTTATGGTCAGTAAGTTACACTTCAGTAAAGCTGTTAAAAAAGTACAACATGCTCATTGGAAGAACCATACATACATATATACACCTACATGTATGTGAGTATGGCTATATATACACATACATGCAGGGGGTGTATTACACACCTGCACACACATCTGTGTACAAATATGCACATAGGCACATGTATATTACACGTACATAGCTACACAGATATGCCTACATATGCACACGCGTCATATATACACATAGATAGATATGTGCATACAATTACCGTATAAAGAAGAAGGTCCTTTCTAAGGGGGAGAGCCCCGACTGAGGCCTGGATCTGCAGTGCTGTGCGGTGGCCCTGATGCGCAGACACGTTCCCCCTCTGGGCCACAGCTGTCAAGCTCTCTCTTTTCTCAGCAGCCACAGTGATCCTTTGAAAACGTCGGTCCTCTGGGCAGAGCCTTCCAACAGTGTCCCATGTCTGTCAGAGTAGAAGCCGCAGCTCTCATGATGACCTTCACAAGTCCTGCCAAAGCCTTGGAAGGTGCTGTCCAGTGGAACTTTCTGCAAGGATGGGAGGTTCTAGATCTGCACCAGGGCAGCCACCAGCCCATGTGGCTCCTGAGCACTTGAAATGTGGTCGGTGTGGCTGAGGAGTCGCTTTTTAGCTCAACTGTCCTTTAATTAACATAAATGAAAATATAAGGGGCCAAGTGAGACCAGAGTCTCCGGAACTGCCCAGTGCAGCTCTGGACCACCTGCCCCTCCAACCCCCCATTCACTCCTCTGAGCTCACCTCCCCTGCTCTCCCCTTGTTTCTCTGCTCCAGCCACATTGGATCCTCGCTGCTCTGCCAGCTGTCCAGACATAGTCCTGCCCCAGGGCCTTTGCATCAGCTGTCCCCTCTGCAGCTTTCTTTTCGATGTTTCCTGCTCACTCTCTGTCTCCTCCCTTGGGAACATAAGCTCCGTGGAAACAGGGACCTCTGCCTGTTTGGCGTATTCATGCTTCCCAAGCTTCTAGAACAGTGCCTGGCACGGAGCAGGTGCCCCCAAAACATTTGTTGAATAGAAATTTGAGTGAAGACCCCTGCTCTGCTTTTGCTTGTGCAGAAGGATGGTCTGATCACTCACTGTGCCACACCCAGCCTCCCCTGGCTTGTCCTGGCTCACAGGGCCCAATTCCCTCATTCTCTCAAGTCCCAGGAGATGGAAGGCTTTGGGCTGAGCCACCACTCCCAGGCAGCCTGGCTCTGTGAGACACACATGGACACTCCAGAGCTGACCCCACAGTAATAGGCTGGCAGGTGGGAGCTCAGCCTGGAGTGGACAAGCCCCTGTTTGGGGGGTAGGTCCCCCCAGCCCCGATCCTCTAACCTTCCTCTCACCCCTACTTGCTGGATGCCGGGCCCTTCTGCCTTAAGCGAGGAGCTGGGATGGGGAGAACGGGTCGTTGAGGGTCTTGGAGCCCATGTGCTCCCCCACCTGCCTTCCACAAGCCTCGTGGGTGGGAAGCCTGGGTTTGGATTCTCTCAGACACACGCAGCAAAGGCCCTCTGGGCCGTCCCCCATGGTGTGTGTCTCCGGGTCTGCAGGTCAGTCTATTTTCTCCCTTGAAAAAAAAAAAAAAAACCACCCTTTGAATCTCTCCATGAACCTGAGCATCCCCCAGGTACAGATGCGTGCTAGGCTCCATCCCCTCTAGAAATTCTGCTTTGCTTGTCCTTTGCTCTGGAGCACCTTGTCCGTGTAACGATCCCCAGGTCTCCTGAAATCTGGGGAAGGCTGTTTGCTTCCTGGCTGATAGATCCCCGGGCCCAGCGCCCCCGCAGCTCTGACGAGTTTGTAAACGCCAGGGCCGCTCTGCTGGCTGCAGCAGCGCTTCAGACTCGGGGCCAAACTAAATCTTTAAATGGCAGAGAGGCATTTAGATTTCTCTTCTGCCCAGCTGACAGTGGGTTTACAGTTTATAATCTGGCCTTTGTAAAAGCATTTGTCAGCCTGGATATTTCATCCTAAGCCCGACCACCCAGGCGGAGGGACAGGCAGGAAGCGGCCCTTCATCCGCACCAGCAGTCAACTTGGAGGTTGGCTGCGGAATCACAGAATTCAGTCGCAAAGGGGGACTTTTTTGGCATTATCTACTCCGCATCTCGACGGCAAAAGCAGCCCTTGTTTATACGAAGCGATTCCTGAATGCTAAATTTGGAAATTCTACGTATTTCTCTAATCCACCAGGCCCTGGGCAGGACGGGCCTCCTCTAAGTCCCAGGCGCTCCCCGGTCTCCAGCCGAACCTCCCAGCGCGACGGGGAAGGCCTCAGCGCTGAGGACCGGGCAGCCGGGGCCGCAGCAGCACCGACCTGAGCGCTTCGGTCCGCCGAGGGGGTGCTCCGGGGCCGGCCAGCCGTTCAATTGTCAAGTGTCTGTGTGCACATGTCTATAATCCGGCTCCCTCTGGGCCGGCCAGCCCGCTCTTCGGCAGAATCTCAGGGCTTCGGTCCATGGGAGTGGGCCGGGGATGAGCGGGAGGTCTCTGCAAAGGGAGCAGGAATCGATAAGGAATCTCAGCAGCCCGCACTGGCGTGGCAGCGGGGAAGGAATGCGACATAATAAGGAGCACTCACGTTTTATCTGTGTTGCCTGAAGACATTTTCAAGGGAGGAAATAACACCATTTCAGGCAACAGATAAAGGAGATGGAGTCGGAGATGGTTCGTTTGCAGAGGATGCTCCCCCCACCCCCACCCGCCAATCCTCTACCTGGGTGAAAACGCTGGAATTTGGCTCTGAGTCTTCCTGCTGCCCCTGCAACGTCTTATCACGCACCAGCCTCCTCCCGGAGGCTCCAGCCTCCCTTTAAGCAATGCCCTCTCCTGCTGCCAGGCCTTCCCCATCACAGCGCACACCTCCAGGGGTCTGCGCTCTACACTTCAGCGCCTGCAGGGAGTCCAGCCACCTGGTGAGGACACAGACGCAGAAAGCCAAGGAGCCTTCTGACTCCTGGCCTCCACATCTCCCCTCGCCCTGGAGCTGTTTTTGCCGCCCCAAACTGGGTGCGTCCCAGGCCCCGGGACCTCCCTGGGGCCAGAAGGAAGAAGTCGCCCTGTGTTTGGAGCGTGGTTGCTGCTGCTGGGCGACTTGCCTTGTCTCTAGGGGGGAGTGTCTCCGAGGCAGAGCCTGAGACAGGGGTCTCACATGAGTGGATGAGCTGGGGGGCAACCCCAAGAATCACCAGCAGGGAGGGAGGGAGGGAGTCCAGGAGGGGACGCACCTGTGCAGGGCACCATGGCAAGCCAGCTACTCAGCGTCAGGCCACTGGAGCACAGCCCCTCCAGGGAGCTGCAGGGAAGAGCGTGGACATGCGCCCCAGAGTCACCCACACCCGGGGGAGAGTGAGCTGGGTGAGTCGCCCGCCAGCCCACTCACTCCGGCATCGCTGGGCGAGGGCTGCTCCCATGGGGTGTCGCTCCCCGACGCTGCCGGCCTTCTGCACGGGCAGAGCCCGCTCCTAGAGCCAGACAGAGCCCTCGGGCAAACGGCACAGGGGCAGGCAGTGAAACCACACTGGCATTTGCTAAAATGGCAAGAGCGAGGGTCACGGATGGGCACAGAGAGCCTCGGGCCACTCACCTGGGCAGGAACGGAGATGGAACCCACAGCCAGATGGTCACACGTCCTTAGCCATCATGCCACAGCCCCGCCTGTCAGCCGTGAAGCCTGGCTTGTTTGGCATAGAGCCCTCCCCCCAAAGCAGGCTTCTGTCCATGCCTTATCAGCTCAAACGAGCGCCCCAAAAGCTTCCCAGCTTCCTGCCAGGAACACACACTTTGTTTGAATAGATCTTCTGTGTACCGCGCTGCAGATACTCCAGCGGCTAATGTTACCCTTTAAGCAGCTATAACCAGATTCTGTTGGGCCTGTCTAAGTGATAAGCAGATTCAACAAGAGTTTATGCCAAAACATATTTTCTCCTCTAATAAATAAAATTAAGACACTGCTACACAGGACAGCTACAGAGACTAGCTTTTACTATCTAACTATGTAGATACTGGCTTGAGCTGAGCACTTACTCAGGTAGATGTGTGTGGAATAGCTCCTGATCTAGAATGCTGATGACCTAATGCAGTTGTTTCTCTAAAAACAGACAACCTAACCTAGAATAGAGGTAGAATCAACTAGTCTCACCAGTAACGATATTACAAATCTGAGGGCAGGTAGAGGAGTGGGCACCAAAGTGGTTCAAACTCATTTATCCAGTGGAATAGGACGTGGTCACACTGCAATGTTTTTACAGATATTTACAGATTATTTTACTTTTTTTTCAAGAGACAGAATAGTCCTCTTAATCAGAGAATCAACTTAGCTCACTGACTTTGCTGAATGTTAAATTGAGCTGGCATGAAATCTAGAGATATTTATATAGTGGTTTCTCAAAATTTTCATTTAACAGCGGTTATTCCTATGAAGTCTTATATATGAAACAGATAAACATGAAGTTATTTTAGTAGGAACGGGGTAAGAGGTTCTATTTGAAACCTCTGTTTCCTATCCCCACCCCCATAGTGTTTGCTCATGTACCTCCCTGCAACCCCAAGGACTGAAAAAAAAAAACAGCATGAGGAACACTAATTAAGATCCAGTCCTACACCTGGAATATGAGAAAACTAAGGCCAAGCAATATCGCTTGCGTAACATAACAGAAAGTCTGAAGACAGACACAGATCAGAACTCAGCTCCCTTAACCCTGGGCTGCCCTCTACAGCCGTCGATAAATCAGGACAATCAGGGAGACTCCAGAAGGTCCTCCCTTAGCAGTCGGGCCAACGGGACCCTAGAGTAAGAGCTACTCTAGACCTTTTCTAACAAAGATTAAAAACAAGTCTCAGAAGGATCAAGCTGATTTTCAAGTAACTTAACCTCCTGCCAAAATAAATTTCAACCCTCTTTAGAGGAAGACAACCAAATCCAACAACTCAATAAATAACAAGCATTTGTAACATTTGGCATCCAATCAAAAATGACTAGACATGCGAAAAGCAGTAAAATGTGACCCATAACCAGGATAAAAATCACTCAGAAGAAACAGAACGAAAGTGACAGTAATGTAAGAATTAGCGTGAAAAGACTTTGAACAGCTTTTATAGATATGCTCAAGGATTTAAAGAAAAGCATAAACACAATGAAGAAAGAATTGGAAGATGTAAAAAAGAATCAAATGGGAGGTTATGAACGGAAAATACTATATCTAAAATGAAAATTTCACTGGGTGGGCTTCACAGAAGATTAATCATTGCAGAAGAAAAGATCAGTGACCTTGTAGGCATAGAAATGTAAACCGTATAAACCAAAACACAGTTGCACGGGACAACATCAGACAGTCTAATATGAGTGTAATTGGAGTCCCAGAGGCGGACGTAGAAAAAGAGGAAGAAGAGGAAAAATAACTGAAGAGATAATGGCCAAAATTTTTCCAAATTTGATGAAAACTGTAAGGCTGTTATTGCTCCAAGATCATCGAAACTCAAGCAGGATAAACACAGAGAGAGCTGCACCAAGACTCATGATAAAAAGGTCGGAAAACAGTGGTAAAGAGTAAAATTTAAAAGCAAGAGTAGAAAAGACACATTGAATTTGAGGAACAAACAAGAATCCTCACCGACGCCTCATCATGGTTGCGGCTGATGACTAAGGAGCCGGCAGAGTTAGGAAACTTCCAGGTAAGCTTCCGTCCGGAAAGGCATTCATTCTGCCCTGGTGATGACCTCTGCCAGCAACGTCTGTGCTGGCATGCTGCCTGTCTGCTCGCCCGATTCAGCCCCTGTGGTAGATCAGATCATGGCTCAACAAGTCTTCACTCTGCCCCAACCCAAATGGCCATGGAAAGAATGCATTTCTCCACTGCTCGCCGTGAAGCTTGGTCCCGGGGCTTGCTTGGGCTAAGATATTCACAGACACCGCACTAGCAAAGTCTCGACGTGATCTTGCAGGGTCGGGTCTTCCCCTTGCAGTCCTGTCTTTGTGAGAAGAGCGCGCACTGGGCCCTCTCCGAGCCCAGCTCAGCCCCGCCTGCCGAGCTCAGCCAGAGCTCAGCAGACACTTAGCTTTGCATGCCATTGCGTGGCCTCCTTTTCTTTACAGCTCATTCTGAAATGTCTGCATATTCACTCTGTTGTCCAAGTGTGTAACCTCAAGCAAAACACTTAACCCACTCTGGATCTCAGTTTTCCTCTTCTGTAAAATAGGGATGTCGGCTCAAATCACTGAGTTCCCATATTTTCCCCACGAAAGACCCCCTTGATTATGTTTCCACTGGAAGCATATTTAGCAAAGATTTCCTTTACGTGAAGAAACCGACTTTGCTAAATTATAATTGAGTAATACAAATAAGGAAATCAAATAAAGCCACATGTAACTAAGAGTAAAATGGGTGCAGAGACATGAAATACTATCCCATGGGGGGATGTTTAATTCACACGGGCAGAAAATCACAAGGAAGGGTACAGTCTCCGTGGGATCCTGTGAAACAGTGAAATGAGCCCCAGGACCCTTCAGGACACCTCCTGGGGGTCTGTGCTGGGGATTCTCCCAGACACGTACGTCTGTGACTCCCCCTCCATTCAGCCATGTTTGCAGAGAGGGGCTTGCCTTTTCCGGAGGCGGAGAGGAGCTCTCAGCAGGAACACCTCTCCACCACCACGTGTCTTCATGTCCTCTCTCTGCATCTGTGGTTCGTCACATAGCTCCGTCCCCTGACATGCTGCCCATTCCCCACATTCAGGCCAACTTGCTAGTCCATGAATTTGGTTTTTTTTGTTGTTGTCATTAGTTTGTTTAAAATTTTGGCTGCCAGCTTTTCCCTGTCCTTGACTCTCTGAGTTCTGATTCTCATTTCTCTGCCCAATAATTCAGTCCACTGCCCCCACATCACAGCTGTCTCAGTGTGGGTCCCCCAAAGGCAGACCCTGAGACTTGAGTGCCCATGGTTTCTCTGGGACGTGACCCCTGTCAGCACAAACGAGTGAGTGGGGAGTCAGGGCAGGGAGACATCAGTGAGAGGGCTACCATTGTATGTAACAGGGCTTCAGTGCCATGGGATCTTCTCTGATGAACCACGTAGAATGCGCTTCAAAGCTATCCCACCGAAGGATGGGGAATCTGGGTGTTTATCCACCAAATCCCACCCTTCCTCGATTGAGGATTGCTCCTGGAGGCATTCAATCTTGGCATCACTAGGCTGCCCCCCACGTGAGCTGGTGAAGTTCCCATGAGGCCAGAGAAAGCTCTCAGGTAGAGAAGAGGAGGGTGCAGAGAACTGGGGTGCACAGGACCAGCTCAGCACTGCTGGAGGCAGACTTCAGGGGGAGCCACAGACGGCAGTCCAGCAACTCCTGCTGCCAGGTGACAATCACCACTGGGTGTGGATGCTGCCGGATACTGAGTCCTGCTCTCTGTTGGTGTCACGTTACTGGCCTCCTCACTGGTTCTACGCGGCAGGCCTTACTGTTGCCCCATTTCACAGATGAAGAAAGTGAGGCTTAGAGAAGGTGTGTGTCTTGCCCAGAGTCAGCTAGCTTGTGACTGACACAGCCAGGATCTGGACCCCACGCCTGACTTCAGCCTCGTGAACACCAGGCCACTCCTTCCCTTTGGCAATGACTCCAGAGACTCCATCTGCTCTGACCTCTGACCTCTGGCACATCTCAGCTTCATTTAAAGCATCACCTGCTCCCCTCTCCTACTGCCCACGCTCAGCCCTCTTTGCTCGAGGGGATGGACGCCCACCACTGTCATCTCAGAGCCCTGGAAAATTCCACAAGCCACCCCTCCCAGGCCCTGCTCCGAAGTACGGAGCCTGGACTGCCACTGCTGCCCGTGGCCATGCAGATGTGTGCAGTTGGAGGGCAGAGGAGGGCAGCGTTGGAAAACAGCGCTCTGCAAAGATGCCACAGGGCTCTGTTGAGAATACCAGCCTCATGGGATCAGTGCCCAGGGAGCGGGCACGGCAACCACCATGCCTCCTGGGACAATGCTCAATCCTCCCCCAACCGCGCTTAGGAGGAGGCCTGCAGGCAGAACAAAGAGCTCGCGGGCTGGACGACCGGCACAATGCTGGCCTGGCTGGTTAGGGTAATTCCAGGACAGACAATGATTAAACTGCTTATGGTTTTGGCTTCAAACCCACAGAGCTCAAGGCAAAAGAAGAGTGATCTAAGAGCCAGGCCCATGCGGAACCTTCAAAAAGGGATCCGAAGGCTGCAGCAAAGCCCACCCACCCCCCACGCCATCTGGCCTCCCCCCACCCCGGAGCGGGGGGCCTCGGGGCTGAGTGATGCCCTGGGGTGCGGGATGGCTCAGGAGGCAGCGGGACACGGCTTCACATCCCTTCCTCTTACTAACTAGCTGGTTTCCCAGGGCTTCCATTACAAAGTGCCCCCAACAGGGTGGCCTGAAGGAACAGAAAGTATTCTCCCACAGCCCTGGAGCCCACGGTCAGCGAGTGGGCAGGGCCACGCTCCCTCCAGAGGCTCTGGGGGAGGATCTTCCCTGCCTCTCCGCAGCTTCCGGTGTTGCCAGGCATCGCTGGCCTTCCTGGTCTTGAGCTAAATCATTCCAACCGCGGCCCCCATCTTCACATGCCATTTTGTGTTCGTGTCCAAATTTCCCTCTTCTTCTGAGGACACCAGACATTGGATTAGGGCCCACCCTAGCCCAATATGACCTCATCTTAACTCAACTACATCTGCTAACACCCTACTTCCAAGTAAAACTGCAGGTCAAAGGTACCGGGGTTAGGACTGGATCATGTCTCTGGGGAGGACACGGCTCAGCCCACCACAGCCACTTCGCACCAGTCTCTGAATTTCCCCAGCCAAGGCTACTCAGAGCGCACTCAGAGGACCAATGCTGGTCTGCCCAGAAACTTTCACAGCTGTACAACGTGGCCGTGACATCGAGTGTTCCCAGACTATCTTTGGTGAAGGGCTGGATTTTTTTTATATCCAGTTCTTCACGGCTGGAACCACACCCCTACTGGGCTGGCACTCACTGTTCAAGGAGTTGGACCCACACATGGCGTCCTCCCCAGGGAGACCTGACCCTGGCGGTCTTCACGCCGAGCCCCTGCCCTCCTGTCGGCAGGCCTCCTCACCCAGCAGTGAGCCTCCCGCCTTCCCCGTCCCGGGCACCATCCTTCCCATGGGAAGGAACTCAGTGTCGTCAAGGAGCTTCGCAGTCAAGAAACCTGTTTCAGAGCCAGGTTAGGAAAATGTGCACACAGGGCTGCGACTAGATCTTCTGATAGATTTTATGGCCCAAGTTTGACATCAAGAAGTACCCCACTGTGGAGGAGGGTACGGTGAAGTGGTGGAGCGCGTGCTTAGCATGCACGAGGTCCTGGGTTTGATCCCCAGTACATCCACTGAAAAAAAAAAAAACACCCCATTGATAAATGGAAATCAAGCAGCTCTCCGAGGAGAAAGCAGCCTGTGCCGTCATCCCAGTTTCAGTTATACAGTCATTTTGGTCTGCAAAATGGCACAGATAAGAATTCAGTACGCGTTCATGTGATGGTTAGGGAAGAACCCTCGAAGGTGATGAGGGTAAGAGCCTACAATGAAAATGACCCAGCCAGCGGGAAGGCTGGCAGCCACCGCCCCCAAAATAGATGAGACTCAGTGCGCCAGCATGTGACAGCCCGCTACTCACAGCACAGACGTCAACGTGGTCAGGCCGTCCCCAGAGCCCAGCTCCCTCCGGGTCAGGGGACGAGAGGAGCCCAGGTGGCGGTCCTGCCTGTGGCGTGTTGTGGCCCAGGTGAGGAGCCCAGAACCGAGGCTCAGCACCCTTATAGCCAGCAGTAAACCACATCTCGACCTTCCTGCTTGTCTGCACGGCCAGCCACAGAACCCGACAGTGTCAGAGGGCGGCGGGCCCCGCATTTCGGCCCGACGCTGAGCAAGGACGTGCGGTGCGACTGGGGCCCGAGGCGGCCCTGCGCTTCTGACAGAGCCCACCCCTCGGCGTAAGCCGTGAAGTGCACAGACACAGCCGCGCTCCCAGGGGGGGCTCCTCTCCTGCCTTGTACCGGCTGGGCTGATGCGTGTCTTTCTATTTTTACTACACGTACTCGTGAATAATGTGGCGCTGACGTTGACCCACTTCCCAACTTGATATAAATAGCATCACACTGGGCGTCCCCTTCTGCTCTTGCTGTTTTGGCACAATGCCACCTTAGGGAAGTTCACCTGTATTGATGTGTGGCGCTAAGATTCGTTCCCTTTTCACTGCTGTGCGATATTCCGCCATGGGAAGTGATGAGAATGAATGTTTTTCTACTGCAGGGCATTTAGGTTGTGACCATTCATTTGCTGTTACAAACTGCCCTGCTATCCCCATTCCTGAACCAGCTTCTTCGCCCACATTTAAGGGATTTTCTGTAGGCGGTGGTTCTCAAAGTGGAGTCCTCACACCAGCAACACCAGCACCACCTGGGGACTTGTTAGACATGCAGATTCCTGGGCCCACCCGAGACCCACGGCATCAGTGCAGGTGTGAGTGCGGGCGAGTGGAGGAATGAGTGGGTGGGTGACCAACCAAAGATTAACCTCAGCCTGAAAAGATCTCCTAAGCAAGCAGGGGGAAAGACATCAACAGAAAGTCACAGAGATGAACAACCCAATTAAAAATGGGCAAATGAGAAAGAGAAAGAAAAGTGCCGTATAATATGGTTTATATGTGGAATCTAAAAAAAAAGGACATGAATGAACTTAGCTACAAAACAGAAACAGACCCACAGGCATAGAGAACAAACTTACAGTTACCAGTAGGTAAAGAGGCTGGGAAGGGGTAACCTGGAAATTGGAAAATTGCACCTCTTGGGGAGTGATGGAAATGTCAGCTGTCCTGATTGTGGTGGTGGTTCCATTGGTGTACACATCTATCAAGATGCATCCAATTGCACATCTGAAATATGTGTAGTTTACTGTGTAGGAACCTACCACAATAAAGGTGTTAAAATAAAAGTTTAAAATGGGCAAATGATCTGAACAGACACTTCTCCAAAGAAGATATATGAATGGCCGACAAGTGTTTGTGAAGATGCTCAACAGCCTTAGTCATCAGGAAAATGCAAATCAAAACCACAACGAGGTAACACTTGACACCCACTAGAACGGCTCAAATCAAAAAGACGGGAAATAGCAAGTCCTGGAGAAGACAGGGAGAAGCCAGCGCCCCCACACACTCTGGTAGGAATGCAAAACGGTGTAGCCACTTTGGACAACAGTCCGGCAGCTCCTCAAACAGTAATTCCACTGTTAAGTACATACACTGAAGAGAAACAAAAGCATGTCCACACATGTTCACAGCAGCATTATTTAGAGTAGCCAAAAGGGGACGCGACCCCAGCGTCCATGAGCTGATGAAATGCATGCAACGAACGTGGCCCACCCATACAGTGGAATAGTACTCAGTTATGAAAGGAAATGAAGTTCTGATACGTATAGAGGAAGCTTGAAATTGCTGTGTTGAATCCAAGAATCCCAACACGGAAGACCACGTATTGCATGATTTCATTTATATGAAATATCCAGAATAGTAAGCCTGTAGAGAAAGAAAGTAGATGAGTGGTTACCAGGGTTGGGAGGAAGGAGGAAGGTGAAACAGGGAGTGTCTGCTAATGAGTACAGAGTTCCTTCTGCGGGGATGAAAATAGTCTAAAACGAATTGTAGGGAAGTTTGTGGAACTCCATGAATATACCCAAAGCCGTTGCATTATACACTTTAAGTAAATGAATTGTATAGTATGTGAATCATAGCTTAATACAGATGTTCACACACACACACATCGATCCAATGTTCATGAACCACTCTCTGCTCTTTGGGCAAACCGGAGAACAGGAGAATCTTGTGACCAGCACAGGACACCAGTCCCTGAGGCAACACACCTGGACCCTATTCCTCTCCACCACGAGTGAGTCATGAGTGCGTTTGCTTCGCTACTCTTCATTTTTCCTCCTTTGCAAAATAAGTGCTAACAGGGCCTAACTCGGTCTCTTGCTGTGGGAGTTAAATGTGATCACATGTGGGCACTGGCCACAGGGCCTTGGCACATGCTGAGGCTGCTTCAGTGTCACTGTGCAACTTCTCATGTTGCCAGCCACAGGCTGAGGACCACTCAGGACTCAGAGAGAGCTGTACCCCAGGGGTTATGGCCTGGAAAATCCCAAGTTGGACTGGATGGGGTGGCAAACCCGGGCCGTAAGGCATTTGGGATGAGGTTGAAAGAAGCCCCAGTCTCTAGTAACAAGTTTGTTCCTGACACAGAGATTGACCCCACACACCAAATTGGAGAGGGTGAGAGAGATCTTTCTAAGCTCAAGGACAACCATGGAGAAAAATGACAAAAGACAGGAGCCATTTCCTTCCAACTTCAAAAGGCCACATCTGAGCAGGGCCTGGTGCTACCAGGGTCTCCTACCCAACCCCCACCTCTGCTTGGAGGCAAAAAAAAAATCCTTGGACGGGATCCATCTTTAACTCACTTGCTGTGTCTGAGGCCCAGACACACGCTGTTTAGACAGCCTGTTTCGGTGGGTGGTCAGGCCGGGAGACCCGCATGCAGAGTTTACAGAAGGTCCTGGCACAAATGAACTGTTGACGACCAATTGGAAGGGCTCAGTGAAATCACAACATGTAAAATATGAAAAGGGGTGGGGGTTGGGGAGAAAAAAGGAAAGAAAGGCCCATTTGGAAGGGATTCAAACAACCACAATAAGGCAAGGCACAGGGGTCTGGACATCAGACACATGTGCCCGCCGCGAAAACCGGCCCCCCTCCCCTCCTCGCCGACACACATCGCCTTTTTTTGTAAGTTTCATAGATTTAAATAGTTTTTCTGCATCAAATACAAGAAACAGACTGACATTTTCTCATCCCCTGTTATGTGGCAGGCTAATATTTGGCCATTTACGCTTCATTGGAGACCATTTCTGGGAGAACAGGGCCCTTTCCAGGTTGGTGGCCACCCAGCCGGCCACCCGCGCCCACCTTGACTGCCGGCACTGGACTGAGCAGGGGGTGGAGGGGTGCCCCTCTGCTGGTTTAGGAACAAACGGCTGGAGGGGGGATCAGCTTCCGGCCTGTTGAATCAATAACCACCGCAGCCCTGACGTCGGGGGACAGATGTGAAAAGGTCCTCTCTGGGTGTGAGTGAGGGGCCGAAGTTAGGACGGAGAGCCCGTCCAAGGGTACGTTCTAGGACTTGCCCTTTTGTTCTAAGAGCATGACGAGGCACCTGAAGACCCCAGGGCCCCGTGACCTTCGTCCCCCAGAGCCCCACCAGCGCCACTCCCAGGAGTTCTTTGGGCTGAGTTCGGGTTTTTGCCTTTTGCTCTTGGCTGTTACTTTCACACGCAGCCAAAAACGGCCTATAGCTTTGTTCTGCACTTTTCAAAAGGTTGTAGAGCCTCATGTCGACATTTCATTTGGAAGCTTTTTCACGGTCGCTCCACATCCGCTGTGGGCTTTGTGGGTGTGGCTACAGCGTCTCCCGCAGATGAACCGCTTTGCCTTCCCCACGTGAACAGGGCCCACGCCGCCCACTCTGCTGTTACAGAGGCGGCTGCGGTGTGGACGCTCAGATGCCGCTGGGGCGTTCTCCCCCCGCACACCCGTACACGTAAGACACGCGTTTGCAAGAATTTCTCCGGGAGCTGGAACCCGTGCGTCTGGAGGCTACTTACCTTCAAACTTACCAGCGATCGCCGAACGCCGCCTATGCGGCTCGAGTGCTCTGAGCTGCTGTCCGACTGCAGCAGACTTCCCGCCGCTCGGTGTTCTGATGAAATGCGGGGCTGACACACTTCCAAGTCTGTCACCACGAGCAGCCTGAAGAGCTACCTCGTTGTAGCTGGCGTTACCACGTTCCCAGCTATGGGTGGGAGTACGCGCTCTGTCAGTGATACTGTTTCGTTTCCTCTTCCGTGAATCGCCCGGTCACTTCCTTGTATCCTCTGCTCTTAGGTTGTCTTATACTCTCTAAGGATTTCTTTAAAAGTATTTTACAAATTGGAGAATAGCAGTACTGGCCAGCCCTAGTGCCCACAGCACGTGAAGTGCTGCTCTAAGCAGATTATAGAGACGTCACCTTTTGTGACCCGCAGCAATGTACAGATGAGGAAACGGGGGAGACAGGTGAAGCGGGCGCTTACGTACGGTGCTGTCCAGTGACGCGAGGCCGGAGCAGGCTTCTCCGTGGAAAAGACCCACTTCTGGGCTGTGCCTCCCTTCTCCCACCCCATGTCATTCACGGGGTATTTGTCGAGGACAAGAGAATCTGTGTTCCGATTTTAATATAGTCAGATTTACCCAAGTCCTTTAAGGTTTCATTTCTGTGTTAAGAAGGCTGTCCTGACTCCAGTGCCACGAAAGTACTTTCCTATGGTTTCCACTTAGAGCTTTAACATTTGCCTTCCACGTGTAGATATGCGTCTACTTTTGTTTTCCTAGATAGCTAATCTTGTGTATTTTATTATTTATTTAATTACATTTAGTTTCAAATTTTTGTTTATTTGTTTTATTTTTTAATCTTATTTTTAAATTTTGTATTTACTGTTCTACTTTTTATTTATTTCATCTTTTATTTTCTATTTTTATTTTTATTCTATTTCTTTATTTTAATTGATCTATTTTCTATTATTTTATTTATTTTATGTCCTTTTTAATTTATTATTTTATTTTTAGTTTATTTTATTAATTTTATTTTTAAGCTTTTTATTTTACTTTAAAAATTTTTATTTCTTAGCTAAACATCTACCCTGACTTTGCGGACCCATTAATCAATTATGTCTTGAAGAGCACAGCCGCCTGACAGAGTGAGACTCCACCTAAGGTCCCGGCGGCAGCGTGGGAACTGCTGAAACCCTCGTCAGAGGCTGCTCTGGTCACGCAAACATTGAGAACCCTTGATCTGCAACCACCGTTTATTGCCTTTGGGATTATTTGCAGGAGGGAAGGTGACCATTGCACAAAATTCTTTTAGGTGTCCCTGGCCCCATTTATAGACTCATCCTGCACCCCTTGGCAACTGCCCGCCTCTGCAGGACGCCCAGGCTGCAGGCCCACGTGGTCCGAGGTCTACAGCTTAGGACCCGAGCGCTGCTGCGTCGCTCCATTCACACCTCATCTCCGCCGGGACCCTGGGACCTCTGCCCAGGTCCCGCAGCTGGAATGCAGCGGGAAAGTGGATTCCAAACCAGGCGCTCCCTCTCTGCCCTAGGACTTCTCAGAATGAGATGTCTATGGCTGGAGATGCCAGATGCTTCAAGGGGCTCGGAGAAGCACCTGACTGTCTCCACGTTTTGAATTCATTTTAACGGGAGTTGGGGAGAATACAGCCCGCACGTTAGCTCATCACACTGCTTAGGGGAAGCCAGCGCGCCTGGGTGTGGTCGCTTCCCTGCACCTGCCTGGAGCCCACCCTCCTGGGTCAAAGTCCAGTGCTGCCCTGGCTGGCTGGCCTCAGCTGCGTGCCCTCTCCTCGCCTCCAGGTGCAGAGCCGGACCGGCTGTGGCGCTGTCTCAGTTGTTGCTGCGAAGTTTAAGCGCCAACGTATAAAACACGCTGGGAACAGTGCCTGGTACCAAGTAGGCACGCAGTGAGTGTGAGGCATCGGTTACGCTGTTCACAGGGGCTCTACTTAAAGACAGTGCTGTTTAAAATACTTTAAATATGACTATTTTAAGCATTTCCTATGTAAAGAAAAATGGCACCAACGTTTTGGGATGAGGAGACGGTGGCCCTGTAGTATTCTCCATCCTCCGTCACACTCAGCGTCGTCAGGGCGTCAGGCTCCGCCCTGACTGTGCTTCAGTCGCAGGGGGAGCTTTCAAGACGCTGGGCTCCCCCTCACACCGCTTGATGCAGAATCCCTGGGGTGCAGCCAGCCTGAGTGTTGGGAGTCTGTGAATCTCTGGTGACTGCTGCACGCAGCAAGTTCGAGAACCACTGTTTCTGAGCACCTGCTCTCCCCGGGGTCAGGAGGACCTGGGGGCCCAGGGAGCCATGCACAGTGGGTCTCCTAGTGCAGGAGAGGAGGGAGAAGTCCGGGCCTGGCAGGGAGACTGCAGACATCTCGCTGAAGGCGTGAACGTCACTGCAAAATACGACAGCAGGCCGTCCGGAGCAGCGAGGGAGAAGGGCTGGCCCCCCCGGGGGCAGTGTGGGTCTGGGGTCCCAGAGGCCACGGTGGAGACCGCACCAGCCCAAGAGATGACGTGAGCTACATTTTTAATTGAGGTAAAATTCGTAACAAGTAAAATGAACCGTGTTAAAGTGGATGATTCCATGGCATTTAGTGCATCATAATGCTGTGGGAATCATTCCCCTTGTCTCATTCCAGAACATTTTCATCGGCCCCAAAGGAATCTCTGTCCCTATTAGCAATCAATCCCCATTCCTGCCCCCTCCCAGCCCCTAGCAGCCATGAATCTAGTCTTCACAGATTTACCTAGTCTGGGTATTTCATATAAATGAAATCATATGATGTATAGCCTTGCATCTGGCTTCGCTCACTCAGCATAATGTTTTCAAGGTTCATCCATGTAGTAGCTGTGCCATTCCTTTTCACGGCTGCATAATATTCCATAATATATCCATAAAATGTGGGTGGACCACATTTTGTTCATCCATTTATCAGTTAATGGATAGTTGAGTGGTTTCAAACCAACCTTTTGGCCATTGTGAGTGGTACCTCTGTAAACATTTGTGTGTAGGTTTTGTGCAGATCTGCATTTGCATTCTCTTGGGGAGATACTAAGGAAAAGAATTGCCGGGTCGTGTGGTCACTCTTGGTTTAATCCTTTGAGCCCTGCACACTGCTCCCAGCTGTCCAGCAGGACGGTAGGTGAACAGTCACGTCCTTGCTTCCCTCCCTCTGGTGGGGATTTCTGGGCAGGAAACTGGGACCTAGAGATTCCCTAGGCTGGCTGTGGCCTTCTCTGCCTGCCCTGCCCTGCCCCTCGCAAGCCTTGTGACTGTAGGCAAGTCACCAAGCACTCTGCCCTGAAGTGGGAGTGCTATTACTCTGCATTGCATAAGGCTGCTTATGGATTAAATGAGATGGTTACAAGGAGACGTCTGGAAAAGTGCCTGATATGTCGTACTTCCTCAAGAGTAAACATTAGCTGCGATTTTTGCTATTAAAAAGCAAGTTCGACGTGGATCTGGCGGTGGGGTTTCCATATACTCTTGAATGAGAGAAGCAAGATGCTGCGACACGTGTACGATCCAACTTCTTCCATACAGAACAGACAGAAAGGCCCTCACGTGTGTGTGTGGAATTAAACAAGGAGGAGGAGGGGGGAAGACTAGATGCCAGCCTGGCATTTGGTGTTGAGGGCGGGGAAGGGAGATGGCAGAGAAAAGCGCCTTCCTCCAGGAAGTCTTCCTGGATGCTCCCCCCCCGACCACCAGTGCTCCCACCTTCCTCCAGACACCCTAGCTGTTCGTACCCTCTGGGTCTCTCTGGCAGGCCCTGGGGATGGTCCCCAGTCCTCCCTGTCTGCCTTCATCATGTAGAAGAGGAATCAGAGGCCAGGAATCCACGGCGGACACGTGCCTGGAGGACGAGTGATGGAGGGAGGCAAGGGGAGACTGGAGGGGCTTGCACTGGGGCTTCAGCACAAGCCTGTCCTCTCCAGTGGCCCCGACTGTCACCCTGGGAGACCTGGAGAGAGAGGGGAGAGGGCACAGCCAAGGAGGGCAGGGAGCCAGGGAGGGTGGCCAAGGAGCATGGCCGTGGAGTAAGGATTTGGGTGGGGTCAGGGCACCTGGTGTGGCCACCCTCAGCTGCCTGCCAGGCCCAGCCCAGGCCTCGCAGACCCCAAGCTCATCACCTGTCACAGGAGAACACTGGCTGCTCAGAAGGTCACTGCATGGGGCAGTGCTCACGTCACCTCCCCCTTGTGCCCTGTGAGCGCCGGTTCCAGGGTTGAGTTCCCATCCCGGCTGCACGGCTTCCTGTCCTCATGAGGCTCATTTTCTCATCTGCAGAATGAGGATAAAAAAGGCACCCAGTTCACATGGTCGAGGTGGGCTGATGGGAGTCAGGCATGCATGTGCTCAAATGACGCCGGCTTTTCCCGGCACCGTTTGGTCACCAGAAGAAACTCTTCGCATCAGCCTGGCCAGCACTATCCACATCGGTGGAGGAAGGGAGAAGCGGGGTGGGAGGTGGGCAGAGGGGAGGAGGCGGAGGAGGCAGCGGGAGAGGAAGAAGCTGCTCTGAGGGCCCAGAAAGCCGCCCTAGGGTCTCCCGCCTCCGTCCCGAATACCAGCTTTAATTGCACGTAGAGGCTGGCAAAGAAAAACAGGAACCCCCAAGGGGGTCAGGGCCCCAGAATATGTGTCTAAATACACGGAGGAAATCCCCAGTTTGATGCTGCTGGACAGGCGCTGTGTGCGTGCCCTCTCTGCCCTGAGACCCGGCACGCCACCCTCAGCCAAAAGCAGCGCCACGTCGACTCTTGACGTTGAACGTTCAAGTGGGTTCCTGGCGGGCATGTGTTGTCATGGGCGAGATGCTGGGCCCTGTGAGTAGGTCCTGCCGCCCGAAACCCAGCCCGATCTCACCAGATGCACCCTCTGTTCAGAGAAGCACTGAAGAGGCACCTTAGGTTGGGGGGGATGCAGACAGAGGGGGCGTTAGGGAGGCAGAGCGAAGCACGTGGCAGTTTCCAGCTTTAAAGTGAGAGTGCCGTGGTCTGTTCCCATCCAGAGACGCATGCCGGGCCCAGGTCTAACTCCTGGCTCGCGTGGAGCCTGGCCACCAGGCCTGGCGGGGGTGTCCACGGCCACCCTGCAGCTGAGCAGCTTAATCAGGTCCCCACGTTGTTTGTGCCGCTTTAATCAACCCGACTATTTTTTTTCTAATTTCAACCATTTTTATGGAAATTTTTTTTCCGAAATGACTTGCACATTTCTCAGAGGGTGGAGACAGATTCTGAATTTCTCCGGATGCCTGAGGGCTGCTGCTGTGAGTCTGGGTCACAGAGTCGGGCGGGGGGGTGCTTCAGTCACTTCACCCGCTACGCGCCAGAGCCAATGGGGGCACTGGGGAGCCACCTGGAGACAAAGTAGTGGCGATCCCCGCCCATCGGGCAGCGAGAGCCTCCAAGGGCCAGCAAGAAGCCCAGGTCCCACGGTGCTGGTGTCACAGGCGCTGAGGCTCTGGGGACCAGACCAGAGGTGGGTGCTGAAAGGCGACAAGGAGACGGCCACGTTCCTCACGGCTGCCAGGTACCCGCCGCTGTTCCTGACGTCCCCGCCTGCTGTTGTTCGCAGGATTGTATTGATTCTTCCGTGGAATACTCTTCTTTCTCCTTTTGTTGTCACCCTTGAATGGCAGTTTCTGAGCAACCGAAAGACGCGGCAGGAAGTCGGGTTCACTACCGCCCTTGCACCCCCCGCCAGGGCCTCACCAGTCCCAGCCACGGACCTGTCCTGCTTATCTGGGTGTCACGTCAGTGCACGTTAGAGCTGAAAGGTCAGGGGACTCAGGGCTGGGAAAGTAGCCGGAGGTAAAAGGCAGAAGCTGGGTCCAAGGCGTTTTAAATTTACTTGCAGATACTTGGCTAAATTCTGAAGGGGAGCCCCTGGCTACTCAGGCGTGGTTTTACTTCTGCTGTATTCTGACTTAGATGGGTTTTGCTGGATGAATCAGGAAAACCAGAGGACAGGAGGTGACAGAGGAAAGCTCTCACGGCAGAAATAACACGGTCTCTGAGACTCTGACTTGCCCCTACCGGAACCATGGGCTGCCGAGGCCCCGGCACTGAGGGGGCCAGGGCAGCACCGTGACAGCAGGTCCTGAGGCCCCCCGCGTGCTGGCCATCCCGCTGCAACCGGGGGGCCCCTCACCCCCTGCCTGGGGCAGAGGCCACCGGGGCTCCGGACCTCAGTCCACACAAGCTACTTAACCTCGCTTCCTACCTCAGTGCTCCTGTCTCTGAAGTGCGGATAAAATAGCCTTTGCTTAGTGGGAACGTTGAGAGAAGTGAGTAAGTTACTCCACGTGGAATGCCTCACACAGCGCCGGGACGCGGAAAGTGTCCGATGCCTGTCACGTTGCGCTATTACTGTTAACACTCAGCGCGGGAGAGCTGCGAGTTAGGCACTGACGTCAGCTCCGGAGTGCCTACAGCTGGTGGCCAGCAAATGCCTGGCCTTTCTGGGCGTCGTCACTCTGTTGCACCTTAGAGTCACCCGGTGACCTTTAAAACCCCCAGTGCCAAATGGGAAAAAACGCCAGACAGATGGCAGTTCGCCGGAATCTCGGGGCTGAGATCCAGACGGCAGGAGACGACACGCTCTCAGATTATCTCACCGGGCGGCGCAGCCGGGGACCCGTGTTCGTCTAAAGCACAGGCTCTCAGAGTGGGGTCCCCCACCCGGGAGCTTGCTGGGAACGCAGGCTCCTGGGCCCCACCCCACCCTCCTGAATCAGAAACGCTGGAGGGTCTTTGACGGCAGGGGCCATGAGGCACAACGAGGCGGTGATGAGAACGCAGCAACGCCTTCCCCTCGGAAGGGCCCCGAGGGAGCGTGAATTGCCCAGGGAGGTGCCTGCAGGGCGGTGGGCCTTGCTGGCCCCCGCGGCGTCCAGGTCACCAGGGGACAGTGGGCTGCCTCTCCCTCCGACGCCACACTATCTCTCATTCCTCAGCCCCCCGGCTCCCACATCCCTCACCCCCGACGCCCCCACCTCTCAGTCCCGCTGCTCTTTCACAGCTGCCCAGGAAGCCCAGCCTATCGCGGCCATTTTTCTCCTGTCTCGGCCCCGCCATGTGCCCGATAAAGGCAGCCCTCTGGTTGCAGAGACTCCACGGCTAATTAGATCCAGATGCAGCTTAATGAGTCAGTCGGCAGCAGGGCCGGGGCCTGGCCGGCACTTGAGCCCTCCCGACTGCTGGCCCGTCTGTGCGGGGAGGAGGGCATGGGTGCGGGTGCGCCCCGAGGCCTCCCGTCCCGTCCTGCGGGCTGCGTGACTGTGGTGGGTAGAAGCCCCAAGGGAGGGGGACAGGAACACCTGCTGAGAAGGGGCACAGATGAAAGCAGCCATGTGTGCTGGAGCTGCCCGGGCCCTTCCGCCAAGCCCGTCCACCAGGCCGTCTCTGAAACGTCCCGACTAGGACTAGGCTCCCGGCCCAGCTGGGCTCCCTGGAAGCATTAAGCAGAGAGGGTTCTTTACTGGCCTGTTCCCTCCCGCGGGGCTTGCTTGTTTTCCTCTGTACCGTAGAACCTTCTAGAGTTGTAGTTCTCAAACTGGAGAGCTGTCAGAACCACCCAGAGGGAGAGCATCCTAATGCGCAGATCGCGGGCCCCACCCCGCGTTCCTGATCCAGGAGGGCCGGGCCGGGGCCCAAGGACCTACATTTCTAGCATAGTTCCTGGTGATGCTGGCCCAAGGACCTCACTCTGGGACCCTCTGGCCTATGTTAACACGGGGTCTTCAACCTGGTCACACACAGAAGTCATCTGGGAAAGCGTCAGTGTTTCATGACCCCCACTCTGTTGCTGGACAGCAGGAGAGGGTGGACGCTGAGGTGGCCCCGCTGGTCATTTCCTCCCCTAAGTGGGGAGACAGACAAGCAACACTGAACACAGAGGGAAAGCTAACAGTCAGGAGGCCCCTGCAATGCCCCAGGGACTGGCGGGGGGCTCAGTAAGGCCTCTCATGCTCTGGGTGGGCCCGACCAGTCCCATTTTGCAGATGAGGACACTGAGGCTTGGAAAGCTCCGGGACTCACACGGGTCACTCCTAGGCAGGCACCCTGATGCCAAACCGATGCTGTTTCCCTTACGTCCCGTGGCCTCGGGGGGCCCTGCGGCCTCAGCTGTGTCCCCATCTGCCTTGTCTTGGGAAGGGGTCTTCCAGGAGCGAGAGCCTGGAGCAGCGAAGCAGGCGATGCTGAGCCTGTAGCGGAAAAGCCCGCAGTGTGCCCTGGCCCAGCACGGGGTGGCTGTGCTTCCTGTTCCCAGAGCCCAGGGTGAGCAAGCCCATGTGGTCCAGGGGCCCCCATCCAAAGTGCGACCAGAGACCCTGTCCCTTCTGTCCCATGGCTCTGCCTCTTCAACCGAGGTGCATCAGAGCCAGGCTGGTAGAGGGGCAAAGAGCACAGAGGGTGGATGGGGGCTGGGGACCAGGTCCAAAAGTAGGGTCCACCCCTTCTGCCCATGTTTCATGGATACACCCTGGCCTGTGGCCTCCCCGGACTGCAAGGGCTGCTGGGAACCATGGTCCATCTGGGAAACCAGCTGTGAACAGCTAGCAGGTCTCCACCCCGTCAGAAGACTGAATGGAAAATAACTCCAGGTGGATTCCACTCCTATGTATATTACCCCAAAGAGATGAAAACATTTCCACAAAGGACCTGGTCACAAAATGTTCATAACTGCCTTAATCGATGGAGCCCCAAGCTGGAGACACCTCAGTGTCCACCTGCAGGCGACAGGGTGACCGAATGTGGTTCTCCGTGCCATGGATCACGGCTTGGCAATCAAAGGGGAAGAGGTACTGGTGCACGCCCCCGAGGGCGAGTCCCCCGAGCGTCACCAAGAGGAAGGGGCATGTTCACGGTCCCATGTGTGAAAGTCCGGAGCCGGCAAAACCACTTTCGAGTGACAGACAGCAGACCGTGGCTGTCTGAGGCCAGGACTGGGGGGCGGTCGCAGAGGGTGAGGGTCTCCCTAGGAAGGCGCCACTCTGTGTCTCCACGGGGGTGGCCACGGGGGGTGTCCTTGGGTCAGAATTCGTCCAACTGCACACTTGCTCAAGCTGGCCTTAGGAGCAGCAACCACCCATGCGGCGGAAAATGCGAGCACAGCTTGGAGCTGTCCCTCGGGCGCACCGCGCCGCCGCGCTGGCTGCTGAGGGCGGCCTGTCCGAGCGGGCCGTGCCGCTTGCTGTGCGCGTGCGCACGCGGCTGCTCGGCTTCGTGGATGCAGCGTCTGCGTTTCCCGCCCCGCACCCTGGGAAGCCCCCTGGTGAGCACCTCACCCCTGTGGCCCTCGCTGCACCTCACATACTGCAGCCTTTGAGATGAGGACCAATATCCACATTGCACTGATCAGAAAACGGCACCCCGAAGAGGCTGAAATCTCCTTGAGATCAGCGAACTGGTGCATCACAGGGTTGGGATTCGAACCGTGGCAGTCTGGCTTCCAAGACCCTGTCCTCCACAATTAAATGGTTCTGCCTCCAGTTAACTTTCCATCTGGCCGTCTGTCCACTCAACTGTCCCTCCGGCCAGCCACCCATCATCCATCCACTGAACCATCCAGCCGTCTGTCCACTCAACTGTCCCTCCAGCCAGCCACCCATCCATCCACTGAACCATCCAGCCGTCTGTCCACTCAACCATCCTTTCATCCAAACATCCATCTAACCCACTCTCCACCCAGAGGCCATTCAACCAACTCAACCAACCATCCATCACCCATCAAAACACACGGCACTTAGTGAGCACCAGCTGTGTGCCGGGCACTGAAGATAGGGTCATGAATGCACCATACTCACTCCTCACACTCTTGGAATTTCCCACCACAAGAGACCAAAACGAAAGGGAACATCGGAGGGTGAGTGGTGGGGAGCCAAGGCGTGTAAACAGAGACACAGCTGCTGGGCAGTGGAACTGGCTCCACCTGGAGGAACCATCCTTGCACACGGCAGCCAGCGCTTGTCCTGGAGGGCCTGAGAGATTGCTCAAAAGTTCTGCCGTGATGGGGCTGACCCGGGAGCACAATTGTGAAATCATGCGGCTTGTCCACAAACCTCTCTCTGTTTGGAAACTCCCGGCGCCCACGCTAGGGGCCGTCACGCTATCCTCTGGATGTCAGAGCCTCCCACGTAGGCTTCCTGAGCTCCAGAAGCCTCTCTCCCTCACTGGTTGTCTGTCCCCTGCTCCAGGACCACAGGCCCTGCCAGAGCTGGATGACAGCGGGGCTTAATGGCATATTCAGATAACCCCGATCCCTGTGAATCTGTTAATGACGGCCACCCCATTAGAGCAGCAGAAGGCCGTGCCCTGCGGAAAAGACCCTGTTCTGCAGAAGGTCTTGAAGGGGGCGTGTCCCCCGGTGGCATTGCAGGCACCTGACTAGATAGTGACTCCTGCTTCAGGGATCAGCCTCTCAGTTTCCTTCTGAGAACTACCCCTTCCCCATTCTCATTCCATGATATGCAGGTGGTAGATGATACCACCCGTTTCATGGGTGAACACAGGACCCAGGTCCAGACAACCCAGGTCACCGTGATGGACTGGGAGGTATCACATGGCCAGCCTGTAAGAGTCAATACCAGGATGTGGCTGGGACAACAGAACAGGAGCACCCTCTTCATGCTGACGTCACTAAACCAGTAGAGTGTCATCTGGAGCTGCCAGAGGCCAGGACATGGAAAAAAGCCTCTGCAAGGGAAAAAAGCCTACAGCAAAGTAGAACCCAGGAAGGGGAGAGAGGGAGACTACTGCATTATTCAAGCACCTGGATCCAGCTGTGCCTGAACTCCTGCAACCGGGTCCTTGTATTACATGATTCAGAAAGAGTTTTCTTTTTTTAACTTAAATATAAAATGAGTCTCTGTGACTTAAAATGGAAATACTCTTCACTTCCATGACCTAGGAGGAGTCACACAGGCCCACACAGGGGCAATTCTCCAGAAGCACAGTGTGCAGGTTCAAGTCCTGACTTTCTCCTTCCAAGGAGGTTCCCTGACTCCAGCCTCTTCTCTCCCAGGTAGATGCAAACACCCTTCCAGGGGGTTCTGGAGATGTTGCCCCTGTTATCTTTGTGGCCCTGAGCAAGGTGCTTCCCCTCTCCCAGGCTCTTATGTCCTCATCTATCAAGGAGGGGGTGGTAAAAACAGCTGCCACACTGCATCGCAGTGCGGCTGGAGAAGTCAGCGGGCTGAGCTCTCCTGCAACCCTGGACACACAGATAGGCGGAGGGCTGGAGGCCTGGCCCCGGAGCCCCGGCCAGCGCTGGTCACCACAGTGACTCTGCTGTTCTCTGCTTGCACCTCACAACCCGGGGCCTCATTTTCTCATGAAGCCATGCACTTGTCACTGTAATTTCAAACGAGTGAAACCAGGCAGTGTGTGCACGGAAGTTAGCCTCCCCTCCCCTGCCAAGGAGAGATGAGGAGCGGGGGCCGGAGCGGGGAGGTCTGGAAGGATGGAACCAGAGGGTCTGGGCAGTGGGATTGCGGACGACTGCAGCTTAATTCCTCATGCCTTTCTGTTTAGCTTTTCCCCAGTTTTCTGTTGTGAAGGGATATTCCTTTATCTCTTCAGACCAAAACTGAATTTTATTTTAAAGGATAAAGAATAACAGAAGTAACCTGGACTTCCAAGTTGGCAGGAGGGACGAAGTCGGCCACGGACATAATAGAACCAAGACGGAGGGGATTTTCCTCTGGGCGGATGCTCAGTTGTTGGCGTTCTCGCTGTCCTTCAGAATTTCATTCTACTGTGCTTTATCCAAAATGGCAGTGAACGTGAAGCTTTCTTGCTAAGACTATAAAGAAAGTAGGCCATTAAACCCAGTCTATTTCAACAAGCCCCCACGAGCACCCTAACTGAGATTATTGGAGGTTTCCAATGATAAAGTTTTCTGATGTAGAAGGAACAGTTTTACCTAAATCTTGGCTGCAGACACTGAGCAGGAGCCCCGAAGCTCCGCACGCCCGCTCCCATGCAGACATCACTAATTGATTACCACTCTCCTCCCACCGAGCCCCGGCAGAGCTTCCTGGTGCTTCTCAGGAAGCCACTCGAGTGGACTGGGTTGGCATAGGGGGGTGAGACCTGTGGGCCTCCCAGGCCTCAGGGGGAGCGCCAGACTTGGGGAGCTCAGCTGGGGTGAGGCTGGAAGCACCAGGGCCAAGAGCAAGCAGCCCTGTTGTGTGGATCAGAGCCTGCTTCAGAATCATACACGTGCACAGTCACTGATTCAGCGGGGCTGGGGCTGGGGCTGGGCCTGAGCACCTGCATCTCCAAGTTCCCAGGGGATGTGGATGCTGTTGGTCTGGGACCCCAACTTTGAGTATCGCTGGATTAGAGCAAGAATGGAGATTTAGTTACTTAGTGAATGAGGCTGTAGTTCTCCACATCGAGTGCATTCACCTTAACAGGGAAGCTGCCAAACAATCCACCCTGATTCCTCACCCTCACTCTCAAGATTTTGACTTAGTTGGTTTCAAGTGGGACCAGTGTGGATATCTTTTAAAACCCTTGTCAAGCGATTCAAATACGCAGCTAGAATTGAAAGGCGCTGCTACAAACCTTTCTAAGGGATTTGACTTCTATTTCCTTCACCTTTTGCTCCTCATAATATCTTTTTTCTTTTTACCTATTTTTTGAGCCTAAATTAGTTATGATTGTTCATGGCTATAACTTCAGCTCCTAAGATGGAGCTTGGTGGTGGACATTTAATAATTTCTTGTCAAATGACTCATTCTCTGTTAAGTGGCACAGGAGTCCTAATTATGGACCTAAGAGGAACTCCTGGGTCTAATGGGGGCTACTGAGATGACAACCCTAAAGTCTGAAGAAGGAATATTAAGTCTTGTAAATCTAGAACACGCTGTCTTGTCCAAGAACAAGGGGGATGCACTGGCCATATTGAGAAGCTTGTCATGACAAGTGTAATGGAAGGAAGGAAGGAGGGAGGGAGGAGAACAGATGGCAGGGGGGAAAGGAGGAGGGTAGGAAGGAGGGGGAGTGGTCCCTGAACGCCCCCAGCTGTGTTCTGACGTTGTGGTCCTACAGCTCCCAGGGGACCCCTCGGGTTCAGTGCATGCCCCAGCCACTCCAGGTCCACGTAGCCTCCTGCCTTCTCTGCCCCCAGTTCCAGGATCACCACGCACTCTGCCTCCCCTGTGGGTCCTCCTCGCTCACTAGGCCCCAACTTCCAACACCGCACAGACAAGGGAAAGGAAGCGCCCCAGGTGACAGTCGGCAAAGCTGGGATTGGAACCTACTGTGGTTTCGTTACAAAGCACAGGTGTTTTCCATTAAACCAAGCCAAAGGGAGCCCAAGTCCAGACTCCAGGGCCCTGGGTCTGAGGGTGGAGCCTGCCAGAAGGGCCCCAGCCCGGAAGTGTCCACGAGGAAGCAGTGAGCCGGTCAGGGACTCCGGCGGCATGGGTGGGCACCTGCGGCCGCTGCAGGCGCAGGGGAACTGGGGTGTGTGGGCTTGTCTGTGGGGCTCTGTGGCCAGGACCCGGCGGCTGAGGGGGCTGGATGTGGGACCCCAGGTTGGGGGAGATCCTGCCCTGCGTTTGCTCCATGGGCCGGCCACCTGCATCCCAGGGCTGCTGTGGGAACCCAGGTCTAAGAGGGCCAAGATCCTCCTGGTGGGAGTGGGCCTCACGGAGGAGGCAGGGGGAGGGGCTGGCAAGTTCCAGAGCCCAGCCTGGAGTGATCGCAGGGCTATTTTTAAACTGATACCCATCCCTGCACTAGGGCCTTGGCACAGCGGGCCCCTCCTCCGACAGGGCATGGCTGCAGGCCGGGGAGCGGGAGGCTGCTCCGTCCCGATCACAGCCTCTGGGACTGAGTCGTCTTTCTCTAAATAAGTAAATTAGCTCTAATACCCTTATTTGCTATCAACCTTATAAACCTAACGCAAACCAGATGGGCCTCGCTTCCCGAGCCCCCCCACGGCGTGCAGCCCAGCCTTCTCAGGTCCGCCGGTGGCTAACTGGCTTCCTTGGCCCCTGCACCCCTCCCTCTTCATTCCCACGTCAACGGCCCCTTGGAAAGAGAAAGGCTTTTGGATGAGTGCCCGTGCCAGAGGCTTCCTGAGGTCCACGCAGCAAGCTCAGGGGCCACACAGCGATGACTCAGCTTCAGGGTCAGCCCAGCGACACCTTCCGTTCCCCTCTCTCATAGTTCTTATTTTGTAATTGAGAAGCACTGATGATTTTTCTTCTTTATTGCCAAAGTAGCATTTACATTTCTGATGCTTCAGAAAATTTTGAAAGAGACGTTAAAAAAAAAAACTGTAAAATCACCCATAATCTCTCCATAGAGATAGTCGCCACTCTGGGAACTGGCCATCCAGGCTGTATCTAGAGCAGAGGTCGCTCAGTTTTCTCTGTAAATGGCTAAATGGAGAATGTCTGGGGCTGTGGGGCTCATACCATCACTGTTGCAACTACTGAACTCTGCTGTTGCAGTGAGAAAACAGCCATCGGCATTATACCAAGGAATGGATGGGCCGTGTACCAGTAAAACTTTATTTACAAAAAAACCCACAAGCAAACAGGCTTTATCTACAAACAGGCTGAGGCCTAGAAACAGTAAATGATTTAGTCAGAGTCACTCAGCAGGAGAAACCTAGACACTATTAGTAATGGTACAAAAAACACTTAAAAATGTAATTTTTGTTCAAAAATTCAATGAATTTGAAAATCAATGACTGTAATCTACCATGTTAATAGATTAAAGAAGCAAAACCATATGATAATCTTATGAATTAAGAGTCTGAAAAAGCAATTAACGAAATTCAGTATCCATTCATGACCAAAAAGAAAAGATACTAGGGCACTTTCTTAACCTAATAAAGGGACCTACAGAAGACCTGCAGTTGGTATCAGACTTAATGGTGGGAGACCAAATGCTATTCCTCTAAGACTAGGAACAAGGCAAGGATGTCTTCTCTCACCAGTCCTAATTACATCATGCTGGAGTCCTAGCCAGTGCAATAAGGTAAGAAAAAGAAATAAAGAGCATGTCGATTGGAACAGAAGAAATAAAACTGTCTTTATTTGCAGTTGACATGATTCTTTACTTAGAAAATCCCAAAGAATCTTAAAAAAAAAACTTTTAGAATAAATAAATGAGCTTAGCAAGGTCACAGGACACAAGGTCAAGATTTATAAAGAACTCTTAAAACTCAACAATTTGATATACACCTCACACTTTACCTAAAAAGTAACTCATAGTGGATCACTAACCTAAATGTAACATGTAAACCTATAAAGTTTTTAGGAAAAAAAGCACATGTTAAAATCAACATTACCTTGTCTCTGGCAATGAGTGTTTGGATATGACACCAAAATCACAATCTATCAAAGAACAATATCAACCCATTGTCTCATATCAAAATTAAAAGCATTTACTTTATGAAAGAGAATATTGAGAGGGTGCAAAGATAAGCAACATACTTGGAGAAAATATCTGAAATCATATGTCTGGTAAAAGGACTCATAGCCACAATATATAAAGAACCCTTAAAACTCAACAATAAGAAAACAAGCAAACCAATTAATAATGGGCAAAAGATCTAAACAGACATCTCACCAAAGAAGAGATATGGATGGCAAATAAACATATGAAAAAATGTTCAACATCACTGGTCATTAAGGAAATGCAAATTAAAACGTAATGAGATATCATGACCTGCCTCTTAGAACCGCTGAAATCCAAAACATAACAGGAATTCCCATTCCTTGCTGTTGCCACAAAATGGTACAGTCACCACGGAAGACAGTTTGTCAGTTTGTTCTACTACCAAACACTCCTTGTACAGCCTAGCACACCTACTCCTAGGTATTTACTCAAGTGAACTGAAAACTCACGTTCAGTTTGTTCATAGCAGTTTTATTTACCCCAAACTGGAAGCATCCAAGACGTCCTTCAGCAGGTGAATGGATTAAAATTGTAGTAAATCCATACAGTGGAATACTACCCAGCAACAAAAAGCAATATGCTATTGACTCATGTGACAATATGAATTCCTCTTGAACTTATTTTGCTAAGTTAAAGAAATCAGATCCAAAAGGCTATACAGTATATATTCCATTTATGTGGCAATCTGGAAAAGGAGAAACTATAGATGGAAAATAGTTGAGTAGATGCCAGGAATTGGGAAAGGGGAGAGTAATTGGTTATGATGCGGACACACACAGGAATTCTGAGGGTATTGGAGCTGCTCTGTGTGGCACTGGGGGATGGGTCAGATAACAGACACTAATGGAAAGATGGGTGAAATCTGAATAAAGTCTGTGGCTTAGTTAGTAGTAATGTGCCAATGTTAATTCCTTAGTCTTGACAAACGCCCCACGGTTGTGGGAGGTGATGCACTGGGGGACACAGGATGGAAGGCATAAGGGAACCCTCTGTACTATCTCTGCAACTTTTCTGTACATCTGAAATTGTTCCAGGATAAAAAGTTGGGGCTTGTTGCTAAGTCCATGCGGTTTGCTAGGCAATATTTTCGTTGTCCAATCTCTACATTAATCTAGTCCATTTGAGTTTTCAGTGAGTTTTCACGGGTGTTATCTTCCTTGGTCTCATCCACACATGGCAACAAGGCTTGGTGGTTTGAGGCACAGAGTGAAATAAGGGCGGATGTAATTCTTCCCATTTACCCAGGAGGAACTGAGGTGCCCGGAGAACATGGGGGACTTTCCCAGCATCACAGAGGAGGCTGGTGTTGGCACTGCTAGTGCCTGGCGGTGCTCCTTCCACCCACCATAGGATGCTCACTGACCAGCCGTCCTCACAATGCTGGGTTGGGCTTGGATGGTGTTTCCAAAGTGCCCATCACTCAATATTTCCAGGTGATTTCCTTCCTGTAAATCGTGGAGGGCAGGGCTGCACTTCCAGCCTTTGTGGTTGGATGGGTCATGTGACTAGTTCTGACCAATGAGTTTTGAGCTGAAGTGACGAGTGTCATTCCAAGCCAGTACATCTAATTAGAGGTTCTAGACACCTCCCCCAGAGCTCCCACTTCCCTCTGGCCTGGGGACTGGCACCACAGCAGAGGGTGCTCCGTCTGCTCAGGGCACTGCGTGACCACAGCAAGGAGGCCCCTGTCATGTCCTGCTCGGAGCACCTGGGGTGAGTGAGAGACGAGCTTTGTTTGTCTGAAGCCACTGAGATGTGGGAGTTCCTTCTTACTGCAGCACAACCCAGCTTATCCTGACCAGCACAGTCAGAGCGGGATGTTACTAGGTGTCCACTGCGAAAACGAGGAGGGGCATTCTGTGTTTAACACGGCTTACCGGGGGGTTCTGGTGGGTGGGGTGCTGGACGCTCTGTAGGAGCTGACCTGACGTCAAATTTAGTGGAAGCCTTTTTGGGAAAAGGAGTCAGAGCCGGGTCCTCCAGTGGAAAAGCCAGAGGTCCCACTCCCACAGCACCCCTGGGCTCTGGTCTCCTGGGCCTGGAGAAAGGCCAAGGGAGGAGGGCAGGCACCCAGGCTGCTGCCAGATTGTGCTCGTCCACCCACCAGCAGCCTGGCCCTCGTGTTTGGTCCAAGGTTTCAGAGCTTTCCTGTGCTCCAGGCAGCCTCTTGTGTCCTGGGAAGGTGGGCCACCTGATGCCGTGCCTTATCTGGGACCCAGCACTGTTCCTGGGCCTTGAGCGCCCCAGGGTGTCCCCTCCACCCAAACCTCAAAGAACCCTCAACAGCTCCTTTCTCACAGGCCTGCCTGGGCAGGGGTTAAGAGGTCCTGGAATTAAACACACATCCCTCTGGGTCAAAATGACTCCATCAGTTTGATTCTAGATGCACAGCATCACGTGCAGGAGATGAGAGAGGGAGGTGGAACTGAGGTCCTGACGGTGATGGAATTCTCCAGAGAAAAGTTGGAAGTGAGTAAATAGTTACCAGTTTCCTTAACTGTAAAACGGGGCTGGGTAGTTCCCACCTCGGAGGGCAGCTGTGAGGACAGACACAGCTCTCAGAGGAAGCAGGGCGGGGCCGCCCTGCGCTGCTCTAATAGTGACTCGTCACAGCACGACATAGCGCCCGCCTCACGCCCACCTCGCGCACGCGCCATCCCCTCCCTCCCCAGCCCCTCCCCTTCCACTGTGGCACAGCGTTGCCACGCTGGGGAGGAGGGATTCAGGAGAAATCTGCACCTCCCCACCTCGGACGTCTGTCTACATCCTGGGGAGGCGAGGAGGACACCTGGGGTGAACTGAGTCTGCTCCCCCAGACGAGAGCTCTGTGCACTTGCTGCCGCCTGACCTCGGGCTCCAGGGGCCCCAGACTCAGTTGCCTCCTCTCGCAATGGATGATGAGGGTTGTTGTGAGAATCAGGAGTGTGGATAAGGCGTGCTGGGCCCATGCAGTGGGCTGACGGCCCCTGAAAATTCTACGTCCATGTCCCAACCCCCGGGACCTGTGGGTCTTTTGAAAAAAGGGTCTTAGCAGAGGTGTTTAAGGTAAAGATCTTGAGGTGAGGCCATCCTGGAATATCTGGGGGGAGCCTAGGTCCAATGACAGTTGTCCTAACAAGAGAAGATCAGAGGGAGGTTTGCGACACAGACACGGGGAGAGGCACGTGAGGACCAAAGCGGAGATTGCAGTGATGCAACCACAAGCCAAGGACGCCTGGAGCCACAGGAGCTGGAAAAGGCAGGGAAGACCCTCCCCGGAGCCTCCTGAGGGAGCCAGCCCCTTGATTTCGTACCTCTTCCTTCCAGCACTGGGAGAGAGCTCACTTCCGCATCGTCAGCCCCCGCCGGCTGGGCCCCTGGTTTGGTTGCAGCACGTGCTTCACACTCGGTCAGCAGCAGCAGTTCTTGCTTCAGCAGGTGCGTCTCCAGTCCCGGCGTGCCCCCGGCGGTGGGCACCGCCATCATCGCCTTTAACCACATGGTCCCAGGTATTGCTCTCCTCATCCTCGGGCCTTCTTGGTGAACACCCTTACGGCCATATCTAAAACACAACAAGCCTGCACGCCACGCCGGCACAGTGGGGAGGGAACCCAGAGCCCAAACCTTGTAGTTCCCTCCATCTGGGTGCCTCCTTCGCCTCGATCCTGAGGCCTCCGCACACTGCAGGCTCCCCCAGCCTGGAATCTGCGATGGGCCGTCAGCTCCCAACAGCAGGGCCCGGGAGGCATGTGCCCTGGTTACACCCGGCCTCATGGTCAGAAGATGCCTCAGATCTCGGGTAAGCCCGGGCCCCCCAGGTCCGCAGAGAATTCTGGGGTTTCCTGCTTCAGAGTTACGATCGCAAGCTGCCCCTTTGGACTAGAGAGCTCAGGAAACCCACGACCTCCAAGATCACAGGGCCTTGGGATCCTCGTCAGCAAGGAGGAGGCCAGAGCAGTGCCTGGGCGCCGGCCGCCTGCCCAACGGGGGCCTGCAGGCACTCACACGCTCTGAAGTGAACCAGAGCCAGGCTGCTGGGGCCAGTGTTGCTGCCTCCCAGGCCTCAGTCTCCTTGTCTGTAAAATGGGCTTATTAGGAGCACTTCACCTGCAAAGTGCCTACACGCTGGATATTATTATATCATCTGCACTGATTGTGGAGGTGGACGCCACAATCTGCTCACATTAGGGACACCCTGATTCCAAGCGAAGGGTCCACTGGCTTTTTCCTCCAGAGAAAAACCAAGTCAGCCCCCTGGACATGGGCCCTGTGATCCCAGGGAGGTGACTTTAGCGGGGACTGGCCCAGGAGTGGCTGAGTCCTCCATGAGGACTCTGCGGCCACCCTCCACCGAGCCCGGTGGTGACTTAATGCATCCCACATGGAGCCCTGGCGGGCACTGACCTTTGCCCATTAACCCCGAGCCCTGGCGGCCCTGGCGGAGAACTACCGTCTGTCCCCGATAACCTCCCCGACATAACTCACCCGGCCTCGCACAGGCTGCAGAGATGGGCTGATAACGCCGCCCGTTCTGGGGTCAAGTTAGCAGGGCACGGCTGACCGCCCCCACTGCCTGTGAAAACCGGAAAGCCCTACATCGCCGGGCCCCTTGGAACAGATACCAGCAAACTTTAAAAGGCCTTCTCGCTGGAAACCTAGAGGAAACAACAGGAGGCAGGCAGGGGTCGGCAGGAGACTCCATCCTGGCGTGCGCGGGCACACCTCCCCGGAGGAGCTTCTTGCTCAGCTGAGAGAAGGTCCTTGAGGTTTGGCTGAGGAGGGACACCAAGGTGCTGGCCTTGCTTGCTTTTTTCAAATACATGTTGTAAAAATGGGCCCCGGGCTCGCGGAGAGAGCCTCAGGGCTTGAGGCCTCAGCCGGCTTCCCTGGGAAGCAGTGCAGGGAGATGGGGGCTTCAGGACCTCACCTGGGAGGTGGCCTGTGAGCACAGACTTGCTTCCCAGGTGGGCAGCAGACCCTCCCCTGAGGGCTCTGGGGTCAGCCAGGCCCAGGCCCAGGTCCAGGCCTGGTCCCCCGACTCCCACCCGAGTCACCTTGGGAAAGTCACATGGCCTCTCTTGGCCTCAGTCTTCCCATCTGTGAAGTAGGGTAATGGGTGAGGACTGGGGAGACAGCATTCCCCGAAGCTCCTAGCCCAGAAGCTAACAGTAGTAACAGTTCAGTCAACAGCGTCCCCCACTCCTCCCTGCCATGGTCTTGAGTCCCCCCACGTCTCCTCACTAGTGAGGCAGGAGAGTCAGATGGGACACTTCAAGTGCAGCCAGTCCCGGGGCCTGGATCCCTGCAGATGCGTCGTGGGCCCCCTCATGCCACAGGAGCAAGGCCTCCCCCGAGCCCTGCCCGACAGCCCTATCTGGGCCCGACTCTTCACCTGTGAACACGGGCCACCCCAGTCCCCCTGGTCTCCCCACCATTAGACCACCTCACGTGTGCCCCCTCCGTCTTTTCTGGGGAAACTCAGATGCGGGGAGAAAAGAGCATGGCCACCGGGCATGACTCAAAGCCCCGGAGTGCTGGTGGACGTGGAGGGGCGCCTGCCAGTGGGAGTCCCAGTGTCCTCGCCACCGCCCCGTGCCGGCCACCAGGACCAGTGCAAGCACAGGCAAGGTGTCGTCTGAGACGGTGCGCCCTGCCCCGCCCTGGGCCCCTCGGGCGGACGGCGCTCACCCCACTGGGCCGTTGAGAAGCAGAGTCATGTCTTGGATACCTGGGTGTGGAGGCATGTAAAAAATACCTGAAAATGTGGGCGTGGCTTTGGAACAGGGTGTTGGGGAGAGGCTGGGGAGAACAGGACGGGAAGAGCCAAGACAGCTTTGAACCGACCGTGGATGGAAGCACAATGTTGAGGGGCTGCGGGTGAGGACACAGGAGGAAGCCAGGGCAGGGGACACAGCCTGTCCCGTCGCAGGGGACACCTGGATGCGATAGCCGCTTGTCCCGCATCTGCTACCCTCTGGGCCCAGAACGCACAAGCTGGAGGAAGGAAGGAGGCATGTGATGGCAGGAGTCCAGACAGAGGGCTGGGGCCACATTGCGGGAACCCACTTGGCCTGTCTGTTTTAGCACCTTAGAGACCCGCTTCTCAGAGCGGGGTTCCTGGGCCAGCAGCTGCAGCGTCCCCGGGAAGGGGCTGCAAATGCAGCTTCTTGGGCCCCAGCCCAGACCCCGAGTCAGAGACTCTGAGCGTGGGGCCTGCGATCTGTGTGCCAGCAGCCCTCCCGGGGTGCGGCGCAGTGAGCTGCTGAGAAGCTGAGCTGCTGAGACTGGAACCACGGGGAGCGGAGGGGCCGGTCCCGCGTATCTGCTAGTGTCCTTGTGACGTGTCAGGCTTTCTGTCTCTGTAGAGATCTCTAGCGTGTTTAGCAACAGCAAAAAAAAAAAAATATATATATATATATATATATATATATATATATATATATATTTCAGCATACATAAAAACACGTATAAAATATAAATATATATGTAAGAATATACGTATTTACAAATCCACTACTCATAAGATTTTTTGATAGAAATGTTCTCTTTTATAGCAGTTTCACTTGTAAGTGGGTCTTTTCAAAGGTGCCGAACAGCAGTGTCATTTTTCAGAAGCTCCGTGCTCAGTTAGCTTTGATTTTGAGAATGCGCTCTTGAAGTAAAAGCGTCCCTACAGAAAAGCGCATTGACCACGAATGCGTGGACGGGTCAGTCCTCATAAAGCGAGCACATCGTGCACCTGGCCCCAGGCCAGGAAACAGACAGTGACTCGTGGTCCCCTGAAGCCCCCCACGGCCCCTCCTGGTGCCCAGCGGGAGCCAGGATCCTGACTAACAGCCTCGTTTTTGCGCCCCGCCGCACCGTATCTCGTGCAAACAAGAAAAGTGTAAGGAAGTGTATTCGCGTTCTGATTTTCCCATATGGCTTTTTAGACGCTGCAACATGTAGTTTGAAGTTATTGCAAAGGAAAACGTCAGCCCCCACTTTGCTGGGCACCTGTCCTGTCGCTGTACCCAAGGGCCCTTCCCTGGGCCATGCCCAGAGGCGCCTCCGTTTGTTCAGAGACCCCTGTCCTGATGGAGGAGGGCGTGGGTCAAGGTTCAAATCCCAGCTCCACCACTTGGCGGCTGGGGGCCTTGGCATGTCACAAGTTCTCTGAACTTCAGTTTCCTCACCTGCAGAATGGGCGTCACAGTAGGACCTCCCTCCCAGGCAGCTGTGAAGGTTACAGGTGAGCGGGTGTGGAAGAGCCAGCAGCCGGCCCGGGGAGCCGGGGCATCTGCCTGCAGGGAGCCCCAGCTCCCGGAGGGTGCTGTGGGATTGACAACAACTACCCTTGCGGGGCTAGAGGGAAGAATGGTGTGTAAAGCGCCTGGCACGTAGTGAGTGAGTCTTGCCGCCACAATTTGCTGTGTTTCTTTTATTACTGTTGTGATCTACCTGGCTGAGGAGGGACACCTCCCTGAGGCAGGTGGAGGTCGCCCACAGGGCAGCCAGGGAGGTCTAGCCCCTGGCCACCCTCCTCCACCTGGGAGATAAAGTCCATCATGGGCCATCTGGGCCGAGACATGTCAGCTGTAACCTCCACGACAGCACATGTGTCATCAGCCAGAGGCCGGCCCCCAGGCTGCAGATAACCCAGAGACCCCTCATGGATGGTGCTCACCCACGGAGGGGCCTGGAGAGCCAGCAAGGTGCCCCCCTTCCCATCTCCCCCTTCAGCCGGCCACCACCAGGCTCCAGGAGATGCTCGGACATTTGCTTGGTGAGTGAGCTGGGGGGATGCTGGGTCCCCTGGGCCACTTGGCACCTTATAAATCACCACTGCCCTGATAACCCCCGCCTTCCTCGCTCTAGGACAGCGGCCCTGGGAATTCCACCTGTCTTTTGAGGTCAGCTGAGTGTGTGGTCCAGCAACCCAATACCCAGCTATTTGCTCTCAGAAACTCTTTAACTGGGAAGCAAGGATGTGTGCTTGCTGTTGCCCACCTCAAGTGAGTTAAGGGGCAAAAAGCCATTCGGACGCAACAGAAGCCTTACAGCAGTGATGGTGGTGGTGGTGGTGGTCTTGCCCGTTGTCTGCTGGAGGCCAACAGCAATTCGTTTAAAAAAAACAAAATTGGCATGTTTAATTACATCCCTCATCCAAGTCCACAAAGGATCTGGAAGCCGTGCCCCAGGAGCGGTGTTGTTGCCACAGACGAGCACTGTTGCCATTTTGGACAAAAAAGCCTCACCAAGAGCTGGAGGTGACCAGGAGGGTACCGGACATGCCGAGGCCCAAGCCGGGGGCAGCCGCTGCTGGTGTGACTGATGGACCGGCTCACAGCCCCGGGCCAGATAAGCGCCTCCCCTGTCCAGGCCATTTTTCCTCTGCTATCTCTTGTTGAGGCCGTGCTAACGCCCCGTCAACCCTCCAAATGATGGATGGCCTGGGGGAGGCCCCGTCCACCCCTCGCACCGACCCTTGGACAGGCTTTCCAGGGCCCGCCTGCTGATCTTCAAGACTAGTTCTCTTTGGGGTGAAAAGTGAGTACCCCAGATCAGGGCTGTATCACCCTTCTGACGTCTGTGCACACACTCGCCCACACACACCACGGCTCAGGTCAGCCAACCTTAAAGGCTTGGAATCCAGCAAGCTCAGCTCCCAGAAACTTGCCTGAGCTCACAAGGCCAGACGCTCAGCTTCTTACTCACCTTCTGTGAGTCTTTACGGGGGTCACACTCAAGTTCCTGAGGGGCCAGGGTGCCAACAGAGCAATTTTGGACGAGGATGCAAACTGACCGCCACCTCCCAGGAGAGGCCCACCCCAACCATCTTGATCTGTCCAAGGGCTGGATGACTCAGACCCCACTATTTCCTGGGAAGAGCTAGCCAGCGGGTCCTGTGCCCCTAGATCCTCACAGGTGATCGGAAACAGAGGAGATTACGAACCCTAGCCCAAACACCCCGCCTTTGAGCCACAAGCTTCCTGTCACACAGAACAGAATGAGCTGCGTGGGCTCCGTCACCACCTGAAGGTGGAGGTGTCACGTGGCCACGCAGGGTAAACAGCGGGCCCCCGTCTGTCCCGACCTCCCCTCGTCTCATCCATCCCGGCTCAAACCCCACCCCTCACCCTGGCCAGCTCCGGGAAATGACAAACACCGGATAGAACCGACGGGGACCCCGGAGGCCGGATGCCCACCGTCCAGGACTGTTTATGCTCGAGGCCGTCCGTCTTGGAAGAAAAATGTGAGAACGCCTTTTCAGAACATGGTGGCCAAGCGAGGCCCGTCCGGGTGCCAGGGGAGCCACACAATAGGGGCAAGTGCGTAGCGGAAGGATAGGGCTGGGCACGGCCGCCGCGGGGACAGGGTCGCGGGCTGGGCCCTTCCCTCCCCCTTCTGTCCAGATGCTGCAAGAGGCACCTCGGTTCTGTTCCCCAGCCTGGCACCCAGTGCTTGACCTGCCTCAGCCCAGCAAGCCGTGTGAGCCAAATCCAGCTCCCGCTGACTGACCATAGAAACACGGAGATTTGGGTGATGGACATTCAAGATGGACACACAGGTTCCTTGTGAGGGTTGTTGGAATAAGTCCCTTCGAGAAGCAGCCTTTTTATTTTATTTCAGCTCAGGTGCTACTGTTTATCCAGAGGAAGGCGAGTTCTCTGAAAAGAAAGGTATCTCTGAGCTCTGTGGCCGGGTCAGCTGCTCAGACGGTGCTCCTCACAGAAGCTTCAGCCTTTCAGCAAAGAGGGATCATGAGGCACGCGGCTCCCAGACTCTCCACGAGAACTCAGCTCCCTGCTAGCGTCACTCTTACCCGTCTCACATCTTCACGAGAAGCAAATTTCTTGAGATATCCACCCAGAAAAAAAACCCAGTCAATCATTGCTTACTAAGCGCCTCCACGTGCAGAGTCCTGTGGGGAGGACTCCCCGGTCCCCACAGCAAGAGCTGCTCCTGGGAACCGGGAAAACTCGCCCTCGGCTTCCAGAGGAGTAGCTTTGTGGGCTCTGCAGACGCTGTGCTTTGAGTAACGGGTCTGCGTTCTTAGTGGCTATGTGACTGGAGCCAAATGATTGTAAGCCCCTTTCTGCCTGGGTTCTCTCATCTGCAAAACGGAGATGATCATGGTGCTGACCCCCCTTGAAGGGGCGGTTATGAAAATTAAGTGCGAAAGTGCACATAAAACTCATAGCCCTGCTCTTGGCCTCAGAAACCTGCACCGAAGAGCTGAGGGGCTGAGCCGTGTCTAACAGGCCCCAGCTGACAAGCCCACTTCTCCCGCTGGTAGAGGCCCCCGGCAGGCAAGGTTCCCTCCACCCTGCTGGCCCCCCGTCTCGCATGTCCTCGTCCGCCAGGTCCGGAGTGGCTCGCCACCCGTCCACAGTGTAGTCCAAGCAGAGGGACACAGGGATGCGGGCAGATCCAGAGTCACATCTCCACCACCCACGGCCAGCACCTGTTCACATGCCCACGCCTGGCTGCAAGGGCGCGCGGGAAGTGCAGTCTTTATTTGGGGCCGTGACTTCCCTGGCTCAAAATGGGGGGTATTATTATACAGAGGAAGGGAAGATGGATATTGGGGGCCAACAGGCAGTCTGCTTATTCTCTGAGGGAAGTAAGGTTATCTCATTTTGCAGATGATGACCCTGAGGCTCAGAGAGGTGAAGTAAATTGCTCCAAAACACACAGCTTCTTAAACCCTCCAGCCTTACCCACTGGGCCACACTGCCCCGTCAGCAGTGGCCAGAAGAGGGTGTGATCTCTCCACACTAACTCTTGGACTCTCACTGAACAGTGTGGTCATTTGGGGGCAGGGCGGGCCTCGGGCCTTGTGTCATCTGGGCCTCCCAGGAAGAGGCCACAACGACCAGGCAGGCAGGGCGTCCTCAGGAAGGCGGCTGCCCCGAGGTGGGAGGCGCCCAAGGAGGCCCTTTCCACTCGGACCATTTTTTTTCCAGCGTCTCAAGGGATTAAGATAGCAGAAAGGGAGCCTCTCCCCAGGAGCTGAGGCTGCGGCCCGCAGGCTCTCCTCCCCCGCCTCGCTCGGCAGTGTCCACTGGGGCGGGGTGGCCAGGCGGGGACAGGCTCTCCACCCCAGCTTCCCTAATCAGCTGACATGGGCTGGGGGCTCGTCACGCGCTGGGCAGGGCGCCAGTGCTCCGCGTGCTCCATTAACCCACGAGGACTGGCAACAGCCCCGAGAGGCAGGTCCCGCCACCCGGGGGGGACCCGGGCCGCTGGGCACCGGTACACCAGCCTTGTCCCACACGGAACTGCTGTCTCCTTCAGTGAAGTTCAGGGGAAATGCAGCTCAAGGGACCCTCCTCTCACACAGGATCCTGGAGCCGCCCCTCCGACAGCTCTCGGAACCCAAGAGATTTGGGTTCAAGAAGAACACTGTCGCCACGCTGGATGTTGGGCCGGAACTGCCCTCAGGCTGGGCTTCCTCCCCTGAGACACGTCCCCCGCGGCCCTCAGCCTACCCTGCGGTGTGTGGGGGGTGGGGGCAGCCAGGCTGGGGTGGGGGGGCTGGGGGAGGGGGCGGCCTGCCCTGTGGTGTGGGGAGGGGGCGGCCAGGCCGGGGCTGGGGGGGAGAGGGTGGGCTCTTTGTCGCGGCGGCAGCGGGCGATGCTGTCTTTATTGGTCTTTTTTACCTTTCAAATGAGATCAAAATTTAAAATAATTAAATTCATGAAAGAAAGAGACGGAGATGAATCTACAGATTATGGGTGACTCAGACAAGGTCGTCACCCGTTGGAAAAGAAACTGCGATGTCCCCCTTGTCCACACATCTTTTTGCACCTGGTGATCGCAGAACCCTGTCAATGCTTGGCCAGCATAAAAGAAATACAGTTAAAGTTTTAAAACTTCTTACATATTAAAGCATGGTCCTTGCCCCCAGGGAAGCTGGTCTGGACACAAATAACCCCAGCCCAGTGAGAGGAGATGGGAGGGTGACCCGAGACTGGCCCTCAAGCCGTGATGGTCCTTGTGGGAGGCCACAGACCAGGCCTGTTTCCCGCACTATCTCCTCAAAACAAAACAGTGTGTGTTGCGGGACCCTCCCGTCCCCCTTGACGAGACTGGACCCCAGGGGAGCCAGCTATGTAATACCCCCTGTTCTCGGGGGCACCGAGGTGCCAGACCGAGTGCCTGAGCTGCCCGACGACACTTACCTCCCGGGGCCCTCACAGGCCGTCCCGGGGGAGAGGGGGCTGACGTGCGTATCCACGTGCTCCCTGCTGTCCCGGGCTCACGCCAGCTCCCGGCAGCCTTCCTTCTGCCCTTTCTCGTCTCCCCTGGGGATGGGCCTTCTCGAAAGCCTCAGGCTGACTCCCAGGAGCCTTGAGGGCCAAGGGGATACGGGCAGGGCTGCCACTCATGAGCCGCCTCCCACTGCCCGCATCTGCACCTGCACCTCTCACTTTTTCACTCCTTGCCCTTACCTACACGCTTCTAAGTCTTAAGTCATGTCCTTGATAACAAGAAAAGAGCAACAAAAGTTATGTGAATTAAAAAAAAAAACAAGAACTGTTTGCCCCCAGCTTCTCCCCAGAAGAGGCGGCTGGCGGTGGGGCACCAGGACACAGCTTCCTTCCAACCAGGTCCTGCCTCCGGCCATATGCCGCCTCCTTGCCTCCTCTGGACACCTGTGGCCCATCAGGTGACACGTCATTATATAACTGAACAACCACTGGTGTCCATCAGCAGCCTGGGGCCGCCACTGGCTGGCTGGCTGTGATGACCTGGCCCCAGCTAGGCCCCTTTAGATAGAAATTCCTCACTTTTTGGTGGTTAGGACTGAACAGGGCCCCTACATGGGAGTTTGCCCTTTTCATTCTGAGACGTTTAAATTATTATTGAGCGTTGCCCAGGGAAGGAGACACCCAGGAGGCAGGGGCATCTGGGCCATCTGGGGACCTGGGGTCTCCTCACAGAGACGCGGGTTCCTACTGCTCCTCAGGGTGCTCCGGGGTGGGGAGCACTCGACAGCAGCGAGAATGAGGCCACACGGCAGGGTCTGGGAAGTCATCTGTGCACTTGCCCCCAGCACAGCGCCGGGTTATCCCCTGAGCAGAATAAATCTACAGCCGCTTCTGGAACTCCGTGTCTCAGGCAGGGGCTGAACCTGAAACCCTGTAGGGATCAGCCCTGCTGTATGACCTTGGGCAAGTGACTTAAACTCTATCTGCTTTTGTTTCCTCCTCTGAAAAAATGGAGCCAATGATACTTGCTACTAATATGAATAAAATAACACCTTCCCTTGTAAATGAAATGAAATAATAGGGCAAGGATAACTGGGAGCTGCTGCCCTGTTTAGAGCAGAGAGCTTGGGCCTCAAGGATGATGATGGTTATTACTGTCATTGTCATTATGGGGCAGAGTGTGGTGTAGGAGGAAGGCTACAGGATTTGGCGACTGAGAAATCTGCGGGCTCTGCCACTTGCTGTGTGTCCTTAAGAGAATCATTTAACCTCTCTGAGCTCAGGTCCCCATTCATGAGATGGGTTCTTGTTGTGGCATATAAGATAATGCAGCATTTTCAAAAGTGTACAGTGGATTCTTGGGTGGGACAGATGATTTTAGGTGATTGATGGGCAAATTTTTTATTTTAATGGTTAATGTGTTTCTTTTCGTGTTTATTAGGGAAAAATGCAGAATTAAGTATCAAACTTGTCATTTTTCAGGAATTATTATTAGGGCCGAGACTCCTTTTATGTGCACTTAAATGTCTTCTACAGCGAATCTACTTGAAAAAAATACTAGCGAAAGGTACAGGGGAAATAAAACCACGACGGGCGTGGGGGAGGCGGTAGTCGGGTGAAGTCAGGCTGGTGCCACGCCGCCCGCAGCCCCGGGGCGGCCGCGCCCACGTCTCTCCACTTCCCCGCCTGTGCTGGGGGACTGCTCCGCGCCGCAGGGGGAGGCCCAGGAGTGCCGAGAACCTTCCCCCAGTGAGTGATGGGCGCCTGAGGCTGACTGCGTCACTTCCCGCCCTGTGCCCGGCCCTGGGGCAGGACTCCGAGACCTCTGTGTGGTCGCCCAGAGGATCCCTGCTGGGGCCGAACCCCAGCTGCCCACACACTTGTTAACGACCTTGGTCGGCATTCCTTGGCTGGCAGCCCCTCCTCCATCTTTAAAGTCAGCAGCGTAACATCTTCAAGTCTCTCTCCCATCTTTCAAGGACTCTTCTGATTACACTGGGCCTACTCAGGTAATCTAAGATAATCTCCCTATTTTAAAATGTTTAGCCCCAGTCACACCTGCGAAATGCCCTTTGCTATGTCAGAGCACACACTCACTGGCGCCAGGGCTGGGGCAGGGCGGGGGGGTCTTTGGGGTTAACCTGCCGACTGACAGCAGGCCCCCCCGGACAAGCTGCCTACACCCCAGATCTTTATCTCGGTGTCTGCTTCCGGGAGACCCAGCCTACCTGCCGAGATGAAGCCCACCACCACTCGGCCTCAAGGGTCCCTCGCCCTGTTCTCTTGGGAGCCTGTGTGAGCCTCAGTGTGTGGAACTGGACCTCACGCTGCTGCGGCCCCCACTCTAGCCTACACGTGCCCCACCGGCCAGGGCTCCCAGAGCTCTTAAGTTTTAGGTGCAGGAATATCAAGTTTGGTCTCACAGTTGACCCTGACGGCCTGTTCACCTAAAAGAAAGAGCCTGGCAACACTGGCTGCTTTCCCCAAACTTCTCAGAGCCCCTCTGTCTCCAGTAGTGGGGACAGAACAGACCCCCTGCTCAGCTGAGGTGGGGAGGCGGCAGGAAGTGGGGTCCCTGTCCTAAGAGGGGAAGATTTTGCCCCAAGCTCCTAGACTTGGGAGTGGAGTCTGGTTGCCCTGGCTGCGAAACTCAGCTTTTCTTCTTCCCAGCTAAGTGAAACTTCATTTCCCCGAGCCTCCATTTTCCCATCTGTGAAATGGGATGATAATATTCACCCATCTCCAGGGATGATAAGCAAAATGCCTAGCCGCTCACACGGAACAGGCATCACACGTTCTGAGCAGGGCCAGGCATACACAACCAGCCTGGTGGACCCAGCGCTGAGAGCTGAGCACCGCCTCGCCCGCCACGTGGCCGTCGGGAGCATGTGAGGAGACCGCAGGTACAGCAGTGTGTCCTCCAGCAGCGGTGGCCGTGATGAGCTGCCACTGTCCTACCAATGCCATCAGGTCGTATCACTGCGCTAAGGATGAGTCTCTCAGCCAGGTGCAAACTGGGCCTTTCGAAAAGCAAGTCCAGATCAGTGCATGGCAGGCAGGCCTCGCTGGACGAGGCAGCAGAGGCCAGGCGACGCTCAAGGGAAAGGCACAGTCAGGACTGGCCACAGCTCCACCACGTCTGGACTCTATCTTGAAAATCAGGACAAGTCTTGCTTGAGGCTTGCCCCAGATTGCTCAACTGGAGCATCAGATCTTGGCATCAGTTGTCCAGACAGAGGGCCACGTGGAGATGAGTGCAAAGCCAGGCCCCAGAGCAGGCAGGAGGGCGCTGGTGCTGCCCCTCTGCCCTGGGGAGGGAGACGGAGGACCCGGGAGGGCAGCTGGCCTGGCTCCGAAGCTGGAAGACTCGGGGACCTGGATCCCGGAGAGGCCTACATCTGCAGATTCTGTCCGAGCTGAAGCCGGAGCCCAGCTGTCCTGTTACCTATTAGGGGACGTGAACCCTGCAGAGGCCCAGGCTGGCTTTGGAAACCAAATGTGGGTGATTCCAACGCCCTGAGTCATGCCTGGGAAAGAGCGCTGGTGGGCCACGTTGCACGGGCGGATTCCCGTTTCCCGTTTTGTTCCCCTGCACTTGCATCCTGTCCTGGGCCTGTGGGACAGTGGGGTGGAATTTGGAAAGAGGACATGTCCCCACCTCAGGGACCCTGGAGGAGAACTTGACCGGAGGAAAACAATGGATGGGATACAGTGCCACCCCCTGTTGGGACCTTCCCTCCAGGCAGCTCGGGGAGGAGGGGCAGGAGTTCAGAGCCAGCCCGACAGCTCTGTTCCTAGGCAACTCAGGGAATGGAACCACGGAACCACACAGCCACCAAACAAAAAAGGGCCATGATTTGTGTGCAGACCCTTTGCATACATTGTCACATATATGATCTCATTCAGTCTTCACAGTAGCCCCTACAAAGTAGGTACTATGTGCATCCATCCCATTTTATAGATGAGGCTGCCGAGGCCCAGAGAAGTTAAGTAACTTGCCCAAGGACACACAGTAAGAGAGTGGTGGAGCCTGAGCTTGCCACCGGTCCATGAGGCGCTCAACCTCTTCAACACGCAGAGAGAAGAGAGCTGTCGACTCACAGTGTGTCTTCTAGACATACATCCCGTGGAGCCCAGTGGACGGCATTAACCGGACAGTACAAAGGATGCGGTGATCCGAAGGAGAAGCCATTTGCGCGAAAGCAAGGGTCTTCTTGAGCAAGTGAGATCCTGATACCGGGCGACCCTGACACCAGGACCAAGCCCTCTGGCCCCCTAGCCCGCAGCTGAAAGTCTGTGCTTCAGCTCCCGGTCTTAGTGAATGCCAGGGAGCGGCTGCCCCTGGGACCATCCCTTTCAGGGCTCTGAACCGCTGCCGAGGCCAGCGTCTCCACACACGGAAGCTGCACAGTGTGTCTCCTCTAAGCACACGTCCATCCAGAACCTGTGAATGGGATGGTACTTGGAAATTGGGTCTTTGCTGATTTGATTTTAGTTAAAATGAGGTTACACTGGATCAGACTAGGGGCTAAACTCAATGACAGCTGTCCTGACAGGAAGGCCACACGAAGACACCAGGGGAGGGAGGCTAGGGGAGGCAGCACCTCCAGGGACACTAGGATGGCCGGCACCACCCACCGCACGGCGCGGGGTTGCGCGAGGCCATCAGAGAGAGCGGCCCTGAGACACATAGACTTCTGGCCTCCGAAACCAGGAGAGGAGAGATGTCTGTTGTTTGAAGCCACCCAGCTTGTGACAGCACTGCTAGACACCTGGAAGCAGCTGTTCTACCTGAGCACAAGCCCTCGGCCTACCGAGAGCTGCCCGGCCCCTCCCCCCTCGGGAGGGACAACCCCCCTCCTAAAGGATGGGTGTGAGAAGCAGCACCGTCTTCGCTGGCGAGGGCTAGTCACGTGATCACCTGGAGCAAAGGCGTCTGGGAAATGCAGTCCGGGGCCCGGCAGCCACGCCTAAGGAGAGTGCTACATAAAGGGCAGCAGTTAGGGGAGGACAGCTAGCCGTGCTTACATAACAAGTATCTGTTTGATTCCTTAATTAAGGCATTAGCAAATGAAGGAGCAAACAGACCACTTGGAAAAGACGGTTCATAAATGGCGGTTGGATGTTGAGCTGACTCACGGACCCCAAACGGATCGCACTGGGACATCTGCCCGCCTCAGCCCTGCCTGCTTTCCTCCCTGCATGGCGCCACCAGGTGCGTCACCCACTGGCAGGGCCTTAGAGGGGTCTAGAGGCCAGTCGTCAGCCTCTGCCTTTCCCACGCAGAGACACAGGCCCAGGGTGGCGTGGGGACAGGCCAGGGTCACAAGGCAAGCTTGTCAGTGAGGAGCCAGGTCCCTGGCCGCCTGACCCCAGGCCAGTGCCTGGGCCACTCTATAGCCACTGGACCCTCATTGTTCACTAATTACTGCAAGTCCAGGCCTGCGGAGCGTCTGTGTGGGGACGCTGTGTAAACATTTCCTCTTTGGCAGGGCAGGAAATGAAGGGATGACGAGGTCAAGTGACTCCACTGGGCTCCTGCCGCGCTGCTCACCATCCAGGCCCCCACCCGAGCCTGCTGGCGGCCCTTCCCCAGGCTCTGGAGTTGGGTCAGAGGGACAGCGAACAGGCCACGGGCCCCTCGTCGCTGCCTGCGCCTGGACCAGGGAGCCCTGGTGTTGAATCCTGCTCTGCACGTCCCAGCTGGGTGCTCTTGGGAAAGTTGCTCAACCTCTCTGAGCTTCCATTTCCTCGTCTGCCAGTTCCCTTTCTCCCTTGTGGAGTGTAAGGATTGAGCGACATCCCGTGGGCAAGGCATCTGGTGTAGGCCCTGGCAGATAGTGGGTTCTCACGTTGTTTCCATAATGTTTATGCTCTTTTGGAAAGCTTAGTCACTGAATTGTACACTTTAAAATGATTATAATTGTGTATTATGTGAATTTCACCCCAATGAAAAAAGAGTATGTATTAGATTTTTCTCCACTGTCCCCCATCACATACACTTACACACATGTGCACACTCAGGATTCACACAGCCACATGCTCTCACTTGCTGACACACTCACTCACACACTCTCATTTGTTATCACATTGAAAACTCGTAATACCCCTGCAAAGGGACACCCTGATCCCAGCTTGCAGATGGGTAAACTGAGGCTCAGACAAACCAGCTGCTGGAGGTTGCCCGTCCAGTTAGTGGCAGGGCCAAGAGTCACTTCAGCCTCAGTTCCACTCCAGAGCTGGAGATGAACACCGACTGCAGATCCACCCGGGTCCATGCCTGTGTCCCACACAGTTCACTAACATTCATGAAGTGCTTCCAAAGCCTGCTTTATGCCAGGCACTGGGCTAGGAGCCCCCCCTTCCCCACTGACTTTTGTGCTCAGAGGAACTTCTAGGTGAATTGATCTGGCACCCCATTTAAAAGAAGACTAAACAGACCAGAGAGGTTACGTGACTTGCCCAAGGTCACACAGCTAATTAGTACCAGACCAGATACACAGCCGAGGCTTCCTGTCCCCGCTCCCTCCCTGGCCAGTGCGGCCCCTGAACCAGCTGCAGACATCTCCTGGGGAACTCTGTTCCAAAGACACAGCTCAGTGACCGTGACGCCAGCAGGCAGGCCGGTGGCGCTGGGCTGTAGCAGATGTGATGTACTTTGAAGAGTCTTTAGATAACAGGTCCATTTCGGAGCAGGTCAAAGTCCAAGACCCACTCCCAGGTCTCTTAGAGTCCTGGAAAGAAAAGGGACTTTGAAACTTAGGAGGAAACAGTTTCCCAGTCGCCTGTGTGTCAGATCAAGTTATATCCCCGCCCCCTCGTGTGCACTGTGGGATTTTTTAAAATAATATTTCCCATTAAACTTCAAAAATATGTTAAAAGAGCAAAAAAGAAACAAGCCCTTCTGAGCACAGCAAGAAGCCCACGCGGTCGGGAGTGGGCTGCCCTCTGCTGGACAGAAGGGGCACGGCCCCGTAACGCTCAGAGCCCTTCCAGCCCCCGCTTACCGCGGTCAGTAGCCACGTTCCTCGTACAGGGGTCTGCACCTCTCTGTGACTCCTGGCCGCTCAGAGCTCAGGACCGTGTCTGAAGCATGGCCTGTGCTGTTCACGCACTCACGCACTCATTCATTCACCCTGCCACACATCTTTTCTGAGCAGCTGCTGTCTGCTGACCACTGTCCCGAGACAGGACAGAGAAAGCCCTGCTCTACAAGGCGAACCCATTCCAGACGGGGCCCCAGACAACAGCAGCTTACACACTACAGACAAAGCAAATTAACCCAAAAGCCGAGGTGGCTCTAAGTGCTGTGAAAGATCACAGAGGCCGGTGAGGGGCGGTGGCTGTGAGGCGGGCAGGGAGGCCATGCGAATGCAGCGCGGGATGGCGTCGGGTGGGTGGGTGGGGAGCGGCGCTCCAGGCAGAGGGCACAGCCAGGGCAAAGGCTGGGCCGAAGGGCGGTGTTGCCTGGTCGTTTAGAGCAAGGGGTTCTTGGTGGCTGGGTTGTAGGAACGGGGGAGAAGATGGGGGGGCCAAGTGGACAGGGGCTGTCCCTGCAGCCCCGCGGACATTTGAATCAGGGCTGCCTCCAGCAAACACGCGAGAGAACCATACTCAGACAGATGAAGTGGAGGCCCCCTGCACTGAGGGACCCCGAGGCCTGGACCTCAGAGGAGGTCAGGGTGAGAGCAGAACTGCACTCATCACCTTGTGGGGAGGGTCCCAGAGTCCCCAGGATGAGGGCAACCTGGGAACCACAGTCTGAAATGAGCCTCTCCCACCATCACAGGGTAGTGGGGGCAGCTGCTCACATCTGGGGGAGCTAGCTAGGCTCTCAAGTTTCCCTGTCGTCTGGTTCCCAGCTGGTCACCCATGCGGAGGTGGCCCTCATGGAAAGCTAGAGTGTCCAGAGGCTGCCGAGCAGGGGAGGGCAGGGGCAGGCTGGGCCCACCATCCTGAGCAAAGGCCTCCGTGTCCAAGGCCACCGCTGCCCACACTCAGTTTCCTCTCAGGAAGAGGGCCCGCTTCCCTTCAGCTCGGTTCATGATGACGAATGGAGGCAGCTGACCCCTGGCCCCAGGGTCAGCGGGCACCGTGTGCACCCATGGCTGGGCAGCATCGCAAGGGCTCAAGGTGGAGACCCGCAGGCCGGCACTCGGTCGCTGTGAAGGGCGGGGAGGAAGGCAGGGTTCCATCCCATGGCTGGGCACCCTGGGAGCTGCCTTCACCTAGCCCAGAGGAAAGTGTGGCCCCAGCCGGAGGCATCGGCGCTGCCAGGGACCTGAGAGAAATGCAGTCTCAGGCCCACTCACCCCACTGAATCCAGCTGCGTCGAACACGCCCACCTCACTGGCCCTGATGCACCGGGTGGCTGAAACCAGCCATGTGCCCTGCCAGCTGCTCCCGGCTGCTGGCATCATCCCAGGTGATGGCTCAGTTTCTCTCCCCACCAAGGCCACTCCATGAAGGACATGAGGGCCAGCTCAGGGCTAGTGCGGGATGCCTGCCCCAGGATAGCTCTGGGCCAGCCCTCTGCCCACCCCGCCAAGGCCATGAAACTCAAGCGCGGGGGTCCTCCGCCGGCACTCCCACCCGCCCTGCACTCTGGCCTTCCGGCAGCTCCCGAAGTGCCCCGACCTGCCCTGACCCCGGGCGGCAGTGGGCCACAATTAGCTCACACCCATCAGCACTTCCCAGCAGGGCCCCCAGAGAGGAAAGCACTGCTCAGGCGCTGACATGCAAACGCGCGGGGGGTGGGGGGCGGCTGCGCTGGGGCTCCGGGGCTCCACCGCCCCGCGGTCCAGGGCAGCTCCCGGGACAGCTGGGCACGAGGGGGCCTGCCAGGTGGCAGCGGGGTTGTGGCCATGACACTCAGGGTGTTTGAGGGACAGGCTGAAATCACACGCCCAGGGCCAGCAGGTGAGCAGTTGGCTAGGGAGGAACTTGAACAGAGAAGAGGGTGCAAGGGCCTAGGGGGAAATTCTCAGCTCCAGGCACCACGGGCAGAACAATTAAATGCTTGCTTGCTTGTTTTCTTCACTCTTGCAAGGTCAGGAATTGCTGTCTTTGCGGGATGGCAGAGATTGGTGTGAGAGCTGGGATTCAATTCAGGCGTACTTAGAAAATTCCAGAGCAGGGAGAGTGGAAATAGGTGGGATGGAGAGGTAGGCAGGGGCCACGGGAGGGCCTCTGTCTGCACGTCTCCCTACGTGGTCAAGGCCAGCTGTGAGGGCCGGAGGGAATCAGGGTCTCCACCAAACCCGATCCTGGGCTGCAAGCTGGCCAGAAGCTGGGTCCTTGCCTGGAGTCACCATGTCGTGCACTTGGATGGGGTGTAACTCCACTAGAGCATGAGCCCCGTGGAAGCAGAGGCTGCCCCAGGGTTCACTGCTGGACCCCTAGCAAGTGGCCCAGTGTCTACACCCAGTAGGTGCTCCAGCGGTACGTGATGACTTGGCCAGAAGCACGACAGGGGGCAGGGAACTTGGCAACGGCCCGGACGACAGAGAACCAGGCCCCTAGGGGACGCTCACTACGAATGTGCCGGCCACCCCGCCGTTCCAAGGGCAGCCCCTCCCCCTCCTAGAACCTGCCTCTCCCTGTCCCCTCCCTTCCCACCCCCTTCTCCCTCTTCCCCCTGCTCCCCCTCCTCCCTTTCTGTCTCTCTCTCTCTCTTCCCTCTCCCCTCCTCTCCTCTCACCCTCCTGGACAGGCTGAGGCAGCACACATTTCCAGGACACCTGTCCCATGACATGTGGCCGAGGCCAGAGTGGTTTGCAGACTCCCGAGGAAGGGGAAACTGAGGGGCAGGCACATAAACAGTGTTCATGGGATGGGAAGGGAGTCACAGGGGTGCAGCAGGAAGAAATGGGGGAGACTTGGGAATCACGTGCATCTCCGTCGATGGGGAGCCAAGGATCCGGGGAGAAAGTTGCCCAAATGCACCGGCAAGTTGGAGCCCTGGCTCCTGGCAGCTCCATGCAAGTCACGCCAGCCCCATATCCCAGCCGCGGCGGTCAGCCTACACATGGCAGCAGACGCCACCGGTGCCCCACCCCTTCCGTGGCTCTGACGTGCACTTCCCCCAGCTTCGCTGTGCCTTGCTGCTTCAGGCATGCACCTGAGACTCTTCTGAGAACGGTCCCAGGGCTCCTGGGACCGCCAGGCCCAGCCCCCGGGGCAGCCCTCAGCCACGGCTTACTGTTTGGGACTAGGAAACCAGTGCTGCATTGACTCACCCTCCAGAGCCCCCACTGGGCCCAGGCTGAGGTGGGGTCTCAGCTTCAAATTGCTGCTGGCCTGGTGTCTTCATTCCTTGTTTGCTTCACCCCTTCCTGGTTTCTCTGGTGGGGGGGGGGTCTGTCTCTAGGGAACCCAATAGATGACCCTCAGTTGATTACCTTCCCAATGAGCCTGTTTAAAGAGCTTTTAAATCAATGCAGCTGCTTCCCAGGGAGAAATAATTCATATTTACATAAATTTGCATACAGTTCTGGATCCCCCAGAAGTCTACCCACACCTGCCTTTGAGCCTTTGAGACCATGAGCCCCAGGTTAAGATCTGCTGCCTCCGTGTGTGTGTGTGTGTGTGTGTGTGTGTGTGTGTGTGTGTGTCCAGTGGAGGGCGATGGGCAAGACAGGGCCTGCATTTGGACACCAGCCACCCACTGTAGTTCGAGTGACCTTGGGAAATCTTTCCCCGGCTCAGCTCAGTTTTCCTGCAAAATGGGTAGAACAATACAACCATCGCAGGACCCATGGCGACTGGTTCCCAAAATCCACATGAAGTGCTTAGCACAGTGCCTGGCACCTGGTAGGTGGTATAAACACTGATACTGTTACTGCTGTAATTTTACCAGAAGCTGCTGCAAGTCCTTACGGACTTGTTTGTTATTAGAATAATTTAATATGCCAAACCACTTAGAGGCCGTTTGGTAAGGTCTGACTGACTTCCAGAATCCAGATATTTCAAATCATAAGTAGCAGTTACTTTCTTCATACAACCTCAATCAAATCTGTAGACAAGTCCTGCGTGGGACAAGGAAAGGCAAGGAAAGCCAGGTGCAGTGCCAGGGGCGAGGGAGGCTACCCCAGGTGCCACAGTTAGCAGGGCTGACGCAGACTGCCTTGGGGCCCGCCATGGCATGGGAGACTCCCAGGTGCCACACACACTGTTTGCCACTTTTCTGGAAAGACTTCTTGAGGACCGGAAATCTGGATCTGTTGTCTTAACGACCATGTCTTCTGCTGTTCATCAAACTTGGAAAGCAGCTGCTAAAATATCGCTTCCGCCTCGTGGTTCCCATGCAGCTCACTCCCAGGGCTGGGGAAAGTGCAGCGCTGTCAACAGTTCACAGCCTTCGCCTTTTCCTCTCCTTTCCAATTCAGGAACTGAGTGTAGTTCCTTTCTCCCCAACGCCAGGCAAGAGAGGAAGCAGTTTCTGCCCAGCGCAGCCTGTGCAGGCAGGCTGGGGTGGGCTGCTGGTTTCCTGCCTGCCCTTTGCCCCCTGAAACCCCCTGCCCATCCTCCACTAATGAATGGGCCGCCTCCAGCCACATGTTCCCACTGCTCCTGCCAGGCAGCCCACCTGGATTTCACCTACTCACCAGACAGACACAGGCAAGGGTGGCCAGGGTTGGCAGAGGGGTCTTCTTTGAAATGAAAGGATGAGCTTCACTCACCAATGACACAGCCATCTGTCCCTCCCCAAGGCAGCCACCGACCACGTGGGGTCCCCACAGTTCATAGGTAGAGCATTTCTTACGTGGCCTTTCTGTTGCACCACTAACACCTGCTCAGTGGAGAAACACGTAGAGCAGAACAAAGGAAATAAACCACCACAGTGGCATCAATGAAATAAGAACAATGACCAAAGACCGTGCAGGACTTACCGGGCCAGGCACTGTGGGAAACAATGGGAAACACCCTCCCTTTGTGTCCATCCACTGGCTGGATTCTAGTCTAACTCCTTGCTTGCTCCAGTGCTTGAGCCACCAAGAAGCTGTCATCTGGCTTGTATGCCTCTAGGAGTGGGGAGCTCATTCCTTGCCAGGGCTGGAAAGGCCTCCCACGTGACGAGATGAAGCTGGCCTCCTGCCCATTCCTCCGTCGGACCTTTGGCGCCAGCCCCATAAAGCAAGTCTGGTCTCGGCCTGTGAGACACCTGAACACAGCAGTCCTTCCGCCTTTCGGTTCCTTCACCCTTTCTCTTGACTTCGTCCCCATGTGACCCCCTCTCCCTGGACACAGAAGCCAACACTCACTGCAGGAGTCCTCCAAGCCAGGCGCTGGGACGTCCTCTCAGTCCGCACAACAACACAGCCACGCGGGCGCTTTTCTTATCCCAGTGCCCCAGGTGAGGACGCCTGAGCGTCAGAGACGTCAGCTGTGCGCCCCAAGGTGCACGGACGGAGTCCAGAGACTCTCTCGACCCTGAGCCCTCGGCCCGGAAGTCCTTGTCCCTAAACCCGGAAGTGCTTTCTGCCAACTCGGAGAGTGTCTCTGAACCCCGGCAGCACCTGTCGAAGCTCGGCCGTGTCACCGTGAACCCCGAAGGCCTGGGGGTCTTCCAGAGCACCTGGTAAAGGGCTGTGAGCCTGAGACGATGGAACGGCTGCCTTAGGAACTGGCGTGGGAGGTTCTCTGTGCCATGGTCTGCGCCTGCGCCTGCGCCTGCGCGCGTCGGCCGGAGACCTTGCGGCTCGCTCCCGGGGGGGGGGGCGCTGGGGGACCAGCACTCGAGGAGGGCGGGGACAGCTCCTTGTCACCCTCCCTCCGTCTTCACTGTTTGAAGTTAGTTTTCTCCTATGTAATTATTACTGTTTTTCAAATGGGAAACTTAACACGAACCCCTAGAGGGGAGAGACCATATAGAATAGTCATCTGTTCCCCCAAGGGAGACAGCAGTGGGCTGGTTAGCACCCGTTTGAAAGGAGAGGGGAGAAGGGTAGCGGCAGTGAAAGAGAACAGCCTTTTGGAAAAACTTATCCAGATTTTATTACCAGGCGTCATGTGCTGTGTAGGGAGAGCAGGTAGTAAAGGGCCAAAGACCTGTTTTTGTAGCTTTTTTCCTGCTGTGGCCAGCCCTGTAAAGATACAGTGGACACCTGACTTAACGAAATCATCTTCCGTGCCGACAACAGCAACCATTTCTCAGACACCAGCAGGAAAAGATGAGAGAAGTTTCTAATTGCAGTTTGCTCTGGCCCTTGGCCACCAGCTCCACCCCCACCCTTGGCGCAGCGCCAGGTGAGGTCCCTGGGCAACGCCCCAGTTTTCACTGCAGGGATGACCTGGACCAGGCGGTATTTGCTCGGGAGTGTGGCTCCTGGCCTGGCCTACCTCCCAGCCCTGCCAGGCAGAGGAGCCTCCCCGCAGGCTTCCCTGAGGGCCAGAGGCAGAGAAACCCTCCTAGCAGCCCAAATATTTCTCCCTGCAGGTGCCAGGTCCCTCCCCCACGCACCTCCACCCACACGCCCTCCAGAAGAGTAAATTCTGCAAGTTTTCATCAGTTCTTGTCTCTGATGGAACTGAAGTGGGGAGCCAGTAGGAAAAAGGCTGGCTGGCTCTTGGAACTGGTGCTCCAGGGCACCTCACACACTGACGAAGGAAATCCAGATCCGTCCAATGGTGGGTCCTGCACTGCCAGGTGATGCTCAACAGCCTTAACAAAGTCTGTAGCTTTGACCCAGCCGCCTCCACTGCTTGGAAATCAGCCAAGGAAGCCATCTGATGAGCTAAGAGATGTAACTCCTAGGATGTGTAGCTCAGCATGGTTATGAGAAACAGCCTAAATGTCCCACAGGCTGCGTCAGATGATGTAAATGAGGATAGAGTCATAGGCTGTGATGCTTCCACAGCCATTTATAAGGGTGGATATGGGAGTGCTTTTGTGGATGTGGAAAGATATTTCAAGATGGAAGAAGGAAATTACAAAATAGTGTCACATGACTCTGATTTTGTAGAACCCTACACATGCATGGGATACACACAGAGACTGTCTGCAGTGTCTGGGTTGCGCACCAAAGTACTTACAGGATTATTTCCAAAGGGTAAGATTGTAGATGATTTTTTTGTAATTCCTGTTAATCTGTGCATTCTAATTTTTTGTGAAATGACAGATATTCTTAAATAAACTTCTTAAAGATATAATTTGCATACAATAAAATGCACTCACTTTGTGTGTGTTTTAACAAATTTCAAAAAATGTATACCACCCATGTAAATGTCACCACTAACGAGTTATAGAACATCCCATCATCACCTGCAGTAATTTCTCTCAAGCCCCTCTTCAGGCAATCCCTGCGCCCTCCTGCAGTCCTGGCCCCACACAGCCGTTGATCTGCTTTCTGTTACTCAGTTAGATCTGTCTTTTCTAGAGTTTCATATAAATAAAGTCATACTGTGCATTCTCTCCCGTGTGTGCTTGCTTTCACTCATCTTAACGGTTTTGAAATTCACCCATGTTACATTTATCGGTAGGATTTTTTTTCCTTTTAAAGCTGAGTAGTATTCAACTATATGGATATGCCGTAACTTATTTATCCATTTACCTCTTGATGGGCATTTAGATTGTTTCCAGTTTGGGGTTCCAGCTACGAAGTTGTCATGAGCCTAGTTGTTCAAATCTTTCTGTGGCCCCGTGTTTTCATTTCTCTTGAGGAAATGCACAGGAGCGGAGTCGCTGGGCCGTGTGGTAAATGCATGTTTGGTTCCAGGAAAAGCTGTGCAGCTGTTTTCCACCCTTATATAATTGTGCGTGCCCACCGGCAGCGGAAGTTGTAGTTCTTCTAATCTTTGCCAGCACTTGGTATTGTTGGTCTTTCTAATTTAGCCATTTAATGAGTGTGTGTCTCATTGTGGTTTTAATTTGCATGTCCCCAGTAACTAGTGAGGTCGGACATTTTTACTGTGATTATTGACTATCCATATGTCATTTTTGGTGCCAGTACCACACTTTCACACACTTCTAATAATTTTTCCATTTTTTCCATGGTGTTATTGGCTACTTATTATTGGTTTGGGATATTTTGAATATACTGGATGTAAGTCCTTCATCAAATATGTACACTGAATATCTTCTCCCAGTCAGTGACTGGGGTGAGCTTTTTAGTTTCTTAAGGGTGTCTTGTGAAGAACATAAGTTTAAAATTTTGATTAAATTCAATCATGAATGTTTTTCTTTTATGGTTTATGCTTTTTGTGTTTTGTCTAAGAAATCTTTGCCTATCCTAAAGCTATAAAGATTTTCTCCTATGTTTTCTTCTTGAAGTTCTATAGTTTTGGCTTTTGTATGGAGGTTGATGATGCACTTCAATTAATTTTATAAATGATGTGAGATAGTTTTATAATGGTGTTCAAGGTGCATTTTTATCCATAATTTATGCTGTGCGAAATGGTAGCCACTGGTCACAGGTAGCTTTTGTGCACTTAAGTGTGGCTAGTCTGAATCAAGATGTGCTGCAGGTATAAAATATACACCAGATTTTGAAGACTTGAGGTAGAAAAAAAATGTAAAAGCCAGTGTGGAAATGACAATGTTTGGATATATTGGGTTTAAAATATTATTAAAATTAATTTTACTTATTTCCTTCTGCTTTTTTAATATGACTACCAGAACCTTAAAATTATGTCTGTGGCTTGCGTTATATTTCTAATGGGCAGCACTGGTCCATCCCAGGGCAGTTTGTTGGGAAACTGTCCTTTCCTTTCCTTGACTTACATTGGCACCATTGTCAAGAAGCAACTGATCACGTGCTTGCAGGTCAGTCAGCGAGCTCTTGGTTCTGCTCGCCTGATCTGAATCTGTCCTTCTGCCTGTACCACACTGTCCCGAGCACCGTAGCTTTACAGTCAGGCTTGAAATTAGGGCATGTAAGCCCTCCAATTTCTTTCTTGTTTTCCAAAATTGTTTTTGTTACCGAAGCCCTTTCCACTTCCATGTAGGTGTTAGCGTCAGCTTGTCAGTTTCTATTTCTTCTTAGAGCCTGTCGGGATTTTATTAAGACTGTATTCAATGTATAGATCCATTTGGGGGAAACTGACATCTTAAAAACGGTGGCTTTTTTGATCCATAAACATGATATATCACCCCAGTTATACGTCTCCCTTAATTTCTCTCAGCAATACTTTCTGGTTTTATTTTCCTTAAATATGTTACGGGTTTTTTTAATTGAAGTATAGTTGATTAACAGTGTTGAGTTAGTTTCAAATATGTTACAATTTTGCTGTTACTTCAAATGGTATTTTTTCTTCTTTTTTTTATTGAGTTATAGTCAGTTTACAATGTTGTGTCAATTTCCAATGTAGAGCACAATTTTTCATTTATATATGAACATACATATATTCATTGTCGCATTCTTTTTCACTGTGAGCTACCACAAGATCTTGTATATATTTCCCAGTGCTATACAGTATAGTCTTGTTTATAATTCTGCATATGCCTGTCAGTATCTACAAATTTCAAACTCCCAGTCTGTCCACTCCCACCCCCTCTCCTCTGGCAACCACAAGTTTGTATGCTATGTCTATGAGTCTGTTTTAAATACTACATATAGCAATCTCATATGGTATTTTTCTTTCTCTTTCTGGCTTACTTCACTTAGAATGACATTCTCCAGGGACATCCATGTTGCTGCAAATGGCATTATGTTGTCATTTTTATGGCTGAATAGTATTCCATTGTATAAATATACGTATCTTCTTTATCCAGTCATCTGTCGATGGACATTTAGGCTGTTTCCATGTCTTGGCTATTGTAAATAGTGCTGCTATGAACATTGGGGTGCAGGTGTCTTTTTGAAGTAGGGTTCCTTCTGGGTATGTGCCCAGGAGTAGGATTCCTGGGTCATATGGAAAGTCTATTCCTAGTCTTTTGAGGAATCTCCATACTGTTTTCCACAGTGGCTGCACCAAACTGCATTCCCACCAGCAGTGTAGGAGGGTTCCCTTTTCTCCACAGCATCTCCAGCATCAAATGATACTTTTAAATTTTTATCTTCAAATTATCAATTGCAACTATGTAGAAACAGAACTAAAAAAATTTTTTAGCAAATTGACCTAGTATATTTGCTACCTTACTGCACTTGCTCATTACTTCTAGCAGTTCCCCATAGACTCCTTAGGGTTTTCTGTGTGTGTGCAATGATGCCATCTATGAAGAAAGTCATTTTCCTTCTTTCTTTCCGATTAGCCTTCCTTTGTTTTAGTTTCTCACATTAGCTAGGACCCTGTTCAATATATGTGGTCAGAATGGGTGTCTTCTCTTTGTTCCTGTCCTCAGGGAGGATGCATTTGGTCCTTACTCTCAAGTATGATGTCAGCTGTAGGGTTTTCATGTATCAGTGAACCTTTATCAAGTTGAGGAAGATTTCCTCTACTCCTAGTTTGCTGAGTTTATCATGAATTGGTTCCAAATTTTTGAAATGTTTTTTTTTCTGATTATATCAAGATGGCCATGTGGTTTTTCTCCTTTCTTCTGTTGACGTGGTCATTTTCATATGTTTAACCAACCTTGCATTCCTGGAATAAACTAGTTGATTGTGGCATCGTATGTGCCGGGCGCATTGCAGATACTGGACCCTCTTTGGTGGATTGATCAAGGCTGGATCCTGGCCCTGATACATTCATCTTAGAGCCCAGGAGGGGCTCCCCGAGCCAGGGCAGAGCTGGAGTTGCTCCCTGTGTGTCTCTCTACACAGCCCTTCTGCATTCTAGGCTGGGAATACCTCGAGTGTGACTTGAGCCACATTACAGGGAGAAATACTGAGCACCTATGTTTGTGAGAGCCCCAACAGGGTGGCCCTGTCCAGGCGTCGCTGGGATCAAAATGGCTTGGCAGTCCCCGTGACTTTACCCTGTTTCTGCCATTAGTTCAAAGGGGGCCTCTTGGGGCACTCACACCCTCTACACAAGCGGGGATTCAACACCGACTAGTAGGGTGTCTTGTCAGTTACACTTCAGGGTAATTCAGAGGCAGAGAGACATCTTGATGCTTCAAGCCATTTCCAATGTCAGCCTCCTGGCCTCCCCCCGCAGCCCTGCAGGGAAAGGCGTCTGTGTTGGGCCAAGACCGTGGAGGCCCCACCAGCCCAGCCTGACCACAGGAGCTTCAGGCCTCTGCCTGTCATCAGATTCACTTAATCCCCAGGAAACTTCACAATCTGAAGCATCCTCGGCAGGACCCAGGACATAAAGCATGATTTATTGCCGCTGAAGCATGTCCTTTTGTATTTCCAAACTGCCTTGGGGAGCAATTCCTCACAATGTCAGCAGCTGGCTCAGGAGAGGTGGGAGGCAGAGGGCGGTGGGACCGCGCGCGCGTGTGTGCCCCTGCCCCTGGGACCCTCCCCGGGACCACAGCTGACCACCTCAGGCCAGGAAGACGCCTGGCCTCCAAGTCCTTGGGAGGGGGCTCCGAGGACGCTGGTGTGACCCAGGCTCCTGGGGCCAGGGGAGCAGCCCTGGACTTTGGCACTTCCTGCCCTCCCTGGCCCAGCTGCCCCGCTTTTATTAGAACCAGTTGCAGATGAGTTTCCTAGAAACAAAAGGGTCTGAGCTCATCAGCCTCTCCCTGAGCAGAGGAAATGCTAGCACCAGAGCCTTGGCTGTGGGCTCAGAACTTTTCCAGCACCGTCTCCCTGGGTCCTCAAAGCCGCCCCGGAGGTCACGAGGGGATCGCTGTTGCCCCATACGGAAGGGAGACCGAGGCACAGGGAGGCTAAGTGCCCCACCCGAGGCCCCACAGCTGGATCTGAACCGGCGCCCTCAGGCCCTCCCTGCGTGGTGCTGCATCGGCTCGGCAAGCCTGGGCCTGCTCCCACGACCTGGCACTCGGTTTCCTGTCCCGCGTTCTGCCCAGAAAGAGGAAGAGCCCCACAGATACTGCAGGCTCATCACCCATCCTCTTCTGGACCTGGGATTCCTCCCTGAGGGAACAATGATGAGTAAGGGTCCCAAGAAAAACTGGCCAGAACCGTGCAGCCTTTTCCGACCTAGACTCGGAGTCACACAGCATCACTTCCGCTGCGTCCTCTTCCCCAAGGGCAGTCACGTCACCTGTCCGGGTTCAGGCAGTGGAGACAGATTAACCTCCAGATGGGAGGAGGGTTGAAGAATGTGTGGACATGTTTGAAATCCACCACAGATGATTACTAATATCATCTCCATTCTACAAGAGAGATGACAGAAGCACAGAGAGGTTAAGTGAGCAGCCAGGGTCACACAGCTGATCTGAACCCAGAGTCTGTGCTCTTGACCACCTCACTGTGCTACAATTTCAGGGACTCATGTTTCTCTGATGCTCCTTCCTGGGTCCCAGGCCAAAATCCTAGTTCTAATTAGTGCAGTAAGTTGGTTCCTCCATTTCTAGGCCATCAGTAGTTCCCAAGCTCTCTCGTGTCCCAGGCTCTGGGACACTCATGGTGATACAGCCCCTGCCCTCGGGGAGCCCCTGGCTGGCAGGGAGGTGACCTGTCTCATCTAACTGCGGCCCACGTGGTGCCAGCTCTCAGTCACGCCACCTAACAGCTGGCTTCACGGACCGGGGCGGGGGGCGGGGGGGACACTGACGCCTGGGCTGTGACAAGGCTTCCCGGAGGAGACATGGCGCTTGACGAACTTCGAGCAGGGCTCCTCAGCCTCAGCGTGCCTGACGCTTGGGCTGCCCAGCGCACGGCAGGATGCTGCGTGGCATCCCTAGCTTCGACCAGGAACAGGCACCATCGATGTCTCTGGGTCCCAAATATCCCCTGGGAGCGAAAGCACTTCTAGCTGAGGACCGCTGGCTGAAGGGAAGCAGCAGGACACTTTCCAGGAGGAAGGAGAAATCCCAAATACAGGCAGGTTCAAGGTGTGGCTGAAACCCAGGCTGCATCACAAGATGTGAAACCAGAAAGGGGAGCACGAGCTAGCCTGGGAGGGCCCGGTGTCTTGCGAAGAAATCTGGGCTCTTGCCTGTTAGGCAGTGGGGAGCCATGGACAGTTACTAAGCAAGGGAGGGGCGTGAGAAAGCTTCTTACTTAAAAAGATCAGTCTGTTAGTGATGCACAGGCAGGGATTGCTGTTAAGAGGTTACTGTAGTGGTGCAAGCAAGAGAAGATGTGCACAGACACAAGAAGGAATGTCACCAAACAGGAATGTCACCAGGCAAGATTTGTTAAGTCCGAGGAGGAAGGGACTGAGGAGAGAGGTGATTAAGGGAAGTTCTGGGGCAATGGATGCTTTGTGCGGAGCTGGTCCTGCAGCCAGGCTCCCGGCAAAGCCCTCGGGGCTCATTTCAGCCACACAGCCACCCCCTGAGGTCACCCTCATCGTTACCTCCTTTCACAGACAGATGACAGAGGATGTGAAATTCAGGTGCTGGCAGGGACTGGAGCCCGTGTCCCCAGCCCCAAAAGCTCATGGGGAGGGGGTTGGCTCCGCAAAACCAGACCTGGTGCGGTTCTGGGGGGATTCATCAGCACCATTCTCCCCAAGGGGGCGCCCTCTGCCTGCACCTGCGCACTTGCTTGTGCTGGAGTGTCTGAGGCTCTCATTATCCCCATTTCACAGATGGGGCCACCAAGGCATGGAGAGGTGTCCCCCTGCCCCTGTATCACCTTGGCCCCCCCAGGTGGAGTCCCAGCCGCCCTGCGTCGCCCCCAGCCCTTGGCACCCTGTGGGTGGGAGCGGTACCGCCCTGTGACTCTAAGTCCCGTTTCTCTGGTGACCAGGGAGGATGCCTAGCGGTTGTCCGCAGCCTCCCGGCCACTCTGTGTCTTCCTTGCGCTTTCGCCTGGTTTTTACCCAGCTGTTTGTCTTCTTCTTACTGATCCGTGGCGCTGTGGGAGTTCTTTATAGATCCTGGATGTGAGTCCTTTATCAGGTACGTGTGTTTCAAATATTTCCTCCCAGTCTGGTTTGTCTTTTGAGTTCCCTATGGTGTCTTTTGGTGAACAGAAGTTTTTTATTTTGATGATGTCCATTGTGTCAACTTTGCCTCTATGGTCGCCTTGTCAGGGTTGTGTTTAAGGAGCTTCTGACTGTTCCGTGGTCCTCAGCGCCCCACACGTGTGCATATGCCTGTGCCCTGCTGCTGCAGTCTCAGCCCTGAGGACTTCACGCGGTCAGGGAGGCCTCTCTTGTCACCGTACCCGCCCCCAGCACAGTGCCTGGCACACCAGGGGGCTGAAGAAATTATTCCCTTCCCCCTCAGAGCCTGGCTGTCCCTGGCTGCCTGCTGCCTTGCTGCCCAGATAAGGGAAACGAAGCCCTTTGATCTAGCCCCCGGCTCAGAAGGCGGGACTGCAGGGGCCCCCGGCTCCCCCGCGGTGCCTGCCCCGGCAGCATCCCCAGGGAGCCCGCCTGGCCAAAGACCAGGACCCCCCCGCCTGGCCCGGACCCCAGGCCGGCTCCCGGAGCCCAGATCTTCCCCGAGGGGAAGATCAAAGACCCAGCTCCACTTCAGAGGCAGGGATTCGGATTGCGGAGATAACTGGGTCCTGGGGTGAGCGAACACAGAGATAACTGCGGGGAGATAGTTGGGTCACTTGAAACCCTAACCCCTTGCGCATGTAGAAGACTCGCCAGACCCTCACGTCCCAGGATCCTGGCTGGATTAGAAGCCCCTGGTTTTGAGGACACAGTGGGGGAAAAACTCACCCAGGCGTCCAAGAACCTAAAAGGACATCGCAAGAGATCTAGAAATCTCCCGCGTTGCGGGTGGGAGCTCATGCTGGGGCAGTAACTTTGGAAAGCCGTCTGCCAGCATCTGCAGCAGCTGAGCCTGAGTGTCATTCCCCGTGTCGTGTTGGGTGTGTGCCCCGCGGCACTACACCCGTGTGTTCACCAAAAGGCACTTTCTGGGATGTTCATGGCAGTCTCATAGCCCCAGACTGGGACCCACCCGAATGCCCGCCCAGAGTGGGATCGGTAAACCAGCTGGGTGAAAATGAGCGTGCTGTCACTGCACGCATCCACACAGATGCGTCTCACAAACACAGTGTGGGGAGAAAGAAGCCAGGCAGGGAAGAGAAGGCATTCTGTGATGCTGTGTTTGATGGATTTCCAGAACAGATAAACTAATTTGTGCTCTTGGAAGTGAGAGAGTGATGGACCCTTGGCTGGGGGTGCACAATGGGCCACGAAATGGGCCTCAGGGGTGCGTGTAGGTCTAAGATTTGACCCGCGTGCTGGTGGCTCAACTGTGTTCAGTCAGTGAAGCTTCACTGAGCAGACCCTCGCGTCTGGTGCGTTTTCCCGCGTGCACATTACACTGCAGTCGGGAAGGGGACTCTTTCTAAAAGAGGAGGGTCGTGTGGCATCCGAAAGACCGAGGCTCACACCTGGAACCCCCCCTTGGCGGTTACTGTCGCCCCCCCCCTCGACCCCCCCCCCCGCACTCGCCTTCAGGGCGCTCGGAAGAGAAGGTGCACCGCGAGCGCTGGGCTGACCCAGGGAAACTTCGTCTGCACCCGGGAGGCCAGTGCCCGCCAAAAGGAGTAAAACTGAGGAAGTGTTACATTATTTGACAGGGTCCCCAGGCCTTGTTCAAGGACTAAGAAATAAGGATTGAAACAAGGGGCCGCAGAACAAAGTCCAGCCGTGCAAGGAACAGATTTCCCTTTCAACCCAGAGACAGGCTATTTATTTGAACAAGAACTTGCACAGGTCTCTTTTTACCCCCTTTGGAGCATATTTTATGTCGCCAAGAATTTCATGGCTATTAAAAGCTGCAAAGAAAGAAATCCTTTTAAAGCTGCCGGCTTGTAGCAAGGGGTGGGTAGGTTTCCAAAGCCCTGAGGACCGCAAGGCTTCAGAGGCACCTTTAAGCTTGACAGTCACGGAATCCGCTAAGCTGCTCGTGCTCCCAGCCCGGGGCCCGGCGAGGACCCTTGTGGGTGTCCCCCAACCAAGAGGGTGTGCACTCACCAAAAAGCACGTACTGGAATGTTCACGGCTGCCCTACCCAAACATCTATCAATGGTAAAACGGAGAAATAGACCGAGACGTTGTCTCACCACAGAATACTACACAGCAATGAACACGGGGCTCACGCTCACAAAGCCAGACACAGAGGTATTCACACTGCAGGACTCCACAGCCACAGAGCTCCGAATCAGATAGACCGCTCTGTGGTGATGGAGGTCAGCGTTATGGTTCCTGGGACAAGGTGGTTGTGGGAACGGGGCAAAGGGTACTGTTGGGTTGGGTCATGGTCTGTCCCTTGGCCTGGGAGCTGGGATCCCCAGTGAGCTCAGTGCTGTGTTTACAGTGCCAGGATTTTCTGTACAGCCATTCTGCTCTGATAAAAAATTTGTACAAGTTTAAAGCACGTTTTTTGTTAACCACTGTATATAAAAATAGATTAAAAAACACATTTCTTCTATATAGCACAGGGAACTATATTCAATATCTTATAATAACCTATAACGAAAAGGAATGTATGTATGTATAATGGAATCACTGCGCTGTATACCAGAAACTAACACAACACTATAAATCAACTATACTTCAATTTCAAAGGGAAAAAAGAAGGATGCAGGCATAGATCCACCCTGAAGCAGAGACTCCAGACACTCATAGGGCCTTCAGCGTCCTCCCTCATCTTTGGATCCCCCTCCTTCAAGTCTGAGGGCAGCTGCCCCCATGCCTGCCGGTCCCAGCCTGCTCCTCGTCTTCCCTTCCTGACGCCGGCCCTGCGGACACTGGAGGTGCTTAGTCCCCAGTGCCCTGTGACAAATGTGTCCAGCTGTGCGCCCACGTGTCCATTCATCTATCCATCTACCTCTCTCTGTCTTAGATCCATATCCATCCGTCTAGATAACTGTGTCTGTCTGTGTGTCTGTGTGTCTGTGTGTCTGTGTCTACACCCACATCTCCACCTCCTCCTGCGTCTGCTCCTCTGGTCCGGCAAGTGCTCGCTTGAGTGCGAGGGTTAAGTGCACACAGTTCCCCCACTGCTGACTAGGGAGTGACTTGAGGCAGGCTGTCTGTGTCCCTGTCTTCTCATCTGCAAAATGGGGATGTAATAAAGTACCCTCCTTCCAGATTTCTTGTGGGAATGAAATAAGTTAGCACCTTGAAAGTGCATACACAAAGATCTGCCCATAATAAGTTCCTGGTAAGTGATAGCGACTATTTCCTGCAAAATGGAACTGAAAATATGGTCCGTGTCAGAGTGGGGCTGGGCTGGATCTGTGCTCCCCAAATTGCGGTCATTCAAGTGGAACCATCACTCTTTTTATTACATCTGCCTGCAGCTTGTGTTTTTTGTTTACATAATATGTTTACTTCAATCAACTTTTTATAACCTGCAGTTTTATTCAGAAGGGAAACTGCTTATCGCCAGGATAAAAGGTATATGAGTCCCGCTTCCCATAAATGGAAGGCAGCCATGAAATCAGCACTCCTCGTCCGCGACCCCAAAACCTGAAGGCTCCAAGAAGCACGCAATTATTTGGGCAAGAAAACATTTTTGTTTGGAAAATTTGGGGCAAAGCCTGAGCTGATCTGATTTGAGGCTATTCAGTGACTTAGCATGAAAATCATGTTTTGTTGGAGAAACAGAAATAGAAAAGAAGTAGAGCCCACTAAAGGTGTTAAGTAAATCACTGTTGTAAGCCCCAGATTGTCTTCCTAAAATCCAAAAGAAACACAGATTTCAAAATACATCTGGCTGAAAATGTAGCTCAGAGAAGGCACTGAATAAACCCTTGTTGCACAAGTGAAGTCGGGAGAGATCAGAGGATTCGGGCTAACCGCTCTCAGAGGACACGGGGGAGCCTTACGCTCCAGTGAAGCTCCAGGCTGCGATGCTGACTGGCCTGGGTGTCCGGAGCTCAGCTGGGCTGTGGGTGGGGCGCCAGCCCAGCCCCTCCAGTGTGGGGGCCTCGGGGAAGCTGGGTGGCCACGGGGTGACCGGTGAGCACCCTGACAGCGCCAGGCAGAAACCACCCGCTCCCCTGGCCGCCTAGAAGCCACACAGCCTCCTTGCTGCCAGCTCTCTCTGTCCGGCGGTCATGGAGCCTGCCCGGACCTGGCAGGGCGACGGATCCCAGCTGACAGCGAGAGGAGACTCCGAGAAGGCAGGTCGCATTTGACAGGTTTTAGTGTCTAGGGTGTGAATTTGAGCAAGCTCTTCCTTCTTTTCTGATGTACGAAGACGCCCACGTGTCTGTTTGCTCCGCAGCCTGGGCTCGAGGTTCCAGGGATCCCGGTTCCGTCAGCTACTAAGGATGTGAGGCTGGTGAGTCGCTGGGCCTCACAGAGCGACCTTCTCCAACTCGACTGATGTGGCCGCTTTCCTATAAATTTGACAGTTCTCTCAGGTCTCCCTCAGTGACAGCCATGCCTCCATTGCAGGCTAGAATGCTGGCAGGAGGGCGAGACCCCACGAAGCCCCCTACCGTGCTCCGCTGGAATGACGACCCTTCGGAAATCTCCCTCCAGCACTGCCCAGGCCCCTTCATCCCCGCCCCACCCCCAGGCCCTCCAGACTCCTGCTCGCTGGGAAGTCCAGAAGCCTCCAGCATCCTCCATTCTCCCTTCTGGTGCCAAACAAGGGCCCAGAGGGAGAGAAGAGCCTCAAGGCCGAGGGAAGATGGTCATCCTGGCGTCTGGAGGCCAGTGGTCCCTCTGAGACTCCGTCAGGACAGTGCTCGGCAAAACATCTTTGGAGTTCTAGGTGGTTTCCATGGCTCGGAACTTATAACCTTATTTTCTGTTTTCCCATGTAAAGAAAATGCCTGGCTCCCAGCCAGCCTCTGACCAACAGCTTCTAATTACCCACGTGTGGCGGAGAAGGGCAGGGTGGGGACCGAGAAGGGTGTGCTGGGTCGTGGGGAGCGGGGCAGGAAGCCCAGAAACTTCCCTCTTCCCCAGGACCCGTGTGTCCTCACTGAGGCTCCACACCCGATTCCCGTGGCCTGGGAGGGCAGTCCTTTAGGGCGGGGGGGGCCCAGTCCCTCCTGAAGGACTGTCCTAGTCAGTGCGCCAGCTGCTGTGATGAGTAGGCCCTGAGATTGCAGTGGCATCGCACAGACTTCACTCTTCGCCTGACGTAGTCCTGGGAGCACGGCTCCACACACTCATTCGGTCTACCTGTGCTTCTGTGTCCTTGGGTGTGTCCAGTTCCTCTTCTGGGATCCTTCCTGTCCCGCCAGGAGACAGGGGAGGAAGAGAAGGTGGAGAAGGAAGGCCGTTCTTAACCACTGGGCCCAGAATGGCCCACGTCACTTCTGCTTCTATTACTTCGGCAAAAACAAGTCGCCTGGCCCCACCCAGATGTGGGGGCCGGGGCAGGGCGTCCTCCTGCGCCCAGGAAGGAGAGAGGGCGCCATGTGGGGAGCCTGCGCTGTGGTTGCCAGGGGGCCCGTTAAAGACCGAGTGAGAATGACTGTAGGCAGCAGTCAGCCAGCAGCGTTGTCCACTGGGAGCATGTCCAGAGGACAGTTTCGAAGATTCTGGAGGAGCAGCTTTCTGTTTTGAGGGCTCAGACTTCAATTTTGAAGGCTAAAGTCTCTGTACAGTGTACACAGAACCCACCACGTCCAATAGCAACCCTCCCTCCTTACCGTGAACTTAGTCCTCATCCAAGACTCTTCCTTCCAGATTCTTAGGTGCCCTCAGGAAACAGTGGATTCTAACTCCGTTAACATCTAGATATAGGCAAGTCCTTGTAAACTGAGAAAAATGCTCTGCACGTGTTTTCTATTCACATTGAGAAATCTTGACATTCAACTTCATGCAAATCAGGAAAGGCTCTCTTGTGCAGTCAACAACTGTACCACTGTGACCAGCAGCTCTCTTGTCACTTCATTAGCTGCCTAGCCTTGAAGTGGGAATGGTGTGAGTTAGTCCTTAGCCCAATCTTAGAATCACAGTGGGAAGGAACTGCAGTCATCAAATCTGGTGGTTTTGGAAGTCTCCCTCCAATAACCCAAACCTGCTGGTCCAGTCTGACTCCTCAATTCGGTGTTGGGAACCTGAGGTTCCGCTGGAGCTGAGGCTTTCCTAAGGTCACAGAGTGCTGATACTGGGCAATGTCAGAGCAGCAGATATGTTTCAAACCTCCAGTTTGGCCATCCAGACCAGTACTGTGCCTCCTCGCCCAAAATATAACATAAGCCACATGTGCAATTGTTTTTCTATTGTTTTTAATTCAGCAAGTGTTTAATGCATACATCCACATGTGTAATTTTAAACCTTCTAGTTGCCATATTTTTTTAAAAAGGGGGAAAAGGGGGTGGATGTTAATTTTAATAATATATTTTCTTTAACCCAAAATACCCAAGACAACAACATGTAGTGACTATAAAAAATCCAACGATATATTTCCATTCTTTATTTCACATTAAATCTTCAAAACCCGGTGTATATTTTACTTACACGCTCTAAAATCTGGTATAATTTCACGCTCCCACATCTCCATTTGGATGGGTAAACTTTCACTAGAAATATTTGCTCTGCATTTACAGCTGCTAAAATGTGTAGTTGAAAAGGTAGATTTACATACCAAGTTGGCACAAAGGTGCTTAAAGTTTTCCTTAATGACTGAATGGAGTATCCGTTTTCAAGGTAAAACTCATGGAAATACAATACAACAGAGAACGCAGCTCCCGCGTCGCACGGGCGCGTCGCCGGGGCTCAGGGCCCACGCTCGGCTCGGGGAGACCGCGTGGGACAAAGGCGTTCAGGAGCTCAGGTCAGATCTGCCGTGGCCCCGGGGATCCTTCATGCGTCCACAGGAGAATGCGCGAGAGTTACCATTTCCCCAGGCCCGCTGGGGAAAGAACCGTGGAACTGGGAAAGCCACGCGGAGCTGAGACTGCTCGTGGCCCGCCCTCCCCCGCGGCCGGCCCCGCCCACCCCCCACAGCTCTGCTCCGACAGACGGCGGCGTGGTCCTGTCCCCGGCTCCCGCAGGGGACGGCGGCCAGCACCTCCAGCAGGAGCAGGCCCAGGTGGCCATCGCAGCCTGGGGACACCCCGGACGAGGCCTGGACACGAGTCTCTGTCGATGGGGAGGATTGTGGTTATGACCCGAGTCATAGCAGTTCTTCACGGTCGTCTATGTGCGGACCCTCAATCCACCCGACTCAAGGAACCAGAGCACAACGTGAAGCCTCCAGACTCAGCATGTGAACGTGAAGTAGCCCCTCAACGAGCTGGCGGGAGGGGGCCTGGGGTTGGCTCTCTGTATTCCTGCCGAGGGAATGCCCCCTCTTCCCGGGCCCCTCGCCCAGCCTCAGCTCAGGGCACCTGCCTGACCCACCCACAGCTCAGCCCTCAGCCGAGCAGCACAGAGGAGGAGGCAGATGCTGAGGCATCCCAGGAGAAAGGACCACCCCGGCAAGTCCTCCCCCTGGGGGCGCACACGTCAGAGCCACACGGGCACCAGAGACCCGAGGGCCCGGAAACGTCCACAAGACCCCTCCCCAAACCTGGCCAGACACGCTCTGGGGGTGCTGTCTGTGCCACCAGGGGCTGTTAGGGCCTGCCCTGCTGGCAGAGAGGCCAGGGCCCCCAGATGATTCCTCGGTGAGCTGAAGGGTCTCCCCAGGCTCAGCCCCCTGCACCCCGAGCCTGGGCCTGGGGAAGCCACGGCTTTGACCAGAGGCCTGCGTCTGCCCGCTGGGCCCCCCCCCCACTCTCCTGCATCTCACTAAGGATCCCTGTGCCGCCAGCACATCAGACAAGCCTGGCATTCTCCGTCTGACCTAATAAAGCCTTGCTAAATTGCTCTGCTCTCACTCCTGGAGAAATGAGGCCTGCTCCAATTACTCCCATAAGAAAAGCTTCTTAGAAAATGCCAGCGTGCAGGCAAAGGAAGGCTCTTCCTGCCGGCCAGGGAGTGAGGCTTGGAAATCCCAGGTGCCTTCTCCAAACAGACCCAGAGAGGAGGCTGTGTGGAGCTGTGGGTGCTCTAAGAAGGGAGAGGGGCCTCGGGAGACTTTAAAGGCAGTGCCTTCCTCCCACAGGATAGGGGGCTCTTGTCTCACAAATTGGCAGGTGAAATTGAGCATTAAGGAAAAATTGGCCTGACCAGGTCAGGGTGGAGGCAGAAAGTACTTGGCTCTGGTAGGAAATACAGTGGAGAAAGAGAGAGAGCCTTTCACATGGTGTGGGTTTCTCTGGATTAGCGCTGGATGGTAGCCCTGCGGGACTCATTCTGAGATTGTCCAGTCTGAGTTTGGAAAACAAGGTGGCATTGATTAAGCTACTGCTCAGAAACCTGCACTTTCCCCCCTCCCACCCCCCGCACCCCCTGCATCTCCAAGAAGGGAGAAAAATACACCTTCCAGCAAGGAGCTTTAGAAATATAAGGTTGGACATTTAGGCTGTTTCCATGTCTTGGCTATTGTAAATAGTGCTGCTATGAACATTGGGGTGCAGGTGTCTTTTTGAAGTAGGGGTACTTCTGGATATATACCCAGGAGTGGGATTGCTGGGTCATACGGTAAGTCTATTCCTAGTCTTGAGGAATCTCCATACTGTTTTCCACAGTGGCTGCACCAAACTGCATTCCCACCAGCAGTGTAGGAGGGTTCCCCTTTCTCCACAGCCTCTCCAGCATTTGTCATTTGTGGATTTTTGAATGACGGCCATTCTGACTGGTATGAGGTGATACCTCATCGTAGTTTTGATTTGCATTTCTCTGATAATTAGTGATAATGAGCATTTTTTCATGTGCATATTGATCATTTGTATTTCTTCCTTGGAGAATTGCTTGTTTAGGTCTTCTGCCCATTTTGGGATTTGGTTGTTTGTTTTTTTCTTATTATGTCGTATGAGCTGCTTATATACTCTGGAGATCAAGCTTTTGTTGGTTTCATCATTTGCAAAAATTTTCTTCCATTCCGTAGGTTGTCATTTTGTTTTCCTTATGTTTTCCTTTGCTGTGCAGAAGGTTATAAGTTTAATTAGGTCCCATTTGTTTATTCTTGCTTTTATTTCTATTGCTTGGGTAGACTTCCCTAGGAGAACATTTTTGAGATGTATGTGAGATAATGTCCATCAACAGATGACTGGATAAAGAAGATGTGGTATATTTATACAATGGAATACTATTCAGCCATAAAAAACGACAACATAATGCTACCTGCAGCAACATGGATGCTCCTAGAGAATGTCATTCTAAGTGAAGTAAGCCAGAAAGAGAAAGAAAAATACCATATGAGATCGCTCATATGTGGAATCTAAAAAAAATAAAATGAACATAAATACAAAACAGAAACAGACTCATAGACATAGAATACAAACTTGTGGTTGCCAAGGGGGCAGGGGGTGGGAAGGGACAGACTGGGATTTCAAAATTTGTAGATACTGACAGGCATATGTAGAATAGATAAAAAAGATTATACTGTATAGCACAGGGAAATATATACAAGCTCTGGTGGTAGCTCACAGCGGAAAAAAAAGTGACAATGAATATATGTATGTTCGTGTATAACTGAAGAATTGTGCTCTACACTGGAATTTGACACAACATTGTAAAATGACTATAACTCAATTAAAAATGTAAAAAAAAAAAAAGGAAGGAAAGAAGAAAATACAGGGTTGGGCTCCCAGGAGGCAGACTCCTGGTTTGCGGGAGGCTTTTGGGGGAGAGCTTCCAGGAAGGGAGAAGACAGGGAGGAGGCAGGCCCAGGTAGTCAGAGACTCTGGACTGGGATGCTGTTTCAGGAGAGGCCTCCACTGTCCGTGGAGGGCACCACGGATTTGGTGACGCTTCAGAGCAGTCCCTGTTAGAGCAAGAGTTCTGGGCCTTTAAACCCCCATGTTGATGAGCCACTGGGTTGATGAGCCACCTCACAATGTGGTAAATTTTATAAAATTATGCAAAAGCAACTTTACACGTTGTCTAAGAATTAGCTTAGAGATGCCATTATACATCCAATTTTATTAAACAGCGTATTTTTAAAATGAGCTCATTTTCATAATTTGGGATTTGTTTGTTTGTTTAAGATAAAGGCCCAGTTTACTCTGAAGTGCTAGTTCATTCTAAGCAAATTCACTTTTTCAGCGCATAGCTTACTGTCCAGTACGCTGCACCCACGGCAGGCATGGCTAATCAATCACAGAGCACACCTGTCTCCCTTTAGTTCACACAATGTTCTCTCTGCCTGAAGCACCCTTCCTGTCCCTCCCTCTAGCTAGGTCTCAGTTTGAATTCTTGTCCAGAACTAGTTTTCTGGCCATCTCAAGCTAGGTCAGCTCTCCTTTCCCCATGCCTGCCTTACCATGGTATGTATCACACTGCACTGTTTCTGCTTTCTTGTCTGTCTCACCCACCAGGTGTGAGCACAGGATAATGTCCTGTTGACCTCCACTCCTCCAGGGCCTGGTACATGGGAGGAGCTCGTGGTGTGTCCAGAGTGTCCCCGAGATCCCTTCTAGCTTGCCTCTTTGTGATTTAGACATAGGTGTTGAGGAGGGGCTGATCCTACCCCAAGGTTCAGGTATGAATCCTTGTCACAGAGATCAGCCCAGGTAAGTCAGACCTAAACCATCAGAGCACGCTATTCCTCCAGCTAGAGGGATTGGTCCAGAAATGTGCACACCATCCACCTGGCCCACCAAGACCCAGGGAGCTGGCTAGAGGCTTCTGGGAAAGAGGCCTCTCCTAAAAAAATTAGCTCTATCTTTTTATAGATGGATGGTGTTTAGGTGTGATGCCTGGAACTCCTGCAGCTCTTTCGTGATCTAGAGGGAAGTCAGCCTGAGAGTGAGCTAACACTGCAGAAAGAAAGAAATTAGGTCCTTGGTAATACCATTCATGCTAAACCAAATCAACAGTGATGCCTACCCATCTCCGGAACATTCCTTATATGGATCAACAAATCAAGTCCTTTCTTGTGTCTCAGCCAAAACAATTGGGTTCAGCCCCCGCTTCCCACTTCTCTGACTTGGCCACTTGGTGAGAGTCGCTTTGCCTCATGGTCTCAGGATCCACAGGTCTTGAAGACAGACAGCCTGGGTTCAAGACTAGCTCTAGCATTTCCTCACTATGGGGCCTCAGGTGAGTCACATCGCCAACTTGAGCCTCCATCTCTTCAGACCAAAAATGTGATTAGTGGGAAAGAGTCTTCTGGACCAGGTGCTAGACAGTACTTCTCCTTTGGCACTGTCTCCCTGTGCCCTCCCGCTCCACCCAACCACACTGATAGTCACGAGGAAAACAGACGTCCCTCAAACACTCAAGCAAAGGACTGCACTGAGGATCACGGCCCCGTGTTGCCAGCTCTTTCTGGAAGAGATATCTATATTTTTCCACAAACACTGATACAGCACTTACTCAGTGCCAGGCTCTGTTCTACATGCTTTGCAAATTTGAACTTGTGTATCATCAACAACTCTCTGATGTGGGTCCTGTGGCTGTACCCTGTTTGCAGGTGAGAAAACCAAAGCCCAGAGAGGTTAAGTGACTTGCCAGGGGTCACAGAGCCAGTGGGTGTTGGAGCCTGGGTTGGAACTCAGGAGGCCAGTGGCTTCAGTGTCAGACCACTCAGCTGCCCTGTCAGGTCAGAGGAACTATGTGCATGTGCTGTGTCTAGGCACCATACTGGAACTGTCTCGTTTGATCTTAACAGCAGCCCCTTGAAATGTGTGTCATTATTATCCCATTTTACAGATGGCGGAGCCGTCTCTGAGAGGTAGAGAAAATGTCACATTCACGGGATGGGGGAGGTGAATGCATGAGTGAGTGAGCCAGCACATGCTAGTGAGCAGACCTGCTGAATGACCTTGGCTTAAGCTCCGTGTTCCCGGCCGAGAGCCGACTCAGGAAGTCCCACTTACCCCAGAGTGTGCTCTTGGGACCAGGGGCCTCATCCTGCCCCTGATCCTTGAGAGCGGCCCTGGGCACTGAGTTCCCAGTGGCTTCAAAGGGAGCCTGAGCCAGCCGAGCTCCCAGGGGGCGAGGACGGCGGGGAGCTGGCCCGGCCCCGCCGCCGCGGACTCGGCCGCCGCCGGACGTCAGAAGCGCGAGGCGGCTTTGGTCTCCGGCCGCGGCTGATGGAGCCAGGGCAGCGCGGAGCCAGGCGCTTCTGGGAACCGTGTGCGGCATTTCCTTGTTCTGTCAGCTCCACCAAAGGGCCCCGGAAACCACACGCAGAACAAAGCCTCTGGGGCGCAGCCTGGAAGGCGAGAGGATTAGAGGGAGGGAGCAGAGAAAGTCCCCTGGGCTGGCTCCCGGGGCCTGGGAACCTCTCCCGGCCCTCCCTGAACTGGCAGCTCCGCCCACGGCCCCAGGGACCCGCGCTGCCCCGATCAGGACCCAGGCGGCCACTGAGCGTGGGCTTGTCAGCCAGGTGTGTGGCCAGGTGTGTCTCGGCCATCCTCGGCCCCCCCAGGGTAAGGACCGGCACTGTCCCCATTTTAGAAAAGAGATGAACGAGACTGGGGACGTAAAGGTCCTGGCAGGCAATCAGGCTGGGTCTGGCTGAGTCTACTTCAGCCCCAGGGCCAGGCCTTGGGTTTGTTTTCATAGATGATACGGTTCAAAAATGAGAACGTAGAAGTGGCCCTGCATCCCTTATAGAGCAGAAAGCTGAGGCCCAAGGGCTCCACTCTCACCTCCGCGAGACAGCGCCACGTGGGTTGGAAGGAGGGTGCAAAGTGGGGCCGGCACTCCCAGTGACTGTGGTCTCCGTGCAGGACAGCCCAGGGGTGGCCGTGTGGGAGGACAGGAGTGACGAGAGGGAGGGAGGGGCACCCAAACCCGGCACCCCACGTGGAGGCAGGGGCCCCAGGTCCAGTGGGACCACCTCAGTCGGGGTGAGGCTGCAGGCCCTGAGCGCTGCCGCCATCCAGCAGCCTGCTTGGTGGGGCCCCGGGAGGAGGGTCCTGGGAGGGGACAGTTCTCAGGATGAGGAGGGGGCTCCTCTGGGGAGGGGACCCAGGGCAGGCACACAAGTGTACACAGCCCACACACGCACTCAACACGTGTGCTTGTGCACCTGCCACCCAGGTTCCCACCCGCTGCTCCAGCAGGGCAGGGTGAGGGTCTTGGGAGGTCATGTCCCAGACGAAGGCCCTCCCTCCCCTCCTGGCGCATCATAGCCTCTGTCTCCACGTCCCTGTCCTTCCCCCTCCCTCCTTCTCTCCTCTCTAGTGTCCGACACTGCTGCTTTGGCTTCTTTGCAGCCCTGTGGGTGTAGCTGCCCTGCCTGCTTCTCATGACCTCAGGCTCCATTGTCCTAGCTGGGCAGACTTAGACAACTGGCTCACCCTCTCTGAGCCTGTTTCCTCATCTGAGAAGTGACAGCCGACACCACCCTTCCAGTGACTCTAATTACATGAGACACGTATTGAAAATGCACTAGAAAGGCAGCCATGGGGGACAGTGTTTCGGGAGCTCCTTTCCCATCAGGTCCCCAGAAGCAGGCTTCCTGCCCCTCCTTTGCTTTGTCTCAGACTTGGGCCAGCGGGTCGGCCGGCTCCCGGGGCCAAATACAGGGTAAGGTCCCTCTGGAGCCACTGAGCTCAGTGCAAGGCCTGGGGGAAGTGGAGCCTTAAACCCGCCACCCCACCCCTCCTGTCACTGGAGATCAAACCGTTATCAGAATCAAAGCCATCCCGCTGATGGATGAGCCCACGGGATGGGGGGCCCAGGCCGCCAGCCCCCTCGCTGTTCCTGGAGTTCAGAGCACTCCGCCACCTAGCCAGGAGCCCCGGCACAGTTAAATTGGGGCCAGAACACCTTTTGCCCCTTGTTGCCTCCTGGGGAAAGATGCTATCTGTCTCTGCAGGGAGGGAGGGCACGGAGGTGTCAGCCGGCAGGCGGGGGTGGAGAGGCCACACTGACAGGGGGCCTGGCTGGCGGCCGGAACCCTCTTACCCGACAGTCACTCAGCTGCAGGGCAGGTGGCGGAGGCCCAGATGCTTTCCGAACACAGGGAGCCCCAAGATTAAAATTTGCCAGCAACCCACAGACCTACCAACTCAGAGCATCTTCATTCGGGAGGCCCTGCAGGGGAGAGACAAGGGGCGGTGTCACTCTGACACCTTCTGGGCTCTGGGCCTCCCAGAGAAAGATGTGATACCCAGGAGTCGGGCGATTCCAGGAGGGCGTGGCCAGTCTGAGGGCTGACTGAAGCCCCAGCCTTGGGGGGCCCTGAAGGAATTCACAGAGCTGTCAGAGATGTAATTTCGATTTTGTCAGCATCCTGGAAGCTTCAGATAGAACCCTGAGATGCCAGGAACTCGGGTGCTGTTGGTGGAGGCATCCAGACACGTCTGTGCCAACCGTCTAATTGCCACCGCCCGGCTTCGAGTCCAGGCCCAGCTGTGTGCCTCCATCTGTAAACAAGGACGAGTGAAGGTTCGTCCTTCCGCCCGGCGCTGTGCGGACCGGTGAGCCGATGAGGTCAAGACTTGAGCAGTGCCCGGCGGTGCCTGGCAGCGCCCGCGGTTGTGTTATCGTCATCATTGTGACGTAACAGCAGATGGATTCAGGAGGCAGTGCAGGGACAGTTCACGGGCTCTGGAAGGAAGTACACCAGATGCCATCGTGAATTCGAGTGGCCAACAGAAGCTTCATTATTTTGTTAATGTATTTTCCAAAGTCTTTTTTAATAAACCTGTATTCCCTTTTTAAATGAAGAATCTGAAGCTAATAAACTGTACAAGACGCCCACGCAGCAGGCCCAGGGCCCAGTGGCTGGCCCTCTCCTGCTTCTTGGAGAAACTCTGGGTCGTTCGGGGCCACGATGCCGCCGCTCCCACTGGGTCCTCCGGGTGTTTACAGCCGGTGTAGCCCCCTGCCGCTGTGCAGAGGTACTCAGACGGCTGTAACTTTGCTGCCTCCGTGTAAGAGCCGTTTCCCTGCGCTGCCTGTTGTGTCTGGTCTGCAGGACACACTGTCCCTTTGCACTGAGACCGAGGTCCTCCAGGCAAGGCCACCAGCCCCGCCAGCCACACCGCCCTGCACGCCAGCCAGTTGCCTGCTCTGGGTCTGTGTGGCTCCACGTGCAGAATATACTTTCCGCTTCACTACCCTGTGGCTTTGCAAGGAATGAAAGAATGGAAATTAAAACATAAAAGTCCTTGGAGGAACGTCGATGGTGGGGGTGGGACGAGGAGGCAAGCTTGGGCGCGCAGGGAAGATTTTCATCACTCTTAGGGCTGGAAAGCCAGGAATTCGAGGTAGAACAGGGAAAAGAAGGGACTCTGGAGGCAGAGGGACCTGGATTCAAATCCCGCCTCTGCTCCCCACTAATTGTGTGGCCCCCACAAGGTGCCTAATTCTGGGAGCCTTTGGTTTTTCATGTGCAGAATTGGGTAATGACTTACCCGACGTGGGCTGGTTGTGAGGTCACGCACGATGATCTGTAAACAGCACCAGAGCAGAGTAACAGTCCACGAAACGCAGCCGTGACGCCAACGGAAGGAACACGGGAGCCCACCCAGGCCTCGCAACGCCGTGCCCGTTACAAGCACCTGGGGAGGTTTTAACCACGAGTGTCGGAACCCGAGCTCCTTGCAGAAGCGGCTGATTCCAGGCTGCACAGGGAGCGCCAGGAGAAGCCTGGAGCCCGTCCTGAGGGAGGATGCCCTGGGCGGGGTGAGGGCACCAGGAGCCGGGCGCCTGAAGGAGGGGCATTTAGGGGTGCTCTGTGTACGTCAGTCCTTACCTCCTCCCTCCAGCCCTCCCCGGTGGGGACTCTTCCAATACCTGTTTTCTGAGGCTCTGAGAGTGAAACAGCTTGCCTGGAGTTTCCAGAAGGATTTGGCAGAACCAGGGCTGTAATACAAAAGTAACTCGAAAGCCCAGTTTTTCCTCTGCTCCACCTGCGTTTCCACCGGGGGTCTTCGCAGGATCTGTAGCTGGAGCATCGTCATCCCTAACGTACCTCAGAGTCAGTTCCCACTTCACAATTCCAGGTGACCCTCAGCGCGTGCGTGTGTGTGTGTGTGTTTCAGGAGCCTCGTCCTTTGAGCTGTGTGACATCCAGGTGGTTGCATCCCCTCTCTGGGGAGTCTAGAAACACCTCTGGACCCAGTCACCCTGGCGCACGTGGCACTGGGAGAACAAAATCTGAGCCCAGGAGTGTGAATCACAAGAGCGCTAGCCCGGACGTGGGGGTCCCACTTCAGCAGGTGAGGGTCCCACGGGCTGTGCAAACCCAGCGTTCAGCAGAGACACCGTGTGGCCACCTCTGCAGCAGCGCTGTGACGGACGGGGCAGCAGGCCTGCTCCTACTCAGCCCCCCAGCCTGCACTGTGTGCGCAGCCTGACCTCCAGCTGGCGCAGGGGCCGTTCCAAAGCTTGTGGGTAAGAGGGAGGTAAGGTCTTTAAGAGGTGACACTAGACTAGGAGCGAATGAGGACAAGTTGAACGTAAGCAGTTACTGTGTTTAAAACACGTCAGGGGGTCCTATTTGACCTCCAAACTGGGGAAAGCTGGGCAGACCCAGTGACATGTCACAGCCCCGACGATTGCCTTTTTGGGAAACACAGCTGTGGGCTCATAATGTCTGCTATCTGTCAATGAGAAAAGAATATTTGATTTGCACACATTTGATTAAAGCAGAAATTCCCGGGGTGGACAGGGGGTGGGTCTGCCTCCTGGGGCCACTTGCCCTGATGCTTCCTCTCGTTCTCTTCTCTGTGCGTGAGCTCCCCGGAGGGTCTTTCCTTGCCTGGCCCTGCCGTGTTCTCACATTGTTCTGTGTTTTGGACAACAGCTGGTTGCCAAGGAAACCACTGTGGAACCCAAAGGCAGACCCACGTCTCCCCTGCAGGGACGTTCAGCCCTTACTCATCGCTCCATCCATAGCCGCCTCTTGGCCTGACCTCAGAAAATTTTGCCAAACCCCAAGCAAGGAGTCCCCTCCCTCCTGCCGGGACCTCTCCCTGGGAGCTGAGCACAGCTGAAAGGAGGAAGCGGGGCTGCGTGCGGGAGCCAGAATGGCCCTGGAACCATGTCATCCTGACCCTTCCTTGTTTCCGTGTAAACACTTTACCCGAGTGTCGCAGATGGTATGTAAAGGGCATGCGTCCTAAGCAGCAGAAGCTTGCTTTGCGCCCCCTTGTGGTCACTCCCCTCCCCCCATGCGCAGAACGGTAACCAGCCCTCTGACTCCCACAGCAGAGATGTGCTCCGCCGGCCACTGCACTTGATGTGAGTGGAGTCACACAGTGGGTGCTCTTTGAGGCACAACTGTGTTTTGACACCCCGCTGGCTCGCCTACTCTCGCTGCCGGGGCCTAGCCCGCTGTGTGCATGGCCTAGGGTTTGCTCCTCCGTGCACTTCTGGTGGGCATCGGGGCAATTGCCAGCTTTGTCTGACGTGGGCTCGCTTGTCTGTGTCTCGGGTAAACGTGTGTTGACTGACATTTCTCTTGCGTGTCTGCCAAGATCGGAGGCGATGGGTCACGGGATGAATCCAGGAGCGGTCGCCAAAAGTTCTCCAAAATTCTTGTAGCAAGTTTTTTGTCACTCCCACCAAATGATATGAGAGCCCGGCTGCCCCACATCCTGTCAGCACTTGGTACTGTCTGCCTTTCTCGTTTTAGCCATTTTTTCATCCCTCTCAGGTTGGTGTCGGGGATACTGAGGCCAGAGAGATGGGCTGTACGCAAAACCCCAGGCACAAGCCCAGGATCCTTTCATCCTTTCTACTGGGCAGAAGGCACCAGTTCAGCTTCCACATTACGAAGTCTTGTCCAATTAAACCTCCCTTAGAAATCAGAGCAAGGCAGGCATTCTGCTGGTCCATAACAATACAGGAAATAATAAGGAGCGTTCCTTAGACACCGGCTGAGCGCCAGGACCATGTGAGAGCTTTGCCTGCCCCGCCTCATGTGGGCCTCACGCAGTCTCTGGACGGAGGCACTGTTCTCTGTCCCCATTCTAGAGCTGGTAAAATCGAGGCCCAGAGAGGTGAAACAACTCTCCCAGGGTCACATAGCTGGTAAGTGGGGGAGCTGGGACTCAAACCCATATCCGTCTGTCTCTGGAGCCTAGGTTACCGGCCTGTCTGGTGGACAGTGGGAGCTGAGAAGTCTCTCCGGGTTTTTTTCTCTCTCTGGACTCAGTCCCAACAGACATAGTGTTTATCTTTTCAGAATTGGCTAATCTGAAAATTCTGTTTTTCCAAGATTAGATAGCCAAAAACCTTTTCAAAGAGGCATGATCTTCAGGTCCCTTGATTGACACTTTACAGCGCTCTATGCTGAATATGCACATGCTGGCACACGTGTGCGTGCACGTGTGTCCTCCTTGTCCAGTTTCAGCCCAGGCCTCTGTTCCCAGGCACCGTCTGTCCCCGCTGTTCCTTCATTGACCCAACATGTGGTGATCAGGCCCGTAGTTCTGGCTCCTGCCCAGTTTCGGGAAGACAGAAGGCTTCCAGGAGGGAGCTGAGACCTGCAAGAGGAGTAGGGTCAGCCCGGAGGGCAGAGGGAACAGCCAGTGCAAAGACAGGGCAGGTGCGTCAAGGGAGCCAAACAGGCAGCGGGCAGGAGCAGCGTCCCGGCGTCGTTTTCAGCTTGCTAACTTCACAGGCCGTTCGCCACTGCGAGTCCCCAGGAGAACTTCCCCAGCTCTTCGACCAAGGGAGACAGTTACCTGATGATCAGACCTTAAAATTTACAAGCCGCCTTTTCCCTGTGCCGTCTCCTTTGGTCTTTTAAACCCTTCTTACCTATGCACCAGCAGCACTGCCCCTCCAAGCCGACTAGAAATGCAGAGTCTCAGGCCCCGGCCGAGACCTCCTCCATCCAAATCTGCAGTTTGTCAAGATCCTGAGAGGTGAGAGCTCAGAAGAACGGCTGCCCTAAGAGTGCAGGAGGCGAGCTTTGCTGCACCCATTTTATGATATAGACGTGGAGGCCTAAAAAGGTGGAGCCCCATAGTTAGGAAGTGACTAGTGAGTCCAAATCTCGTTCCTCCCTCTCCAGTCCAACCTGCTGGATTTATGGGTGAGAACACAGAGGCCCAGAGAGGGAACGGGCCTCGCCCAAGGTCACACAGCATGACTAGCATTCAGGTCTTCAGACTCCACATGCATCCATGTGCTTTCTCTGACCCCAAACTGCCGGGGAGCTGTGGTTTTCAGTGCGGTCCGTGGACCAGCAGCATCCCTGTCACCCTGGATGCTACTTAGAATGCATATTTCCGGCCCCTTTCCAGGGCTGCGGAATGCAAATCCCTGAGGATGAGGCCCTGGAATCTGCATCTTGGCAAGCCCTTCAGGTGTTTCTTAGGTTCGCTTGGGGAATTGCTGTGGACTTTGACGGAACACCTTGCAATTCTGAGATTATCCACTAGAGAGAGCCAGCGCCCCAGAGACACAGACTTGAGGCCTCTGAGACGGCAGGTTCCAGCAGTTTTCTTTCTCCTGGTGGGTCCAGCGTGGCTGCTGTTTAGGGAAGATCCTCAGGTCACACCAGTCAGAGATGTTTAGGAAAGGGAACACTTAACATGGGAGCAGGAGCCCAAATTCAGATGCCATACCCTGCACCTGGACCCTCACCTCCAGGCCCGTCACCGGTGGATTCACAGTGTGGCCTCAGCAGTGCCCTTCACCTCTGAACGTCAGCTTTCTCCTCTGCAGAGCAGAGTCCCCAACCCCAGCCTTGATATTTTACAAAGCTGTGAAATGTTAATGTCCGTAAAACGTTAGGAAACAGGAGGTGTGCTGTCACACAGTCTGCTGTGATTCCATGTGCTTTCTGGTGTATCTCCATGAATCACATGCTCTCCAGCCAGTGAATGCAGTGGGAAGTAGTTGTTCCTGCATGTGAGGTCTGGAGCTGTGGCAGCCATCTTGGGCCCATGGGGAAATCAGGCTGAAGATGGCAATGCTAAAAGTGGAATAAACCTGAGTCCTTTATGATGTCGGGACCTACTGAATTAGTCAACCCTGGAACTTCTCTACCTTGGACCTTCTTGTGAGGTAAGTTAATGTGTCCCCTGGTAGCTTACTCCAGCTGGGCTTGGGCCTTCTGTGGCTTGCAGCTAAAAGCATTCCATCCAGCGTGCTTGTCTTGCCATATTGACCAATTGTCTGCCTGCTGGCTAGGAAAAGGGACTCTCTTGTGCCAACAGCTCCTATATGTGTAGCAACAGACAGACTGGTAGAGGGAGTCCTTGGACAACAAGGCCCAGCCGTGGGAAGTGAGGTCAGAGAGCCAAGACAGAGGGCGGGGAAGTTGACAGCAAGCAA